>NC_053154.1:63672897-64272897 GCF_016835505.1 Polypterus senegalus | reverse complement strand
CAAAAGATTTTGCTCTCCATAAAAATATATCCTGTCAAAATTATACAAATTCAAACATGAACATGCTGCATAAGAAAACCGGGAAATATAAATAAAATGTGTTCTTTTCAGCAATAACAAATCAAATCATTCAGTTGTCTTTGCTCATATGTTATTTTATCAGAGCTGGACACCTGCCATCTTTTTTTGGCAACAAGTTCGTTTATGTTTGGTGTGAGGTTCTGTGTTGTGGAGATTGTCAGGATGGACTGCAGGTGCTCATCAGTGAGGCGACTCCTGTGTGCTGTTTTGTTAGTCTTCATCACTGAGAAGAGCTTCTCACACAGATATGTGCTACCAAACATGCACAAGGTTCGAGCCGCATGTAGACGGAGCTGGAGCATTTCTGCGGGAATGGAGTGAATAAACTGTGCGGGCCCTGCAGTATCGTACTTTGCCTTCAGTGTGCCATTACACTGCAGCTCAATCACCTCCATCTGAATCTGCACAGGTGCAGTTTCCACATCGACGGCAAATGGGTTGCGAAACAACTCAAAATTTTTTTTTTTGTTCTTCAAAGTCACCACAGCGCCGTGCGAACTCAGTGCGCAGAGTGCTCAGTTTATCAGCAAAGTGCGTATTTGGGAACACCGTAGTGCAGACTTGGTTCAACATTACTTGGCAACAGGGAAAGTGGGGCAAGTTGCACTGGTGCATTTGTGTCTCCCATAAAAGCAGCTTAATTTGAAATCACTTTGTGATTTTGCACGGGTAAAAACGTCAGCTGAAGTGTCAGATTCTTCTTTAACTCTTCTGCTTTCTGTATCTTCTGCATTGCATTCAGGTCTTTCAGGTTATCCTGATGTTTTGTCTCATAGTGCCATCTTAGATTAAATTCTGTAATTACAGCCACATTAGCTCCACAAATGAGACACACGGGTTTACCGGCAATGTCAGTAAACATATACTCGGCCTCCCATCGGTTTTTAAAGGCTCTATGTTGAGAATCAACTTTTCTCTTCGGCATCGTGTGGGCTAGCTTCGCAATAACTTGCAGCATCATAAGCTAGGCTCAATTAACGCGGTAAGTGTTTTGGCAAGGCAGCTGAAGCGCTGCATTATGGGATCTGTAGTTTATTGTGTTACCAGCGCTTCATATCCCCGGGCCATTAATAACAATAATATATAAAATGATCTCGTGGGCCGGATATAATTACACGCCGGGCCGGATGTGGCCCACGGGCCTTGAGTTTCACACATATGAACTAAATAGAACTTGAAAAGATATATTTTTTTGAATGTGATCGCGCAATTCAGATCGAGTTGATGCGCACTACAGTACATCGAGCCCACGTGCTATTGTGGTTTTGCCTGCATGCCTCAATAAGTCACCCTCCCCTCACTCTTACTTTTTTACCGTTCATCTAATGAATACACCGAGTATGGCTTTACCAAAACAATCATTGATGGCGAATAAAGTATCCATTATTCATAAAGCTACAATTGGTGATCTGTCTTTCTGCGTTAACCGCATATTTTTTCATACGTCTCAAACCAAGGGGATGCGAGGGTAAAATGAATCGGAAAGCGCGCGTACATACTCAGTGCATCCCCTCTCGGGAATCGAACCCCGGAAGTCAGCGTCTACCATTGCGCCACAGCGTGTATTTGAGTATATGTAGATCGGGGTATATATATACATATATATATATATACCCGCGCTTCGCAGCAGAGAAGTAGTGTGTTAAAGAAGTTATGAAAAAGAAAAAGGAACATTTTAAAAATAACGTAACATGATTGTCAATATACAGTAATTGTTTTGTGAGTGTTAGGAGTGTTGCTGTCATCAAGAATTTGATTATCATTATTTCTTTCAATCAGGTTTGTATTTGTACGATGTGTTGTGTTCAAGTTACATTCCGTGTTTGTCAATCGTTGTAAAGATAAGAGGTTTCATTCATCGATTCGTTTCTTACTGCATCAATAAACAGCTCGTCTTCCTCTTTATCTGAGACGTGACACACTGCATGCACAGGTTTTTTTTTTACACTGTCTTCCTTTAGTGGGGCATTGACTTTTTCCACCGTGTGCTTTGTTTCCGCTGTAGCTGCACTTATGAATATGCTTGTATGTATCACACGCTTCATATTTTTTTGCTGCCTTCTCAATTGTGTAATTTGGTTTTTGTTCAGCACTCTTTGGAACTGTTGCTTTTTGTCTGTGCACTGCGTCAGTTCACGTTAGCTGCTTGGTGTTCATGCATCGAAGGTTCCCAGCTGTGCTGGTGCCATCTCGTGTGATGTCCACGGCTGTATGTAATGTTAGCTAAGACCCGCCACTTAAAAGTTTCTCTAGCAGTTTCGCTGAGTTTGTGTCAAACACCACCCTGACCATCTCATCTTCCTCTGCATAAGCACAGTCCTTCACCCGTGAATATTTAGCGGCAGTGTTTCTATTGGCTTGCCGCTGACGGACGGCCTTATATGGGCAGGCACTAAATTATGTGGGAGGCGTAACTCCGACTCCCACGGGCATCGAGCAGAAGTCAATTATAGTATATGGACGAAAAAATATGTTCCAGTTATGACCATTACACTTAGAATTTCGAAATGAAACCTGCCCAACTTTTGTAAGTAAGCTGTAAGGAATGAGCCTGCCAAATTTCAGCCTTCTACCTACACTGGAAGTTGGAGAATTAGTGATGAGTCAGTGAGTGAGTAAGTGAATGAGTCAGTGAGTGAGTGAGTCAGTGAGGGCTTTGCCTTTTATTAGTATAGATTTAGTCGTGTTGATTGAACTAGCCCGAGTGTTACAGGGCAGCATTTTTGTTTCCTTTTTTGAACGCCACTGCACATTGTTTTTGTTGAATTTTGCATGAAAACGGGGACAACCGGGTTTGTGTCCCAAAAATTTGTTTCAGTATCAGTTGCCTTGAATGACCACAGTATGTTTAAGTTAGTTTATGTTAATTGGTTACTGAATTAACTGGATATCCATGAGTGTGGATTGGTTAAGTGAGTGACTTGTAATGAAGTTAATTTCCTGCCTTGAGCTTGGTGCTGCTAGGATATGATTGGATTCAAACCCAATGTGACCCATAATGGAAAGACAGGTTACTATAACGGATAGAAGCATAGTTAAAAATCTATTTTCCTTTCCTACCTCAATCTCAAGGATCATGGATTTTATTGTTATTTTAACATCCATATGCAGAAATGAATTTCGGCACTCAGATCGTAGTAATTAAACAGTGCCCATGATAACCTCATTAAAAAAAACAAAGAAAAAAAAATCATAACATAAAGTATCCCATAAGTAGCCCCTTAACCCCCAAAGCTTTGTGATGAAGATATCAGAGATTAACATAATAAATAGAGTGAAGTAAAATGTATATATAAGTGAAGTAAGATAACTATAGCTAAAAGAAATAGTATGCCCAATAATTGGCAGCAAGTAAAAAACGTATTAGCAAATAATTTAGTACATGAGACTACTGAAACAAAATGCAAAGTATAGTACAAGTCACACAGAGTGTACAGTCTCAGTTTGTGATGATTTATTAATTAATCTAATAGCATCCAAGAATTCCTTGATTCTGCCCTCATTGTTGCCTTTCACTAACAGTGCTACTGGTTAAACAAGTTTACATTTAACATGCTATTGAAAACAGATATTTATTAGCAAAATTAGATGTAATGAAGTAATATAATTTTCTGGTAAGCAATTTGTATGTAGAAGGGAAACATCCATCCATTCATTTTTTAACAGCACTCATCTAGTTCATGGTTGAAGGTCTATCCAGTAAGCAGTGTGCAAGAAACAACCCTGGATATGATGCCAGTTCATCACTGGGCAGGCACACATCTATATTCACTCCTACTTGGCTAGTCTGGGGTCACCAGTTAAGATAAAACTCATGACTTGGAAATAAACCCAGGACTCTGGACTTGTGAGAGAATAGCAGTAAAAATGGTGTCACTATGTTGGAAAAGCCTAATGTGAAAAATGGGATGGCATTTGGTTGTCTTTAAAACAGTTTTGATATATGATATTTCAATATTAAAATGAACAGAATAAAAATATCATTAAATATTATACAAAGACAGAACCATGATCACCTAATCATTACATAGTATCAAATGCTCCCTATGCATCGAGTATGTTGCTGAAATGGCATTACATGTGTAAATGTCTAAAATGTCAAATCCGGCAAGTGGTCCCCCATTCAGGTTTCTCTGCCCTCTAATTGCTTTCTTCTGCCTTAAGGGACAGCTGCTGAACATTTTCTAATGACTGTGCTGTTATAATTTCAATTGCAAAGGCAGCGTTCTGCACACAAAATTGTTAACCTGCCCTCAGCTGTATTTGATACTCCTTCTACTTTGAAACATTTTGTGATTGCTGCACATACTTTTTGAGAAGTACAATGCCAACAAATACAGGAGTAGAGATACTTGCAAGGATAATATCCTTAAGAAAAACACATGGGAAAAAACAGCACAGCCTAATACAATATACCAGAAAGGAAGGCAAAGTGGCACTACAGTAATGGCCTTGTCTAGCACCATAATTTGGAATTATTTCTTTAATTGATCTAACACTGTAAAGCAGAGGAAGTAACTGGCAACAAAAAACAGACAAAATATATACCATATATAGAATATTTTTATTATATGCAGCAATTAAGACTGCATAACTGCCAAATGTTTAATATCTTTACTCCCTATTCATGGCTCCAGAGAGTGGTGATTTGTTGATTAGCACATGTAAGTAAGAATTTCAGTGTATTCTGTACATGTGACAGTATTGACCTTACAAGCCTATTATCTCCATCATCATCATTTTCACTTGCCAAAATACTGAGCTGGACTACCCAGGTATTTAACACTAGAAACTCTTTTCAACAACATGAACATATTTGCCCCACCTGTTGGGACATTATTATGACTATTGTACAACTGTTAGATGAGTTGTGGAAAGCTTTATGAGAATGGGGGAATGAGAAAAAGGTCATTAGTCAAAAAGCAGCATCTGAAATCCCCTTTTCAATTAAGTGGTTTTCATTTTGAAGTGACATGGAAAGGCATACCCCCAGGACGAAATGTTTATATGGAAATCAAAGAGGGAGACTATGTCACACGTGTGCACCAGAAGGTCACCTTTCCAGTTTGCCTAAAGTAAATAGTACCACCCCAGGACAAGAGGGGGTGCTGTCACTAATGGTCATGTCTCCTTTCTACCTCTCCACCTTGAGAAACCTCCCCTTGAGGTCAATGAAGCAAAGGAAGCCCCGCCTCTTCTGGTGTGCCTGGAGTAAAAGCAGAGCACTTCCTGAAGCTGACGTCTCATTTCAGCTCAGACTTTGCTAATGTGTAGATCAAGACCAGGGCTTGATGCCAAGCAATCCTGAGAGAACAGCTATGATTCACAAACGCCACACTACAGCACATATTTTTCATTGATTTTTTTAATTTTTGTTCCAATGAAATGGTGTTTTATCCTATTGGCATCCCAAGGGTGTGGCTTTGCCCTGCCTCTTTATTTGTCCCACTATAACCGCTAACTTCACCCCAGCTGACATGGATATCAGACGGCTTGAGGAACTGCGTGCAGGAGGCGCCCATTTAAAAAAAGAAGATTTTGAAAAAAATATTTATTAAAGTTATACACCAGGAATGATTCTAGGGATAAGTGTATGATCTAAGAATGTAATATGAGTAGAAAGCACGATCAAGATGAACTAATGGATAGCCAAATTGATTTTATTTTAAGCAATATGTACTTCAGCTCTCTCTCATCCTGGAGCTGATTAAATGCATAACTAATGTATGGTGAGATGCTGTCCATAGTATGTGCCACTTTAATAAGGGCAGGAAAAACCAGGCAGTAGCATTTTCACAATAATGTCTTCTTCCTTAAACTACATTGGCATGCTAGTATTTCTTGAAGGTAGTTTACTTGCTGCTAGTCAGACAGATCAAAGTAATTGCCAAGTCTTGCCTCAGTAGCTGTGCCTTTAGCATAACAGAATTGCATTGTGTTGCCACTATTATTATAAAAAAGATTAAGTCCAACTTCTTGCTTATTGTATGCTGTAATAGTTTACTGCAGATCCTGTGGATTATCAATGAGAAAGAAATAGAATGCTCACTGCAAGGCTTTTCTTTTGAGTGAAAATGAAAACAAAATTAAAATATTAGTTGTTACTTTCATCCCTTCTAGCATCATCTTGTGCTCTACCTAGATTTAGTATTTGCTCACTAGAGAAATATCTGCACTGGCAATGCCCAAGGCTCATTTATTATTCTTTGTTGACAGAATGAGAGCTAAATTTAAGGAAAACATATTTTTCAAGAATTTTCTTCAGTCTTGCTGTTTGATAATGCATCTTGGTGATTTCAGATGAAACAACATGTATCCATGAGATTAGTGCACTGGGACTTTTGACCTACACCTCAAAGTCTGACCCACTGATGAGTTAAATGATTCAAATTTTACAAAAAAAAGGGATACCAAAAGAGAGGGGCTATACTCGTTTTTTAAGGTTCTAATCCATGAAGGACGTTTTTCACATTAAAAAATGAAAGGGTGAAATGAAAATTAATGCACACTCACTCCTCTAACTTCAGCTCAAATATATTTAGGAAAATATAATTATGTTCTGAGTGGTGTAAATATCAAGAAACAACTGTAGAAAATCAGCAGCAGACTGGAATAAATTACAGGGTCCCCATAATAATTTTAGTTTGGAGCAGTAATAGCTTTTCTTTGAAAATGGCAATGTAATGAACTGTGATGAGCATATCAACGTTTTCTTCAGTTATTTTATTATGGTTCTTCTGTGCATCAAACCAGGCTTAGATGTAATTCAGTTAAAAGATTGTCATTATAATAAGATGTGAAATGTAGATTATGCTAGTTTTCCTTTTTTTAATTAATGCATGCTTTAAAATAAAACAATATTATGTTATTTGTACCTTATGATGGCATCCTGTCCAGGGAAGTTTTGGTTATAGATGGAATGATAATGTTACTGACGGTGATGGAAAAAAGGTGTATTATCATGAAATTTGTGAGGCTTACCAGGAACATTTATTGGGTTAATCTACTCTCCTCCCTGAAGATTAACCTCCTTAGCATTAGACTGGAGTGTCACTTGGGCTATAAAAACAGTGCTAAAAGAGAGAGTCCCGATTGTCATTTGGGCAATAGTGCAGATGTATCTCACATAACACCTGAGTTTTACTTGGACTGTAAAAGTGCCAACAGCGTTAGTGACAAGCTTTACTCAGGCATTGGTCTTATGTAACCGTCAGGCCCAAGTGTTACCCAGGAAATGGCGTAGATGAGTCTTCTTCTAGCCTCATAATGGTGTCTCATAAGAAATGCCTCTCAGCAGTGATGATGAAGTGAAATTGAAATGGTCAGTGAAACAGAAAGTGATTCTAGGAATCTAAAAGTGACACTCGTGTTACTCGCACATGTGAAGAGTAGTGTACATTTTATGATTATTTGTATCATTATTATGCTTTCTACACTTCCAACTATGTACTTCAAGTGTTTTGCACATTTCATAGTAGAAAGATGAGATTTAATAAAAATGTTTTTCAAGCCAAAAAATGCTTGCTTTTTACATGATTTTTTTTGAGAAGAAACGTAATGCTAAGGAGGCTACCACACACACAGCTCTATACACACAAATAATCACAACAATCCTTCCCAGACAAAGTCTCAAATAGTGTCAATTGCCAGTCACTCCGCAATATTCCACATAGGACACAGTTACCCATGCATACACAGAGTTCCCCATCAAGACAAAGTCTCATGTGGTGACAGTTGCTTCACAGAGTCTTGATATAGGGATTCACTGTCACCAGCTCTAATAAACATGTGGGAGTAAATAAAACAGATAGGAAAGTTTGGATATAAACAGACCTAGAAAAGCCTACTGAAAATCAGGAGTGTCAAGGGGTGAAGGTTCTGGGCGGATTTTGGTTTAGTGATCAGCACTGTTCATAGCTACATTTTCTGACGTCCAAATGAGATGATCTCATGTCTCTTGATCTGAAATCAACATTCTGTTGTTTTTTTTTTTTCTATTCTTTTCTTCTCTTTTTAGTCCATGAAACAAACCATATTTAAGTTAAAATGTACATGTGGGGTTTCAGGACATGTGACACTGCACAAATTTGATTGGCCATTGTGTTCAGATGACGAACGACTCTGATCAAAGTGTTTCATCTTTTATGTATCTCCACACTCTTTATTTTCCCAAGCTATAAACTTATTTGGTAATTCAAATGAATTAAAACAGATTCTATTGTGTGTGCTTATTTCCTATTCCCAAGTGATTGAAAAAGAAGCTGCATGGAACAAAACCATAAATTAAAATAAAAACCTGTAAGTCCTATAAATTCAATTCACCCTAGTTCGTTTCAGCAAAATTATTAACATTTAATATGAATAGTTTGTAGTTGAAAATTGGAAGATTTTTTTTGCCAGAACAAAAGGGATGGTAGAATTAATACAATAATATTTTGTAACTGCAGATGAAAACAGAGATGGTAGCTGCAAAAAATATGGAGATTATAGTTTGAAAACAATAATTAAAGGATATAAGTTTATGATTGTAAATTTGCTTGAAAATTGAAATTTCCTATCTGTATAAGCTGATATGGGTCAGCTGCAAAATTCTTCTTTGTTTTTGTTGTTAAAAACAGAGAAATGTAAAATTTAGAAAAAAAAGAAAGCAATCATAATATACTGTATATGACATATCAAAGGCATGTATTGACTTAATTAAGAATTGTCTGAGGGTTAGGGCCTCAACAGGAGGACCCTATTTATTAGCCACAAGGCTAAAAGATAACTTATAACAACATTTTCATACCATGGCAATGAACACAGCAAGCATATAACACTATCTTCCATATGCCCAGACACAATCTGTCCATGTACAGTTCAAACCCAGACATTTGGTAAAGGTGTGGCATAATTCTTCACAATGAAAGCAAAGGGTAGGCTCTGGATGTGTTATGACTTGTTTTTTATGCCAGCTTTGCTCAGTTGCCTTGTTTATATTGCTATTTTTCAGGCCTGATGGCATCCAATTTATCTAGGTCCTCACTCCCAGTGGTCATAAAAGATCTCTGGTCCCTTAATTATCCTTTATCTCTAACTATTTTTCTGAAACATTCACTACCTAATAGCTAATTTGTGGGGAGTGTATTGGCTCAAAATTGCTGTCGTTGCATCGTCCTTGTGGTAGTTGAGGTGGCTTCCCTACTGTTTATGTATAGTACTTTGTGTAGGTTAAAAAAAGCACTATATAAATGTAATTACATGGTGGAACCACAGCAGCCAATGACATCTACAGTATATATTCGCGTTTAAGTTCTCCTACGGATAAGTTGGGGCTTGATTTTACCTTATAATTTACAGTATTTTTATTTTATTTTTATTTTTATTAAAACTCACGCTATTGGTCTAAGAGATTATGATATGCTGATGCCCACCTGAGAGAGTAACAATGGAGCACACTGCCTTTTTCTCTATGTATTGTGTTCCTACATGACCCCACAGTAATACCCAAACCATTCCGAAGCGACGTTTGCACTGTTTTCTGTTTTTTGTATCTCACACCCTCATACACCTTTATCGTAAGAGCATCCCTTATCGACGATGGAGCATTCAATCAGAAGAAAATATGCAGCTGCTTTTAAATTAAAAGTCGTTGAAGTGGCGAAAGAAATTGGTAACTGCGCTGCTGCAACAAAATTCGATGTGTCTGAGAAACTGGTGTGAGATTCGAGGAAGCAGGAAGATGTAAAAAAAAATGTGTCGTATTTTTGAACGGGCTTATAAGTCGGGGTCTGATTTTATGATCGATTTTTTGAGTTTCAAGACCCGACTAATATGGAAATATATACAGTAATCACTGGCTAGAGTTTCGGCCATCTGTTTGCTGTTATATTTAGGAGGCCAAAGCCACTTTGTCAACTGCCTCCAAATCTCAAAGGCCTAGGCATGGAGTTTAGCTAGACTGAATTTTCACTCCAGGAAATTGTGAGCCATTGGAATTAGAACATAACAAGCAAATATTTCCATTTTGAGGATCTTATAGTCAACAATAATGTTGTGAGGTTGTTGCCTCTCCAGACAGAAACAGTGCCATCATATAGCTCCATTCTTCGGCTCACCAACTACTACATGGTGCAGCTTCTTAAAAAACTAATAAATACATCTCCACATCCTCTTGTTCTTGGTGTTGCGATAGAACCTATTCTGGTATAAGTTCTCCTTTTTGTCACTTTGTTATCATAGCTGCTAATTGAAACTCCCAACTCTTATGAACACCACCTACTTATTCATAACCTGTTCCCTGATCTGTTACATCAATTCAACAAGATTTTGCAGGGCTACCTGGTCTATCATCTCCCATTGGAATACTGCTGACTACAGCACTGTAATATAAATAAAAAATGCAAAGAAACTGTAAGAGGGTTAGGTTAGAGTTAGAGGGTTAGGTCTTGTTCAATTAGACATCAGCACGTTCCATGCATTGCCTAGAAGAATAACACCAACTTCCTGTCTCCACTGGTCTCAAAAGGGAGGTGTCGGAGGTGGGGGTCATTGTTCTTTTGGGTTGAGCTCTTCCAAACTGGGGATTAAATGGAAGATGGGAAACTCATTTTGTTAATCCCTAATTCTTCTCCCAATGTCCCTTTAAAATACTTGCTTGTAAGAAGCAGATTTGTCCTGTGTGCCTGAAAACTAATGTATGCTTCAAAAATAACTTATTTTTGTAAACAGTAATTTTTTTCCTTCATCAATGAGTCCACAAAAAATACTTATTAGGTATCAAAGATTTTATGTGGGTGGAACTTTTGATTAGTTGCTAGGATTAAGACAAAATATTTCAGAGAGCATCCTTTCACATGTTGTTTGTTTCCAGTTCTTTGTAAAATTATCAAAAAAATGGCAAAACAAAACATGTGAGTGTATTAGAGGAAGATTTTAGCTTATTCATCTAGAACTTTCTGATTAGTAAACCTACACGTGTAAATCATTCAACTAATGCACATGATGCAATTAAATGTAGGCTTCTGTAAAAGAAAATGTTCCACGTTCCGTTCCATGCAGTTGCTATGTCTGATTTTTCTTGGTCAAATTTGTAAAATTATGGATTTACATAAAAGCAAAATTCAATTAATCTCTGTTCAAAATATGTTTTGCTGTTCTCATTGGTTAGACTATAGATGCTGCACAAATTTACATATATGACTAACAATAAGAAACAAAAAATACCAGTTTTAAAACACAGATGCCGTGGCCTATTCCAGCAGCATTGGGCATAAAGCAGGAATAAACCCTGGACCAGTCTGTGCCAAAATACACTCATTCAATCAAACTCTCCCAGGGGCAACACACAGCATGATTATAGTATTATAGTAGTCTTTTAACTTAAAGCAGAGTCGCTTGTTTTTTAGGATCAATAAAGGAAAGATTTAGAGAATGAAATATCTGAAAACACATAGAGCAATTCCTTACTAAGATAAATTTTTCTGTATATATCTTAATCATTGAAATAATATTTAATGTGTCTATGACATCATCATGGCACCATTTTGCTGTTGTTATTTTTTTTTTTCCTTATAGTATTATTTATAGTTATGGCATCTGTTGTAGGGCTCATGCATGACATTATAATGTTGACATTATTTAAGATGGAGGTTTTTGGATAAATGCCATAGCCGTCTGAGGTAAAATGGGTCAAACAACAATTTTGTGGTGACGAAATGGCCCTCTCTGTTTGCTCTCAGGTCTTACAAACACAGAATGGCATGAAAATAAAATCAAAACAATCACCACGTAAGCTATCTGGCTGCCATTAATCAGACTCAATCGGGTTGATAATTGCACAGCTCCTTCACTCTAGTCTCTCAATCAAGTGATGCCTTCTTCCGGGCAGTCTCCCTTTTAAAGCACAGGGACCTGAAGGAGCAGAGCCAGTTGTCCCCACAGGGTGGTTTCTTTGGCATTGTGGATAAAGAAAATGACAAGACAGTTAATGGCAGCGCCCCCTCTCAGCTCGGGGTGGTATCACATACTTGGGAAGAGTTTGGATGGCGATCCTCAGGCGCGCATGTGTAACAATGCCTAAAAATAAACTTTTTGATAGGGAAATGGTTAAAATAGCTTTTTGACTCAGAGGGTATTTGTCTTAGATTTTTCCTTAGCATTTTTTTCCTTTTTTTTTTTTTTTGCAATCACTACTTTAATCTGTTTTTATGTGTTCTGTAATATTTTTCTGCAATTTTTGTTTCTGGTGATCTCTGATTGGCTTCCGGGATCCAAAAAGATCATAATTGTTTGAGCATTAATGACTATCAATTTTCAGCAATGTATGTGTCTACCTTTTTGAAGATTTTTCATCTCCCTGTTTTTGTTAGCCTCTGGCTACTTGCTCTCTCTGAATTCCACCAGCAGTTCCATCCAAAGGATTAATGAGATTTCGCACTTCAGATTGTTTAATGATTCCCAATTTCATTATAGGTGTGATTTTGTTTGCCATTTCTGCCCTTTAGTATACTGACTTAAAAATCATTCTCACTTGTTTTTCTAATTTGTCTTGATTCTCCTTCTGTTTAGATTGCACTGGCCATTAAAGAACATTAAGTTTCATGAACTGATCCAGGGGTTGGCCAATCAAGACCCTGGTAGAGAGCTTGATGCCGCCTTGAAACAATGCTATAATGTTCTTTATTTGTACCTTTTAGTTTTTCTTGTGTATTCCATAGGCTGATTCTTGAACAACCTCAATCAGGACACCTGGAGGGCGAATTGTAGTTCAAAAAGACCAGAAACACCCAGTGATTCCAGGAGCTTTTACTGATGATGAGCTCATGTTAGTGCATTAGATGTTCATATTGTAGACTGAACAGAACCCCTAGTGCTCTCTGTTTTCTGATAAATTCTACTTTTATGATATATTTAGCTTCTCTGGCCTTATTCTGTAAATGGACAGACACTACAAGGGAATTAGCCAATGGTGGCGGGGTATTCTTTTTACTGGTATCAGTAGACCAAATCTTTTTTGTTTTGATGGATTACTTCCTCTAAGGCCATTTAAGGAGGCAAATTGTTATCATTTTTATGATGATTCATATTAGCTTTGGAGCTAAGGTTTCAGATTCAAATCCATATTAGTCTCCTAGATAAAGTTTGAGGTATTCAGAATATTAAGCATTATTATTATTAAGGAGCTGCATTGTTCTTCTTATTATATATGCCTGTACATATTGGCAATAGAATTGGAAGAGAAAAGATTATTTAATGCAAGGTATGAAAAGTAAACGTTGTCGCCATGCCATTCACTATTCAGTAATGACCTGCAAGTCAGATAGAGTGTTACTAAGCTAGAAAAGATGGTGCCCAAAAATAGTAATTCATGTTTGAACTTTATATATATTACCAATACATTGATGTTTGATTACAATTTTTGAGAAGACCCACTGGTTCTAATCTTCTGGGACAGTGCATCATAATAGTAATGAATTATTTGTAACATTTATGTTTTGTAGAATTTTAAGTGGGAACTGTCCTGGAACCCATGAAGGCTTATTTTCTTTAGCACTAGAAACATGAAAAATAAGATCAATTAGATTAGATTAGATTAGATAAATTTGATTAATCCCAGGGAGAAATTCAGATGCATATGGAAGCAGAAATATAAAAAACCAAGAATACCAACTCACAGGACATATCATACAGTCAATCAATTAATCAATTGATCAATAAGTAAATAAGTTAAACAAGTTAGACTTAACAAGTGCATCAGGTGGAAGCTTTGAATCGAATTGTTAATAGTTAATCATAACTAAAGCCATGCATATGGACTGTAATATTTCTTTTACTTCTCTGTTTATTTGTACTGTTTAAGTTTGTATTTATTACTGCTTTATTTATTTATATTTTCTATTTTAACCATTTTTTCTTTCTTGTAAAAAAAGCTTTGTGCTATACTTTTTGTATATAAATGGGAGGTATAAATAAATGTTGCTGATGTTCATTTTATTGTCTAACCCAATTGGATCATATCCATCTCCGTCTCTCTAGAGTTTTAGGGAACTTCATCATTGAAACTGCTCTAAATATTCCTCCACAAAATATAGTATGAAATTAGTAGCTAAAGGCAGAACCATTAAGAATGGCATTGTTTTAAGATGATATTTCCTGACTGTCATAGCCAGGTTTTAGTAAGTACAGAAGAAAATATAGCATTTTATTTAATGTTTATTAAACAATGGATATTTTTTTTGCCAAGAACCAAATTTGTAGCAAAAAAATAATTTTATGTATATACAGAAGCAGCTTAATTTTTACAGTTTTATTATTTAATAAGTTATTAAAATAAGGATTTGATGTCTAATTATGTTTGCTATATGATGGTTAATTTCATAGAGATTATGGATTTAAGCCAAAGAAAAAGAATTAGTTAGATTTTATACAGCGTAAAATTTACTCTCACAAGGCTGCAGCTTAGAGGATACCCTAAACAGTCAGACAATCAGTTTTAATGCTGTTATTTTAGGATAACACACAAGCCTGTTTCAGATAGGACAGACTTTCTTAAACAAGTAAGAATGTTTCCACAAAATTGCCAAAATTATTTTTAAATTATGCAATTTCAGATCCACATAAAGTCAGTAACATCCAGTTTTAAGAGAGCAGCTTATGATAAAATAACATCTTATCTCAATGAAAATACTAATACACTTTCACTTTTTCTTTTTTGCTTTTTTTTTAAACATTCATATGAAGATAGTCTTTAATATGTCTGATTGTCAAAAGCCAATTCCATTAGTGGTAACATAAACAGACAGTATTGGCAAAAGTGTCCAATATGACTTCAAAAGGATTACACTGAGCTTTTACTGAAATTAGATATCAGAACATATTTAGAGTAGAATTCAACAGATTTAATACTGTATATGTCAGGGGTATTTATATACTATATATTAATGAGAGTACCCTTATACCCTCAGACACCACGTCAGACACCAGATAAAAGTCCAATAATAGGATTTATTATAATAATAAAGTGCACAAAGCACGCTCCTCTCCACAATTTTCCAATTAATCAAAAACTATCACAATAAGAAATCCTCCTCTCCCAGACACTTAGCCACCCTGCCTCCCAACTCAGCTCAGTGTCTGGGCTTTCCCAGAGTCCTTTTATACCCCCTGACCCGGAGGTGTTCCTGCCCCACAGTCCACAAGTCCTTACCACTTCTGGGTCAGGGTAAAAGTCTTTCTCTTCAACCTGGAAGTACGTCATTCCTCCTGTTCACGTGACCAGGATGTACTTCCAGGTTATAGGGCACATAAGAGTCTACGAGTCTCGCTACAGTGACTCCTTGTGGTCCCCAGTGTATCCAGCAGGGCTGTGTATAAAAACTACAAAGTCCATGAGGCCCTGCTGGAACTCGGGGCACGTCCATGCTGTCGGGAGAGCTCCACCTGGCAGCCTGGGGGTGAGGGCCGGCAACTCTCCCCCCCCTTAGAGAAGCGTCCAGCCCCGCGAGGGACGGCCTCCTCCAGGAGGACACGTCAGTCGGACCTTGGCTATGTTGTCTAGGCCCCCCAGAGAACCTTGTGGAAACTGTGTATCTTCTGTCCCACCGATCTCCTGTCCTCTGAGGACAGCTTCGCCACACGTGGCCCCGCCGATGACAGTTGTAGCACCGACGTTGCCCTCCTGGTAGTCCTCCTCCGCGAGACTGAAAACACCGTGGGAACTCCGTCAGCTCCACCCTTTTCTCCGCCACGGGAGGTTTACTGGCCGCCTCGCTGCTCTCTGCCCTTTTTTCCACCTTGTCAGGAGACCCACGGTGTAATTCGGGGATCCCTTGCTTACTCTGGGGCCGGCGCACAGCTTGAGTCTCTCTATTGGGAAAAGAGAGCCTCTTTGCTGTTTACACGCCCGTTGACTTTAAAGTAACCAGAGGCGGCGTCTTCAGCACCGCATCACTCCGAGAGACAGCACTTTTCAGCTGCTCTGGTACGATCGGCGCTTCCACCTCCCCTTCTGTCATCACACCACATTCACTTGTAGGGCCCGTAGTGACTTGGCACCTGTTATAATTAACCGCGGGCCTGTGTCACTCTGTGTTCCCTTATTCTGTACGGTACTGGTAAAACTCACCTGTACCGCCAAATCAATCATGATGGGAGACTCCCGACCAAATTGCTGTAGGAATTCATCCACCTTCCTTAAAGGCGCTTCGGTCGCTGCTCCCAGATCCTCAGCAATCTTCTTTATTGTCTCCAACACCTGTAAAAATTTGTGCATGGGCTGAAGCAACTTCTCCAGCTCGTGCACGTCCAAAAAGTTACTTAATTCAGCCGGAGGCAGGCTCGAGCCATCACTAGTCTTACCCTCCGGCTGGAAGCCAATAAGCAAGCTCGCTCCTGGCATGTGCTCAGACAGGTCCCTCAAGGGAGCCTGGGATGTGGAATTCTTTTTGGAGGTTCGCGGTGCCGCTATTGGCTGACTGCAATCCGTCTGTATCAATTTATCGACGGACCGATCAGTCATTTCCCAGACCTCCTTACCTTTTTGTAGAAAGAGCGGTACTTCGCACGCCTCCTTTTTCCCTTTCGTAATAACCAAGTCCATCTTTTCCTTGGAGAAGCCACAAGCAGTTGAACATGGACCTTCTCCTTCCCATAATCCTCTGGGGTGGGTCACGTGTCCTTCGCCGGCGCCCAACATGCGGAAGTCCTTCAGGTTACTCGTTTGCCTGAACGAGAGCGTGCAATCGCCTTCGGGTTTGTCTTCTGCCTCCCGCAGAGCTTTTGGATGTACATCTGGGAGGTATGTACACGGGATAACATGTGTTAATTTAAAAAGATTCTCAAGCACATTCCCGGCACATACCTCGTCGGAGACTTCCTCCTCCGGAAATCTCTCCCGAAACGCGTACCGCTCTATGGCTCGTCTTGAGTGCAGGCAATGCCGAGCGCTAGACCTCCGCTGTTGCTGGCGCTCTGCTTTGTCTTCTTCTTCCCCTTGACGGGCTTGATAAAGGTGAGGTTTGGTGATTTTTTCTCTGCCTGTCGTGACGCTGCCTTCTTAGGGTTCTGTCCACAGTAAAAAAAATTTTTTTTAAATACAGGTCCTCTGCCAAACCGACGGCCAGAGAATCCTGCCGAGACTACGCCAACTGTGACAGATTACGGTTTTCTCGCACCCTTGTACCCTCAGACACCAGATGAAAGTCCAATAATAGGATTTATTATCATAATAAAGTGCACAAAGCACACTCCTTTCCACAATTCTCCAATAAATCAAAAACAATCACAATACACAATCCTCCTCTCCCAGACGCTTAGCCACCCTGCCTCCCAACTCAGCTCAGTGTCTGGGCTTTCCCAGAGTCCTTTTATATCCCCGGAAGTGGTAAGGACTTGTGTTCTGTGGGGCAGGAACACCTCCGGGTCAGGGTAAAAGTCTTTCTCTTCAACATGGAAGTACGTCATTCCTCCCGTTCACGTGACCAGGACACACATCCAGGTTATAGGGCACATAAGAGTCTACGAGTCTCGCTACAGCGACTCCTTGTGGTCCCAAAAGGTATCCAGCAGGGCTGTGTATAAAAACTACAAAGTCCATGAGGCCCTGCTGGAACTCGGGGCACGTCCATGCTGTCGGGAGAGCTCCACCTGGCGCCTGGGGTGAGGGCCGGCAACTCTTGCCGGACATCCGTCACAATATATATATATACATATATATATATATATTATAGATATAGGTATAAACTGCCCAAAAAAATTAATGGAACACTATGAAAATACAAATCAGATCACAATGGGAAAAAAAATCCTGCTAGATATCTCTACTGATATCGACTGGGCAATGTGTTAGGAATGAAAGGATGCGACATTGTTTGATGGAAATAAAAATGATCAACCTACAGAGGGCTGAATTCAAAGGCACCCGGATAATCAAAGTGAAAAAATGATGTGGCAGGATAGTCCATTTGCTGAAATTTCATTGCTGCAACTCCAAATCGTACTCAGTAGTTTGTATGGTCCCCACATGCTTGTATGCATGCCTGACAACGTCGTTGTGGGGGAATGCTCCTAATGAGAAAATGGATGGTGTCCTTGGGGAGCTCCTCCCAGATCTGGACCAGGGCATTATTGAGCTCCTGGGCAGTCTGAGGTGCAACATGGTGGCGTCTGATGGACCAAAACATAATGTCCCAGAGGTGTTCTATTGGACTTAGGTCAGGCAAGTGTGGGGACCAGTCAATGGTATCAATTCCTTCATCCCGATACCTAATAGCAGTCAAGGTGCCATAGTCTAGCCTGTAGAGGTGTGTGCGTCCCTCCATGGATATGTCTCCCCAGATCATCACTGACCAACCACCAAACTGGTCATGCTGAACGATGCTACAGGCAGCATAATGTTCTCCATGGCTTCTCCAGACCCTTTCACGTCTGTCACATGTGCTCAAAGCACAGGGCGTCCGTGGTGGACCTGCCAATACTGGTGTTCTATGGCAAATGCCAATCGAGCTCCATGGTGCTGGGCAGTGAGCACAGAGCCCACTAGAGGATGTTGGGCCCTCAGGCCACCCTCATGAAGTCTGTTTCTGATTGTTTGGTCAGAGACATTCACACAAATGGCCTGCTGGCAGTCATTTTGTAGTGCTCTGGCAGTCCTCCTTGCCCAAAGGAGCAGATACTGCTCCTACTGATGGGTTAAGGACCTTCTACATCCCTGTTCAGCTCTCCTAGAGCAACTTTCTGTTGCGTGGAATCTCCTCCATGCCTTTGAGACTTTGCTGGGAGACACAGAAAACCTTCTGACAATGGCATGTATTGACATGCCATCCTGGAGAAGTTGGACTACCTGTGTAACCTCTGTAGGGTCCAGGTATCGCCTCATACTACCGTGACCAAATGTAAAACCAGTGAAAAAACAGTCAGAAAAGATGAGGAGGGAAAAATATCAGTGCCTCCACCTGTTAAACCATTCCTGTTTTGGGGGCCATCTCATTGTTGCCCCTCTAGTGCATCTGTTGTTAATTTCATTAACACCACAGCAGCTGAAACTGATTAACAACCCCCTCTGCTACTTAACTGACCAGATCAATAGCCCATAGATTTCATTGACTTGATGCTATACTCTCATTAAAAAGTGTTCCTTTAATTTTTTGAGAAGTATATATATATATGCATAGCTGTTATTTCACTTCACGTGTCATTTTTGTTTGTTTGTCATTTAAGAAAAAAATAATTCACAAGACTGAATCTTAAAAAACAAGGCAATTAAAATGTAGGGAAAAAAAGTTATTATTACCAGGAACTGGCCACTGATGAAGAAGATATCAGGAAAAAAACCTGCATACATATATGTACAGGTTGTCGTAGACTTACGACCTATGCATCTTACGACCATTCGACTTACATCCGCTACTGTGTCTCATGGGCAAACAACAGTTTTCATCACACCAGCTCTGTGTGCCATGACTCATTCATCTTGATCTTAGTTTATTGCCTGCAGCGGGTTCGACTACGTTCAGTTACATTTGTCTTACAATTACTTGAAAAAAAGGCAACTGATCTTGACACAATAATGAAGGTGATCAAGCAGTATGAGGGAGAAAAGAAAGAGAATGTGATTGTATGTAATTTTAAGTTATCCCATTGAAACGATGTTCAAACACATGCACTGGAGCTTCTGCATTGACTCATGATGTGCAGCTTTGTGTGAACCACCACAATAGAGTAATGAAACCACATTAAACATCTGTTAAATATTAACAGGCTGTAATGTTAAAACAGAAAACATGACTGCTGAAAATCTGCCGGTACAATTCCTCCTTTCTGAGTTAACACAATGAACACTGGGAGAAGCTCACACTGATGATGTAACATAACACAGACAAAGAAAGGTTTCTTGAAGCTGTTTAAGGTTTGCACCAATGCAAGCAAGAGTTATAATGAAACAAAATAAAAAAAAATATTTACAAAAAAAAATGATAGAAAACCTACACAGTGTGCTAAGAATGATGACAAAAAAGGATTTAAAACAAACAATATAATTTAAGGGACATATTAAGCAGTACTATACTTACTTAGATTACTGGAGACAAACAGAACTCATAGCCAACCTACAAGACAAGGTTCTAATGCAGCCATGGTAGTTCTGAAAAATAATATTAAGATTTGCAGTCCTGATGTATTACAGCATGCCTTGTTCTTTTCCTTGTGACACGGCCTGTATTCTTATTTTTCTAGGAAATACATTTACAGAATACAGTTATATTCTAATTAAATGGGAGATGATTTGCTACAGTTCATATTTGAAAAATCTCTGTAACCATACTCCGTCTCAGTTTTTAGCTGGAGAGCCTTGTGTGTGCAATTTTTCATTGTAATTGATTGGATGTCTTCTAGGTGCTTAATTTTTCCTGACTTCAAAGACATGCTAATATAGGTCACTTTATGTTTACAAATGTTTTTGCATAGGGCTCATTTCTGTCTTGAGCTTATTACCCAAAGATAGAGGCACACACTGTATGACCCTTAACTTTAGCAAGACTGTAAATAGGTGGTAATAGCAGGGTGTGTGTTACAGTTTTTCAAACTTTTTAGCCTCAGATGATGTTGCTTTAAAGAAGTCTTTAAATGGAAGGTGCATGGGACAACAACAACATTTACTCTATAGCACATTACCGTACAAAGGAATGTAGCTCAAAGTACTTTACGACATGTTAAAGAAATAATTACAAGAAAAGAAAAAAAAATGTAATAGTTTACAAAAGATAAATATAGTTTTTTGAAGTGTCTAAATGAGAGTCTGATAATAAGGTCAGATGATCATGTTGGGCAGAAACAAATAAAAGACAATATGTAGGGGTTCTCAGTCAAAAAACCACCCAGTTGCCACTGGGCATTCTGTCTAACATAAATTATCTTAAGTAGTTCTTTATTGTTTTCTTTAAGCTTCATCTTATCGGATTTGATGCAGTGGGTGTTTTCATTTAGACATCACAGGCAGCTGCACAGGACTTTGATCAGATGCACTATGAATTAACCAGAAAAGATAAGTAAACATTAATAATGAAGAGAATGATAATTCTATGAATATCTAAGTTATTAAGAGTAGAATTTTAGGAGTTTCTTAGAATGTTCCATAGTATTAACCTGGAGTATCACTATTGGTAAAGTATTTCAAATGTTGGTGCATGATAGTTTGGATCTTGGAATTATATAAGGGCTTCCAAAAACTGTTCAGGACAATTAGAGAAATATTTAAAGAAACTTAATACTGTAATACTATTTCTTAAGTATCTAATTCTTAATAATAATAATAATAATATATTTTGTTTAAACAGCACTTTTCTCAATCTGAACACGTTTCACAGAGTCTCAGAAAGAAGCAGCAGTTATATGTAACATTGGAAACAGATGTTACCTAAATAGAACACTAAAACAGACAGATACAGGATACACAAAGGCATTAAATTGAATAAAAGACAATAAACCACTGTAAAATACCAAATTCAATATTAAAAGAGAAGCCTAGCAAGTAACATCATTTGTGATATAACACGCACAGAAATTATCCTGATCATCTGGACAGAGAGGAAGACTGAAAAAGGAGGCAGAAGTTAAAAGCCTTCCTGAACAGATGAGTTTTAAGTTGATTTTTAAAAGAATGAATGGAGTCAGCTGATGTAAGTCTGGGTGCTATAAAGCTGAAGGCCCTGTCACTCATAGACTGCAGGTTACTGTGGGACACAACAAGATTGCCAGAATCAGAGGACCTTAATGGGCGAATAGAAGCACAGTGATGAGAAGGTCACGGATGTAGTCCAGTGCAAGGCCATTTACTGTAAAACTTTATACGTTAATAACAGAATTTTATACTCAGTTCTGTAAGACACAGGGAGCCAGTGAAGGCAAAACAAGAGGGGTCTGTTGTGCTCACTGTTGCTGGTTCATATTAGGACTTTTGCAGCTGGATTGGCTGCAACAGACCCCCGTGACCCTGTGTTAGGATATAGCGGGTTGGACAATGGATGGATGGGATGGATATGTGATCTGAAGGGACACCTGCCAGTAGGGGGCAAGTTTCTCAGAATTAGAAAAGGAGAGAAATGAGTGAACACGGGATATGGAGGTGGAAGTAAGAAAGTTTCTTAATGTGGTTTATGTGGGATGAATAAGAAAGGGAGGAATCAAAAATTAGACCAAGATTCCTTAAATTAGAAGAAGGTCTAATGAGATCAAGAGTGACTAAAAATGAGCTCATTTTCTTATGTTGTTCTTTACTGCCAATTCACAGGAGTTCAGGTTTATTGAAATTTAATTTTAAAGAGTTATGTTCCATCCAGGTTTTAATTTCACTAAGGCAAATTCTGAGCTGAGAGAGCCCTGATGAAGTTTCACATTGAAATACAGTTGAGTATCATCTGCATGATATGGCCAAGGGGAAGCATATAGATACAGAAGAGCAGAGAGCAGAGGACAGAGTCCTCAGGGGCCCCTTGTCTAACTGGCACTGTGCTGGATCTGCAGTCGCTAAGACTAACAAACTCTTGCCTATCAGTCATATAGGACTTAAACCACTTGAGGGCTGTGCCAGAGATACCCAGAACGTTCTCCATTCTAGACAGTAGAATGTTATGTCTGACAGTGTGAATTTCTGCACTAAGAGCCAACCGAATTAATATGCTGGTTACCTGAAGCAGAGCAGTTTCAAATTATTCGACGTTAAGTAATTAGTGAGTTGGGAGGATACAACAACTCAAGAGCTTTTGAATGAAAAGGTAAGTTAGAAATAGGCTGAAAATTGTTAAGACTGGCAGCATCAAGAGTAACCTTTTTTAACAGTGGGGTGACAGAAGCGATTTTAAAAGTGGATGGCACAAAGCCATTCAAGTGATGTATTTATTATTGTTGTAACAGTCAAGATTTTGGCATGAATTCAGAATTTAAGAAGTGTGGTGGGGATGGGGTCCAATACACAGGTAGTGGGCCTATTACTAAAAAACAGGTCGTTAACAAATGCAGATGTGGCTGGTGAACATTTAGAAAAAAAGCTGGATGGAGTGGGAAGACGGGGGAAGATATAAATGAATTATGGATTTATATTAGTTGAATTATTTCGATGTTTAATTTTATTGTGGAAAAAGTGAGGACAATTTTCACAGACTTTGGTTGAGGAGGTAGTTAGGCCAGATGCAGGTTGAAGTAGTTCATTAACTACAGAGAATAAAACCGTTGGGTTATGATGGCCACTTTCTATTATTCCACCATAATGCATGTTCTTGGCTGCAGCCCGTGTATTCCTGTAAGCCCTTTGATAGTCACAGAAAGCCTGGATGTGCACAGTGAGGCCAGTCTTACGTGACATTCTCTCAAGGCACTGGCCAGCTGCTTTCATAGACCATAACTCTGAATTATACCGTGGAGCTGAACTCTTAAAGGGTCTCCAGGTAATTTTATATAGATTTCACAGATTTGTCATTTTTGTTAATATCATTATTTGTCTGAGGTGTAACTCTTGATGTTCTTTTCGTACAAAGGCTGAAAATCTTTAGACTTTATGCTACTGATAATAATTCTCAATGGCACAATCAATTTTAGAGTGAGATACTATGCCTTCAAGCATAACTGGAATAGGATGAAAACACCTGTCATATTTCATATTTGTTGCCCTCTTATTGTCAATAAGCTTATGATATTTTTTACTGGTCTGATTTACAGAAAATTAAAAATGAACACATGGAGGTTTAAAAGCAGCATCTTCATATGCATTAGTTCTAAGAAGTAGAATTTTCATAATTGGTAGTATAATGCCAAATACACCTCATTTGATCACTTTTAGACATGGTGAGACGGTTTACTTACCCTGCCACTCATGTTTAGTTAAGGTTATTGGTGTTTAGGTAAACAGGGAGTTTGTAGTGCTATATGTACTGGACACACACAATGCTTTTCTGATTGCTCTTCATTTCGTAATTCACCCAAACTGAGCTTAAGAGGTAGGATAGCTATTCTGGGGTTTCTTTATGCAATTCTTGCTTGATTCCTTTTTTTTATATTTCTTCTCTAATCATTTCTAGCCTTATTCAAAAATCCTCTGCAGTATTTCTCAAACCTTAGAGCATTTTAGGCATTTCTTTATTTTCATTTGGCTTGGCCTTTCATTCTGTGGGCCACTATAGTCTATATGATAATTTCTAGTGCTTTTAAAAGGTGAAAATAAAACTTTTTTTTCTTTTGAAATAAGAGTTTTCTTATTTTTGGTAACAAAGAATGGATCCTTTAAAAAAACATTGCAGATTACTGCAATAGTCGTGGGATTTTTCCTGCTATGCACCGTATGCTTGCTGGGATAGGATCCAGCATCTTCACAACCTGGCTAAGGATAAAGCAGGTTTAGAAGTCAGTGGGAAACCGATGTTTTATACTATTTGAAATTGGAAAAAATCTAACTCTCAGTTATAGGATCTGTACAGAACTTTTTTCAAAACCTGGCAGGATCTAATCAATAATATTTTAGAATTAGAATTTATTTGCATCTCTCAGACTGACACAGACAACCTGACTACAGATCTGCATTGTTTTGAAAAACTCATCACAAACTTCAAAGGACTTTGTTGGACAGTTATCGTATCTAAAGATCTTGACCATACATTGTTCTTCTATCTCCTGTTAAATTTATTCTTAGCCTGAATGAACCTATTAATTTTTTACATTTAAGAGTTTTCATTTAAAGATTTACCATTGTTGTTTCTTGTCCTAGTGTGTGGATATAAACACAGGAAACTTCAGTTTCTGTATTACATCTTGCCTGAAGAAGGGGCCTGAGTTGCCTCGAAAGCCTGCATATTGTAATCTTTTTAGTTAGCCAATAAATGGTGTCATTTTGCTTGGCTTTTCTCTACATTCATAATGGCTAACACGGTACAACACCCTAGTACTACAGACATACAAGACACCGAAATGTACCGCTACTACATGGAATTGAAGACCCGGTGGAAGAAACTGGCACATATGGACAGCGACATCTTCTTCTTAACGAAATGCAAAAAGGAAAATCTTATCCCGAAAGGCATCATGATAAGGAATCCGACCATACACACTTACAATACTCGGTTTGCAGAGCAACTTTGTGTTAGAACATCTGCAAGGATAAGAAACCACTTAATCCAAATTTTCTAGAACATCAAGAAGAACACGCAAAGAGAGATCCAAGACCTCATCCTGCTCCTTGGAAATGACAGTCAGGAGATGGTAAAGGAGCTCCATCGCTATTACAAAAGACTCCAGAAACTCCTTATTGTCAACAAAAAGAAAAAGCTACATAGATTACGAGAGAAAGCTGGACACTTAATAACAAAAAACAAAGAGCAACAGACCTGCATTGTTAATCTCTCCTCATACACACCAAATGAAGCAGAGATTTCAGTACTCACAAAGGGACTCTCATATTGTCCTGCAAAGCCCATTGACAACATCAGACTCTGCAGTGATATGGAAGAATTCTTCAGAAAACTCAGACTAAAAGAATTTTTCCACAACAAAGAGAACGGTAACACACAGGAACCAACAACAAGCAGTTACAACAACCCCACCAGTAAATCCACATTGACACCAGAAGCTGGCAGAAACCCCTCCCTGGATAATTATATAGACTGCTTCCGACAGAGAGTAAAAACAGGGATCTTAAACAAGCAGCAAAATCGGATAGAAAACATCACTGGGGAAGAGCGGAGAGCCATACATTCACTAAGAGAAAATACAGAAATCATTATCAAACCAGCAGACAAAGGGGGTGCTTTAGTCATCATGAACACATCAGACTATATACAGGAGGCACAAAGACAATTGTCCAATACTATGCATTATTACAAACTGCAAGAAGACCCAACAGATCTCTACAAAAAGGAACTAAAAAGATAGTAAGTAGCTTTCCTCTTGACATCAGGGATCAGGTAAACAGTTTAATTCCTGAGAACCCCAAAATGGGTTACTTCTACATGCTTCCTAAAATCCACAAAGAAGGGAACCCAGGAAGGCCCATCATCTCAGGAATTGGCTCCCTGACAGAAAAGGTTTCAGGTTGGGTGGAACACATTCTTAAACCTCTCGCCCGCAACACAACCAGCTACATCCAGGACACCACTGACTTCTTAAAAAAACTGTCTGCTTTGGGCCCCTTACCTGAGGGAACCTTACTGGCCACAATGGATGTTGAGGCCCTGTATACAAACATCCCCCATGATGATGGCATACTGGCATGTGAAACGTACCTCGGACAACATGATTTACCCACAAAGTCAGTAATAGAAATGATAAAATTCACTCTGACACATTATCTATTCTCTTTTGGACAAGATTGCTACTTGCAACAAATGGGGACTGCAATGGGCTGTCAGTTTGCACCTCACTATGCAAACCTATTTATGGCAAAATTGGAGGAAGATTTCATGTCAATGTGCATCTTAAAACCAATGTTATATCTCCGTTACATAGATGACATCTTCATAATCTGGACTGCCAGTGAGAAGGACCTCCTCCATTTTCATAATGAATATAATTCTTTTCACCCCAACATAAAGCTGAAGCTGAATTACTCAGAAACAGAAGTCAGCTTCCTTGACACCACAGTTCAACTGAAAAACAACACCCTTGTAACTTCTGTTTTTCACAAACCAACAGACAGACGGACCTACCTAAGAAGTGATAGCTTTCACCCCAAGCATATAAGGCGCTCCATTATTTTTAGCCAAGCAATTCGATACAATCGTATTTGCTCAGACCCGACAGACCGGGATCAACAACTGCAGGAGCTCAGACAAGAGTTCATCAAACAAGGTTATACCCCCAAAACAACAGACACTCAAATACGAAGAGCTACTGCCATACCCAGAGAGAACCTTCTGGAATATAAAAACAAAGACAACAAGAACCGCATCCCCCTTGTTGTCACCTACAACCCACATCTTGAAACACTTCGAAAAACTATAAAAGAACTTCAGCCAATACTAAACAACAACCAAACACTAAAAAATGTATTTCCTGAACCTCCCCTCCTGGCATACAGACAACCACCAAACCTTCAGCAACTAATTGTCCGAAGCTCCCTAAATGAACCAACAGAAAATGGCACATCTCCCTGCCTACAGAAAAGATGTAAAACGTGTGCCCACATCTACAATACAGACCGTATAATTATACCAAACTCCCGACTTGAAAATCACATAAAGGGATAATTTTCCTGCAGATCATCGAATGTTGTCTACCTAATTCTCTGCATGAAATGTCCTGACACTACTCTCTATGTGGGAGAAACTGGACAAACACTCCGCCAGAGAATGAATTTACACAGGTTCCACATTAAACGTGGCAACACAGATGTTCCTGTAGCGGCCTACTTCAACAGCCATGGACACTGTGAGAGGGACTTTAAAGTCACAGTGCTTATGGGCAACTTCAAAACACAGCAAGAGAGAAAAGAATGGGAAGTTAAGCTCATGTTAAAATTTAATACATTACAGCATGGCTTGAATAGAGACAAGAGTTTTATAGCCAGGTATGAGAACTGTTTGCATCTCTCAGACTGACACAGATAACCTGTCTACAGATCTGCATTGTTTTGAAAAACTCATCACAAACTTCAAAGGACTTTGTTGGACAGTTATCTTATCTAAAGATCTTGACCATACATTGTTCTTCTATCTCCTGTTAAATTTATTCTTAGCCAGAATGAACCTATTAATTTTTTTCATTTAAAGATTTACCATTGTTGTTTCTTGTCCTAGTGTGTGGATATAAACACAGGAAACTTCAGTTTCTGTATTACATCTTGCCTGAAGAAGGGGCCTGAGTTGCCTCGAAAGCTTGCATACTGTAATCTTTTTAGTTAGCCAATAAATGGTGTCATTTTGCTTGGCTTTTCTCTACATTCATAATGGCTAACATGGTACAACAACCTAGTACTACAGAATAAAAAAGAGTAATTCTCTCCGCATTTCTTTTTCTTCTTCATTCATTTCTATTGCCCTATTAAACTTATCAATATAGGTATGCTTACAGTCTTTAAGTATTACTCCGTTGGCCATGCTCTCTTTCTCAGGGGTGGGGTTTGATTCATTTTTAATACTATTTTTTGTAAAAATTAATCTATTTGCATGGAATGATTGCAATAAAATTAAAATAAATAAAAAAAAAGAAGATGGATCTTTGTATTACCAAACACAAAGATATTAGACATTCTCTGAAGGTAAGTGAGCCTTGTTTAAACATAACTCTAGTCATTTGTGAAGTAACCACTGAGATGGCACAATCTGTAAGTACATTGTTGGTGTACAATGAATTTTATTTGATGCTGTAAATAAATGTTTTAAAAGTTGGTTTAATAATAACATTTAAAGAACATAATGAACAAATTACTATTACTCTCTTAATGTAGATGAATTATTTTATTCATAAGAATTATGTGCTTTGTTGTTTAAAATTATAAGTCAGAATGTATTTAAGTTTCATTCTATAGTTGTGGATTTACTTTTTTCTTAGGCACATTTTACTGTGTCATACTGTATTCCATTCCATCTTATTCAAGAAGTAGTCATGCAAGTGTTTTTACTATTTTTTCCTTTTTTTTTGGTAATTTTGTTTTGACACATTGATATATAGACCAGAATATATTACAGGAGAGCTTAGTGCTTTTCACATTGTAGTTCTCAATCAACTTCCTCATACTTTTGAAAAATAGTTCCAGCAGATGTGTAGATTTTTTTAAATGATGCTTTGTTTCTTTAATCCTGATTATTTATGGTTCCTTGGCTGATTTCCAAAATCTGTTTATTTACCGGACCTGTTTTTCCTAATAAGGATTCATTAGGAGTCAGTGTATATCTTTATAGTAGTGTGCACATGATAGAAATTAGTTTTGAGTGGGTTCACAAGTCCATTGCAAGGCATATATAAGGACATGTCAAATGCGACAGAAAATTGCAATTTCACTCTATGTTTGTGTATTCTGTATTATTTTTCTTCTGTTTTTGTTTCTGGTGATATCTTCCAGGATCCATAGTTTCTATAAAACAAGACACAGGGTCATGGTAGGGCTCACAGTTCTTCTGATTCCTTCATGGGGACAAGCTCTGCCAGTATAACAGAATTTGCCAAAGCTTTTTATTAGAAATTCCTTTTGTGTTTTAGCAGAGTAGAAATGTATGTATAGCAATGTGAGTAGAATCAGTCTGCAAGACTGTAAAATAGGTGTGTATGATTTGTGGACAGTGCATGAAGGCCATTTTATAGCCTAAGATGAAATCACGCAGACACATTCACAGAAGAGTCAGATGATATAGTCATTAGAAGGCAGACTAGATGAGAAAATACCAAGAAACAATTGAGTACAATGTTGTTAAGTGATATAAAAGAAAGAGACATGTATGCTGACATCAAATAAACCTCAATGAACAGAGTGAAATGGAGGATGTAGATGTTTTGAACCTGCCTTTGAAAAGAACACCAATGACAAATTAAATCTGACAATGCTTCTTGGTCATTTTCATTTGTTGCATGCTTTAGTACCTCCATTGTCTTTGAAGGAACAGAGGACACATGAGTGGTGAAAGATGGCAAATAGCTTCAGCCAGGCTTTATGTTATCTAATTGTCACATCATTGCACTCAAAGCTTGTCTGTCAGAGGTGTGGGAAAATGTTTTAAGAAGTCAAACTTGTGACACCATCTTTTTGTATTATTCACAGAAATATTTTGTAGAAATATACTTAGGTATCATGTATATTAATTTTGTATTATGCTGCACACACATGAATCTTGTCTGTAAAACAGAAGCAGGTTATCAAGTTACAGTGTTAGCTTACATACAAGCTTGTCAGAGAGAGAATACAGCAATAAGCATTAATCCACTACAAAGTCATGTAAAGAGAAATACCACATTTTCAAAAGCCAGTATGTAAGCAACTAATGTATGTATTGGTTACCCCCCTCTAACATTTGATAAACTGTGTGCACAAATAATTTCTTTTTTTGAATCCATTTGAAACATATTAACATCATCATCTCTCCAATTTCTTACCCACTTATCCATTTCAGGGCCAGCACCTATGCCAGTATCACTGCACACAAGGTGGTAGCTAACCCATGATGTTTAACATTTTATCACATTTCACATTAATGGATGCACCATCATTCATTCAGGCAGGGCCTATTTAGAGGGTCATTTGGCAAGAGTATGTTCAAGATGTAAGAGGAATACTTGAATACTCAGAGAAAATCCTACACACATAGGAATATTGTGCAAAGTCAAACTCAGGACTCTGGATTTATGAGTACCAGAGCTGAAAACTGCACCACCATGCCAGTCAGACATTATAAACCCAGAGGACGTTGCAGGGAGGCATGAAAGTTTTTTTATTATAGCTTGGAAGTACTCCCTAATCATGGAGACAGAAGGAATGAAGTACTATGCAATCACGTGGACTGAGGGACAGAGGCACTTCCGGGTCAAGAAGTATAAAAGGATTGTGGGAAATCCCAGCAGAGAGCCAAGTTGGGAGCAAGGGTGACGGAGCTGCTGGGAGGAGAGGAGGATATGGTGAGCCTTGTTTAAACATAACTCTAGTCATTTGTGAAGTAACCACTGAGATGGCACAATCTGTAAGTACATTGTTGGTGTACAATGAATTTTATTTGATGTACTGTAAATAAATGTTTTAAAAGTTGGTTTAATAATAACATTTAAAGAACATAATGAACAAATTACTATTACTCTCTTAATGTAGATGAATTATTTTATTCATAAGAATTATGTGCTTTGTTGTTTAAAATTATAAGTCAGAATGTATTTAAGTTTCATTCTATAGTTGTGGATTTACATTTTTTCTTAGGCACATTTTACTGTGTCATACTGTATTCCATTCCATCTTATTCAAGAAGTAGTCATGCAAGTGTTTTTACTATTTTTTCCTTTTTTTTTGGTAATTTTGTTTTGACACATTGATATATAGACCAGAATATATTACAGGAGAGCTTAGTGCTTTTCACATTGTAGTTCTCAATCAACTTCCTCATACTTTTGAAAAATAGTTCCAGCAGATGTGTAGATTTTTTTAAATGATGCTTTGTTTCTTTAATCCTGATTATTTATGGTTCCTTGGCTGATTTCCAAAATCTGTTTATTTACCGGACCTGTTTTTCCTAATAAGGATTCATTAGGAGTCAGTGTATATCTTTATAGTAGTGTGCACATGATAGAAATTAGTTTTGAGTGGGTTCACAAGTCCATTGCAAGGCATATATAAGGACATGTCAAATGCGACAGAAAATTGCAATTTCACTCTATGTTTGTGTATTCTGTATTATTTTTCTTCTGTTTTTGTTTCTGGTGATATCTTCCAGGATCCATAGTTTCTATAAAACAAGACACAGGGTCATGGTAGGGCTCACAGTTCTTCTGATTCCTTCATGGGGACAAGCTCTGCCAGTATAACAGAATTTGCCAAAGCTTTTTATTAGAAATTCCTTTTGTGTTTTAGCAGAGTAGAAATGTATGTATAGCAATGTGAGTAGAATCAGTCTACTAGGACTGTAAAATAGGTGTGTATGATTTGTGGACAGTGCATGAAGGCCATTTTATAGCCTAAGATGAAATCACGCAGACACATTCACAGAAGAGTCAGATGATATAGTCATTAGAAGGCAGACTAGATGAGAAAATACCAAGAAACAATTGAGTACAATGTTGTTAAGTGATATAAAAGAAAGAGACATGTATGCTGACATCAAATAAACCTCAATGAACAGAGTGAAATGGAGGATGTAGATATTTTGAACCTGCCTTTGAAAAAGAACACCAATGACAAATTAAATCTGACAATGCTTCTTGGTCATTTTCATTTGTTGCATGCTTTAGTACCTCCATTGTCTTTGAAGGAACAGAGGACACATAGGTGGTGAAAGATAATAAATAGCTTGGCCCAGGCTTTATGTTATCTAATTGTCACATCATTGCACTCAAAGCTTGTCTGTCAGAGGTGTGGGAAAATGTTTTAAGAAGTCAAACTTGTGACACCATCTTTTTGTATTATTCACAGAAATATTTTGTAGAAATATACTTAGGTATCATGTATATTAATTTTGTATTATGCTGCACACACATGAATCTTGTCTATGAAAACAGAAGCAGGTTATCAAGTTACAGTGTTAGCTTACATACAAGCTTGTCAGAGAGAAGAATACAGCAATAAGCATTAATCCACTACAAAGTCATGTAAAGAGAAATACCACATTTTCAAAAGCCAGTATGTAAGCAACTAATGTATGTATTGGTTACCCCCCTCTAACATTTGATAAACTGTATGCACAAATAATTTCTTTTTTTGAATCCATTTGAAACATATTAACATCATCATCTCTCCAATTTCTTACCCACTTATCCATTTCAGGGCCAGCACCTATGCCAGTATCACTGCACACAAGGTGGTAGCTAACCCATGATGTTTAACATTTTATCACATTTCACATTAATGGATGCACCATCATTCATTCAGGCAGGGCCTATTTAGAGGGTCATTTGGCAAGAGTATGTTCAAGATGTAAGAGGAATACTTGAATACTCAGAGAAAATCCTACACACATAGGAATATTGTGCAAAGTCAAACTCAGGACTCTGGATTTATGAGTACCAGAGCTGAAAACTGCACCACCATGCCAGTCAGACATTATAAACCCAGAGGACGTTGCAGGGAGGCATGAAAGTTTTTTTATTATAGCTTGGAAGTACTCCCTAATCATGGAGACAGAAGGAATGAAGTACTATGCAATCACGTGGACTGAGGGACAGAGGCACTTCCGGGTCAAGAAGTATAAAAGGATTGTGGGAAATCCCAGCAGAGAGCCAAGTTGGGAGCAAGGGTGACGGAGCTGCTGGGAGGAGAGGAGGATTTATTGTGATTGATTATTGTGATTTATTATTATTATTATTGTATTAGTGAGTACAGTGAAGGTGTTTTGTGCACATTATTCAAATAATAAATTCATTATTGGGACTTTTTACCTGGTGTCTGAACGTGTTGTCTGAGGGTTCAGGGGTCAACAGCACCCCCAATCTGTCACAATATGTAATAAAATATTTACGGTTCAAGAGTCAATGCTAACTAGACTATATTTTTATTTCCCTATTACTGGTACCCAGTGTAACCAATGGCCACCTCTTCTCTTCTTACCTGTTGGACCATACATGTATGACAATGGAAATTCAGTACAACTCTTTTGGAGAATCCACAATTTTCTGAATACTTAGAAGTGTTTATTACAAATTAATCTCTTGAACTACCCCGGACCTGGCACTTGTCTGGCTTTCTATAAAGGGTTTCCTCTTTGATACTACATTTGTTTTAGCTAGTGACCTTGTCCACAACTGATTTCAGATTTATTTCCAACACTCTGATTTCAAATTTAGAAGCTCGCCTTTCACATTTAGAGAAACCTTCACGTTCATGTGGTAGATTAGTTGTATGAGGTCACTATTACCAGTGGCAGAGGAATACAAATGACACTTTCTCTTCAGTTTTGACTATCTAAACCACTATGGAGCCTTGAGAAAACAATTGCTTTTTTCCGGCGGGTTATGTTTTATCTGTGTTTGATGAGTGCCTTGCTTCTATGTTTCTGAAAAGTGAAATTAAAACCTTCAAGATTAGTATCAACTTTAGTGTTCATATTATGCAATAAATCAGGTCCATTCTAAGTTCTTAGTTATTTAGAAATTGCAATGAATTATTGGGTTTTTAACTAGTATTAATAATTATAGGGGGAAATTAGTACAGGTGCTTTCCTCCTTTCACGAAGTAATATTGATTGTGATTTTATGCTAGTGTTGTTCATTTTACATTTAAAAATGTATTTGTTCTGGTAATTTGACCTTTTTATTGATATGTTGGCTTTTAATGGCTAACTGAGTGGTCTGGTAGTGTAATTACAGTTCAGAAGGTTTATATTTACTGCACTAAATACAGGTTTGAATGCTTATTTGAGTTTTTAGTTTTTTAGGATCCCTTTTATTATTTAAAAAAAAACGTTGATTTTTTAAATAAATAAAAAAACATACAATATTTCTCTGATACTACAGTTTATCAGCAAAGTTCCAGACGTATTCTCCATCCGGTTCTGATGCAGACAATTCTTTCAACTCTACGTTTTTTTTAAACATGTTATGTATAAGAAATTTGAAAAACAGTTGGGCACAGACCCTCCACTGCTAACAATAGCACATCAATCGATGCCACTATTCTCTCACTAGAATTGGACTGTTTTGTCTATGAACGGTATTGAGCCACTAAAGCTACATTTTTAACTATATGATATTACTAGCAGAATACCCGCGCTTCGCAGCGGAGAAGTAGTGTGTTAAAGAAGTTATGAAAAAGAAAAGCAAACATTTTAAATATAACGTAAGATGATTGTTAATGTAATTGTTTTGTCATTGATATGAGTGTTGTTGTCTTATCTATCTATTTATATATATATACAGTGGTGTGAAAAACTATTTGCCCCCTTCCTGATTTCTTATTCTTTTGCATGTTTGTCACACAAAATGTTTCTGATCATCAAACACATTTAACCATTAGTCAAATATAACACAAGTAAACACAAAATGCAGTTTTTAAATGATGGTTTTATTATTTAGGAGAAAAAATCCAAACCTACATGGCCCTGTGTGAAAAAGTAATTGCCCCCTGAACCTAATAACTGGTTGGGCCACCCTTAGCAGCAATAACTGCAATCAAGCTTGTGATAACTTGCAATGAGTCTTTACAGCTCTGGAGGAATTTTGGCCCCCTCATCTTTGCAGAATTGTTGTAATTCAGCTTTATTTGAGGGTTTTCTAGCATGAACCGCCTTTTTAAGGTCATGCCATAGCATCTCAATTGGATTCAGGTCAGGACTTTGACTAGGCCACTCCAAAGTCTTCATTTTGTTTTTCTTCAGCCATTCAGAGGTGGATTTGCTGGTGTGTTTTGGGTCATTGTCCTGTTGCAGCACCCAAGATCGCTTCAGCTTGAGTTGACGAACAGATGGTCGGACATTCTCCTTCAGGATTTTTTGGTAGACAGTAGAATTCATGGTTCCATCTATCACAGCAAGCCTTCCAGGTCCTGAAGCAGCAAAACAACCCCAGACCATCACACTACCACCACCATATTTTACTGTTGGTATGATGTTCTTTTTCTGAAATGCTGTGTTCCTTTTATGCCAGATGTAACGGGACATTTGCCTTCCAAAAAGTTCAACTTTTGTCTCATCAGTCCACAAGGTACTTTCCCAAAAGTCTTGGCAATCATTGAGATGTTTCTTAGCAAAATTGAGACGAGCCCTAATGTTCTTTTGCTTAACAGTGGTTTGCGCCTTGAAATCTGCCATGCAGGCCGCTTTTGCCCAGTCTCTTTCTTATGGTGGAGTCGTGAACACTGACCTTAATTGAGGCAAGTGAGGCCTGCAGTTCTTTAGACGTTGTCCTGGGGTCTTTGTGACCTCTCGATGAGTCGCCTCTGCGCCTTTGGGGTAATTTTGGTCGGGCCACTCCTGGGAAGGTTCACCACTGTTCCATGTTTTTGCCATTTGTGGATAATGGCTCTCACTGTGGTTCGCTGGAGTCCCAAAGCTTTAGAAATGGCTTTATAACCTTTACCAGACTGATAGATCTCAATTACTTCTGTTCTCATTTGTTCCTGAATTTCTTTGGATCTTGGCATGATGTCTAGCTTTGAGGTGCTTTTGGTCTACTTCTCTGTGTCAGGCAGCTCCTATTTAAGTGATTTCTTGATTGAAACAGGTGTGGCAGTAATCAGGCCTGGGGTGGCTATGGAAATTGAACTCAGGTGTGATACACCACAGTTAGGTTATTTTTTAACAAGGGGGCAATTACTTTTCACACAGGGCCATGTAGGTTTGGATTTTTTTTCTCCCTAAATAATAAAACCATCATTTAAAACTGCATTTTGTGTTTACTTGTGTTATATTTGACTAATGGTTAAATGTGTTTGATGATCAGAAACATTTTGTGTGACAAACATGCAAAAGAATAAGAAATCAGGAAGGGGCAAATAGTTTTTCACACCACTGTATATACCTGCGATTGGCATGAGAAGTAAAAAGAAAAGGAAACATTTTAATAATAACGTAACATGATTGACAATGTAATTGTTTTGTCATTGTCATGAGTGTTGCTGTATATATATATATATATATATATATATATATACACACAGACACACATATATAAACATATATATACATATATATACATATAAATATATATAAATATACTGTATATATACACACACACATATACATACTGTATATACAATATATACATATCTACATATATACTGTATATACACATATATATACAAATCTACATATATATATCTACATATATATATATTAGGTGGGACTCGATTAAAAAATTAATCCAATTAATTAGAGGCTGTGTAAGAATTAATCTTGATTAATCGTATGTAATCTACGTAAATTTGCCCCAAATCGCAAATGTTTTTTTTTTTTATTTAAAACGGTTTTAGTGGGCTTACAGAATCAAATAATAGACATGGACATGAATATTGTAAACTGAAGCTGTTTTAATTTCTGAAAAAGCTTTAAACTGCATTTGAATTCAAAACAGAAACAAAAATATCATCCCTGGTTAAAATTGGGCAGACTTAAAAATAAAGTGGTAGTTTAAGTACTTTAAGTACATTTTCAGAATAGTATTGTCTTTAAATAATAATAACCAAAATTTCACCATAAAGTGCAGTTTTTCTTCTTAAAAAATAAGTCAGAAACATAAAAGGTAATTTGACCAGCTTACTCTTTAAACTCTGAGTAACATTAGCCAAAATTATTTTGTACATTAGGCTAAAACAGTGTGATCATTGAACATTTTGTAATTAGATGTATTTAGAATTACTAACGGTCACGGAAGTCCAATGATCCCCAGTAAGAGCCACAAAGTCCGCTTCTGTAATGCATCTAATTTTGCTTGCTTTTCAGTGTGCACAAAACCATGCTTTTATCAAGGCTTCGCTGGTAGTCGAAATGATCAGTCGTAGGAACGCGCTTTATTCCGACTCTAACATTTTTGTAGCTGTGATGTGTGCATCAGTGTAATGGATGTACCAGGAAATCATGCATTGACAAAAGTTCCCGCTTGTTTGGAATTGAAAGTGTGATTAAATGCTATTTTTAACGCGTTATGGAGTACATGCATCGAAGCTTCTCAGCTGTGCTTGTGCTAAGAAAGGGAAAATTTTAAAAATAACGTAACATGATTCTGCTAACCTAATATTTTTTCATACGTCCCAAACCAAGGAGATGCTAAGGTAAAATGAATCGGTAGCATACATAGTCAGTACACCCTCTCGGAATCGAACCTCAATGTCGCTAGAGGCTTAAGACTCTACAATTAGCCACAGTGTGGCTTGTCTATGCTAAAGTATGTATTGTAGATCGGGTATATATATACATTTATATATATATACCCGTATCGCAGTGGAGAAGTAGAAGTTATGAAAAGAAAAGGGAACATTTTAAAAATAACGAACATGATTGTCAATATACAGTAATTGTTTTGTGAGTGTTATTGAATGTTGCTGTCATCAAGGATTTGATTATCATTATTTCTTTCAATCAGGCTCGTATTTGTAGGATGTGTTCAAGTTACATTCCGTGTTTGTCAATCGCTGTAAAGATAAGAGGTTTAATTCATCGATTAGTTCCTTACTGCATCAATAAACAGCTCGCCTTCCTTTTATCTGTGATGTGACAAACTGCATGCACGGGTTTTTTTACACTGTCTTCCTTTAGCAGGACATTCACTTTTTCCACCGGTGCTTTGTTTCCGCAGTAGCTGCACTTATGAATATGATTGTATGTATAAGACGCTTCATATTTTTTTGCTGCCTTCTCAATTGTGTAATTCGGTTTTTGTTCAGCACTCTTTGGAACTGTTGCTTTTGTCTGTGCACTGCGCCAGTTCACGTGAGCCGCTTGGTGTTCTTGCATCGAAGGTTCCCAGCTGTACTGGTGCCATCTCGTGTAATGTCAGCTAAGACCCGGCACTTAAAAGTTTCTCTCGCAGTTTCAATGAGTTTGTGCCAAACACCACCCTGACCATCTCATCTTCCTCTGCATAAGCACAGTCCTTCACCCGTGAATATTTACCGCAGTGTTTGTATTGGATTGCGCTGATGGACGGCCTTATATGGGCAGGCACTAAATTACAAACGCTAGTGGCAGCCTGTCTATGAACTTAATTTAATATAAACTTACGGTTCACGCGTGCTTTGTTTCCTGTGAATATGCTTGTATGCATCATTTGCTTCATAATGTTTTTCTGCCTTCTCAATTGTGAAATGGCGTTTTGTGCTCATCGCTGTTTGAGTTCTTCCTTGTTCTCTACGTACTTACGTAGGAGGCGTGATGATGTCACGAAACTCCCCACGCCATCTCCAACTCAAGACTCCATTACATTATATGGGGGAAAAATAGCTTCCAGTTATGACCCTTATGCGTAGAATTTCGAAATGAAACCTGCCCAACTTTTGTAAGTAAGCTGTAAGGAATAAGCCTGCCAAATTTCAGCCTTCTACCTACACGGGAAGTTGGAGAATTAGTGATGAGTGAGTGAGTGAGTGAGTGAGTGAGTGAGTGAGGGCTTTGCCTTTTATTAGTATAGATAACGTGCTGTTACAAAGAATGTATTTGATGTAGTCTACCAAATCATGTAATTGTGTATATTATATAAATATGAATCATTGTTACAAAAATGTGATAACTAAATCTTTGATTAAATAACTAACCAACTTTTCAAATCAGTTAACTCCATAAGTCCCAAATTCAAGTAAATATTACACATGCGTACGCTTTTGTTCTAACTTTTGTTTTGTGTACTGATTTATGCCAAGTATGCTCGGTTTGCTGCATGAGTGCACACACATTCATGCTCACTACTAAGAGGAGCGTGACTACAACTAGCAGCATAATATAAGCAAAATTATTAAAATAAAATAATGTTATGGTGACTGTTGTAGCCTTATAAGTACTGCCATACATGCTGTGTTGGAGTTTGTTTTGGAAGGTGGAAAATTCTTCCATTTGGTTTTGCTAACATTTCAGTTTTCTATGTATTTGTCTGTTTGAGAGCCTTGTCTCCTATGCGGCTGGATAACACATCACAAGTGGTTTTAGGAATTTTGATAATGGGTAGATGGATTACATTATTTGTAAAACAAAACAAAAAAAAAAACAAAATAGGAATAAAAATAATGAAGTGAAATAAACTTTGTCAAAAACATATTTTGTGGACCCAATACGTGATGAGCAAACAAACTCTGCTTCTGTACTTTGCTGGATGTGAGACTCAACTGTTTAAGTGTTTTGAAATAATGGCTGGTCTCTATGATCAAAAGGCTGTTCAGAAGTTGTGAGGTTCCAGTCAAGCACGAGAAAGGTAAAGCGACAAGTGTGTAATTATTACTGAGTGGGTTTTCTGAAGGATTCTGGCAGCTGTAGGACACAAAGATGTAGCAGAAACAGGAAAATGATAACACTACCGTCCATAACAATAATGATTTGGAAAAGATCAAAAAAGTCAAGTAGTCAAAAACACAAAGCCAAAAAAATAAAAAATAAAACAAACAAAAAGTGCTATGCAGGAAAACATAATGCATCAAAACACACACACAAACTACAGACCAGAGACTGAATACTAATTAAGGGTGTATGCAGCCTAAGGTGATTTTTATGTCACGTGTGCCAACAAGCAAGCAATTGCAGGTGGGAGGGAAGGCACAGCAATAGAGGTGATGATGGGCATGTTTGAGAGCGAGGCATGACAGCAGCAAAGTAAATGTTCAGGCGCTAGCTTCACTTCAGTCTCTCTTTGGTCTCTTTGTCTGAACTGTTAAACAAATTTTAAGATTAAACCTGAGCTGTCTTAAAAGAAATGTGATGTCATTCTAGCGATAGGTTGCCTCCTGTTCTGAAAAAATGATTTGAAAAGAAAAGGGAACATTTTAAAAATAACGTAACATGATTGTCAATATACAGTAATTGTTTTGTGAGTGTTATTGAATGTTGCTGTCATCAAGGATTTGATTATCATTATTTCTTTCAATCAGGCTCGTATTTGTAGGATGTGTTCAAGTTACATTCCGTGTTTGTCAATCGTTGTAAAGATAAGAGGTTTCATTCATCGATTAGTTCCTTACTGCATCAATAAACAGCTCGTCTTCCTTTTTATCTGTGATGTGACAAACTGCATGCACGGGTTTTTTTACGCTGTCTTCCTTTAGCGGGACATTCACTTTTTCCACCGTGTGCTTTGTTTCCGCAGTAGCTGCACTTATGAATATGATTGTATGTATAAGACGCTTCATATTTTTTTGCTGCCTTCTTAATTGTGTAATTCGGTTTTGTTCAGCACTCTTTGGAACTGTTGCTTTTTGTCTGTGCACTGCGTCAGTTCACGTGAGCCGCTTGGTGTTCTTGCATCGAAGGTTCCCAGCTGTACTGGTGCCATCTCGTAATGTCAGCTAAGACCCGGCACTTAAAAGTTTCTCTCGCAGTTTCAATGAGATTGTGCCAAACACCACCCTGACCATCTCATCTTCCTCTACATAAGCGCAGTCCTTCACCCGTGAACATTTACCGGCAGTGTTTGTATTGGATTGCCGCTGATGGACGGCCTTATATGGGCAGGCACTAAATTACAAACACTAGTGGCAGCCTGTCTATGAACTTAATTTAATATAAACTTACGGTTCACGCCGTGCTTTGTTTCCGCATATGCATCATTTGCTTCATAATGTTTTTCTGCCTTCTCAATTGTGAAATGGCGTTTTGTGCTCATCGCTGGAGTTCTTCCTTGTTCTCTACGTACTTACGTAGGAGGCGTGATGATGTCACACGAAACTCCGCCCCCCGCGGCCTCTCCAACTCAAGACTCCATTACATTATATGGGAAAAAATAGCTTCCAGTTATGACCCTTATGCGTAGAATTTCGAAATGAAACCTGCCCAACTTTTCTAAGTAAGCTGTAAGGAATAAGCCTGCCAAATTTCAGCCTTCTACCTACACGGGAAGTTGGAGAATTAGTGATGAGTGAGTGAGTGAGTGAGTGAGTGAGTGAGTGAGGGCTTTGCCTTTTATTAGTATAGATAACGTGCTGTTACAAAGAATGTATTTGATGTAGTCTACCAAATCATGTAATTGTGTATATTATATAAATATGAATCATTGTTACAAAAATGTGATAACTAAATCTTTGATTAAATAACTAACCAACTTTCAAATCAGTTAACTCCGTAAGTCCCCAAATTCAAGTAAATATTACACAATGCGTACGCTTTGTTCTAACTTTTTTTGTTTTGTGTGCACTGATTTATGCCAAGTATGCTCGGTTTGCTGCATGAGTGCACACACATTCATGCTCACTACTAAGAGGGAACGGTGACTACAACTAGCAGCATAATATAAGCAAAATTATTAAAATAAAATAATGTTATGGTGACTGTTGTAGCCTTATAAGTACTGCCATACATGCTGTGTTGGAGTTTGTTTTGGAAGGTGGAAAATTCTTCCATTTGGTTTTGCTAACATTTCAGTTTTCTATGTATTTGTCTGTTTGAGAGCCTTGTCTCCTATGCGGCTGGATAACACATCACAAGTGGTTTTAGGAATTTTGATAATGGGTAGATGGATTACATTATTTGTAAAACAAAAAACAAAAAAAAACAAAATAGGAATAAAAATAATGAAGTGAAATAAACTTTTGTCAAAAACATATTTTGTGGACCCAATACGTGATGAGCAAACAAACTCTGCTTCTGTACTTTGCTGGATGTGAGACTCAACTGTTTAAGTGTTTTGAAATAATGGCTGTTCTCTCTATGATCAAAAGGCTGTTCAGAAGTTGTGAGGTTCCAGTCAAGCACGAGAAAGGTAAAGCGACAAGTGTGTAATTATTACTGAGTGGGTTTTCTGAAGGGATTCTGGCAGCTGTAGGACACAAAGATGTAGCAGAAACAGGAAAATGATAACACTACCGTCCATAACAATAATGATTTGGAAAAGATCAAAAAAAAAAGTCAAGTAGTCAAAAACACAAAGCCAAAAAAATAAAAAATAAAACAAACAAAAAGTGCTATGCAGGAAAACATAATGCATCAAAACACACACACAAACTACAGACCAGAGACTGAATACTAATTAAGGGTGTATGCAGCCTAAGGTGATTTTTATGTCACGTGTGCCAACAAGCAAGCAATTGCAGGTGGGAGGGAAGGCACAGCAATAGAGGTGATGATGGGCATGTTTGAGAGCGAGGCATGACAGCAGCAAAGTAAATGTTCAGGCGCTAGCTTCACTTCAGTCTCTCTTTGGTCTCTTTGTCTGAACTGTTAAACAAATTTTAAGATTAAACCTGAGCTGTCTTAAAAGAAATGTGATGTCATTCTAGCGATAGGTTGCCTCCTGTTCTGAAAAAAAAATGATTTTTTATACTTGACAAGCTTGACTTACTAGATAACTGTTAAAAGGCATTAGAAATATTAGATTGACACACTTTCCAAATATCTTTTAAAAAACTCTTTATGCATATTTAATACTATGGCTGAATGAATAAACAAGTTTATAAACTGAGAGTTGTATTAAGGCAGCTCTTGAAAGAATGTAATGGGTGTCATCTTTAAAACCTTTTTATTGGAATTGCCATCCAGTGAGACAGCACTATTAGAGAATCTTCACACGGCTGTTGATATCCATTTAAACATTTTTAGACTTCTAAATCCTGCATGCACACTTTGAGTTTGTTTTAAATAGGATTAAAAGTCTTGTGCATTCATCTGAGAAAAAAAAAACATGATTATAGCACAGGGGTGGCAAAGCAGAAAAGGAATGTAAAATTATTCAGAGTGATTTGCTGTTGTGAAGTTGAGAAAAATAAGTCACCTCTCAGCACACCACACAAGGTGTTGGCTAGTGAGAAAATGCACTTCTTTAAATAGCATCTGGTACTTGAACTATAAGGTTAAATAAAGAGCAATATAACAGCAGAAATGGATCAGCTTAAAAAAAACTTTATACTTCAGAGCTCAGCATTAATGCCAAATGCCTCTGCTTTACAATGCTAAAATGTTAGATGAGTTTGCTATTTGCAGTGTTTGGTTTTTCAAAGGAAATGAATCTATTTTTGCTTTGTTAATAGTATTATGTTATCATACAATGATTAATAAATATGTTAAAATAATTAAAAGGCGGTGGCATTTTGCTGCAGTGGTTATTATGTGTCTTCTCCAGGTCCTCTGGTTACTTCTTATATCCTAATGATATACATGTTAGGCTGATTTGTGATTTGTATCTGTGTGTAAATAACACTAATGTGTCTTTTGTTGCACTTGTGTAAGTTGTTGTTCTTGATGTTGCAGGGATAGGTCATGGCTTCTTGTATACTAGAATAAATTACATTATGACATAGACTGCACTGTGCTTTCACCCCTGCTCTAATTTTCTATATTCTGCTGCTCCAGTATATGGTCAGAGATTGCCTAGGAATTAAAAGATTCAAGTCAGGGAAAGACCCTGTAAAAGAAGCCTGGACACAGACAGACACCGAGACAGCTAGATCTCCACAACACACTTGTTTATTATCTTCTCTTATACAACACAACACCACCACAATGAATTCACAAGGCTTAGTCCTTTTTATTACTCCTTTACTTCACTGCCGCCTCCACTCCTCTCTCACAAGCTCCGTCCTCTTCCACCCGACTCCGGCTCCCTGAATGAAGTAAGGCAGCCCCTTTTATAATACACCCGGTTGTGCTCCGTGTTGGCCTTCCTTCAGCACTTGGTGTGGTGGAGATGCTGCAGTCCAAGGCTCCATAGTCCTTTAGGTGCCCTCTGGCGGTGGCCACAGATCCCCACAGGGTTGATCCTTCCATCTTCGTGGTTTTCACATCATCCAGGATGGCCACCCTCTTGCAACCTGGAGAAGGAACTGCCCCTCAAATGGTCCCTGCTTCTCCAGGTCTCCTGGTGGGGCAAGGTCCCCAGCCATCCATCACAACCCATATGTGAATAAAGAAGAGCAAACTCCATACAAAGAAATTTACCATTTAGAGAGTGATCAAGTGTCTGATCTGTTTATTGAGGGGATGCTCACCACATACAAAACTATTATTAAAAAAGTGCAGATGGCTTTATCCAAGGTTATTTAACAAATCAAATCTTTATTCATATAACTGAGTGACCACAGTTAAGGAGTAGAGAACAGAATAATATTTAACACAAGATGTGTAGTAATGCAGTTAGTAACATAGGCTAGAAAAAGGAAAATTCAAGCAAAACTAAAGTTGTTCAATGGATGATTGGGTTAGTAAAGCTGTAGCTACTCAGGAGAGCAGAGAGCTAAGCTATCTAAACAGTCTCAATGCTCAGTAATGAAGCAGAATGTGTCAAGCAGCGGGGAAAAAAGACGAGGTGACAAAGTTAACAAGGGTAAAAACAGAAACATTTTCAGGGGCAATCAAAGATTCAGAATACCGTGAAAGAAAATTAACCAATCATCAATTCCCAATACACAAAACAAGAAAAGAAGAAGAACCAAGCATAAATCTTAACAGTGACTAGAAATTCAAATTCTTAAACCTTGCTATGCCAAAAGATACAAACAGTTCTTACTTAAAGAGGCATCCCGAAATCCCACCATCTTTTCTATAGACACAGTATAGGTCACATACTACTTGACTAGGAACAGGGGTCATGTATGCAAATAATATGGTGGTGAACATGCATCCACTGCACAAAATGGCAGAGCTCAAACATGAAACATTCCCAACCACTGTAGCTTTAGCAGTAATAAACCTCTGGAGAAACAAAAGCAACACCAATTAAAACATATTGTGTGTACCAAAAAACTCATTTTCAGACACTAGGATTCACTGTGGGTCTTTAAGAGGTAGCTGAACAATCAGTAGGTTGAGAGAAGTTAGAGTGGTCGTGGATGGCTGATTCCACTGCTTGAGACAAGAACCGGCAAGCCTTCTTCATTTTAAATGTGTTATACAGTAATTTGCGACGTGCTTACAAAGCTCAAAAAAGTAGTTGGCTTCAAGAATAAAAGTCGGACTTGTATAAACCCCCATACTCAAGATGCAGGCTTATCCTCTGTACTGGCCTAATATGGATGCAAAGGATTTGAAGGAGATGAAACCAGATAACTTATGTGAGCTAGATGAGTCAGGTTGGATGTTAAAATCATTTAAAGGCATAAGAGGATCAGAGAGTGAGGAAGATAATGGCAGAAGGAAACCATATTCAATAAATCATAATGAGAGGCAGGCAGTAAGGGAAGCTTACTGTATGTGACCAGCATCCAATTGCAATTTAGAAACAGAGAGGACAAGATATCAAGAACAGTACATTTGTTTCATATCATATGTTACATTTTTAACTGGATTTAGGTTTGAAAAATTGGTGCAAAGTTAAAAACATCTTCACTTAGTTCCATTGCTTTTTTTCTAGATAAAATCATACCGCAATCCACCCCAGGTCAGAGATTTGCACTGTAGTAACTGCCTGCAGCCAGCTGCAAACCACCGATGTGTGGATTATTACAGGGTGAATTTATAAAAGAACTTGTGTGCTCAAGTGCACGGCAAATTAAGTGCATCAGCTGAGCCTTCTCTCTTTCACTCACCTCTCACGTTTTACCCAGCACCGTCCTTACACTACACCCATTCATAGTGCAAATGCTGCCAATTTCATGTGTTTTGTCATGGAATCACATCACAATCTATCTATGGGAGGAGTGTAGTGGCAGTGCTGTTCAAAAGGTGCGGGCTGAGTGAAGGTGAGAGATCTCAGCTGACATCAGCAGGAAGTGCTCCACTTGTAGTGTTCATAGTCAGTCCCTGTGTGCCCAAGTATACGAGTTCTCCTATTAGCACAGGCTGTAAAGGTGCTGATTCTAAGACATCATGGGTCTGTGGCTGGGCACCAGCAGTTACTACAGTGTAAATGTCCAAACTGGGATAGCTTGTGTTGTGATTCCATGACAAAAACACCTGCTTACGGCCATTATTTGTTTTTTTTTAAAGTCCCAGAATTTTTACTTTCAAAATATCTAAAGTATGTTTAGTGAAAGATATATGCTGTGCATGTAAAGTATAGGGAGTGGCACAGTGGTTAGCATCACTGCTTCCAGCGTTCTAGGTTCAAATGATGCACCCAGTCGCCACCTGTTTGGAGTATATGTTCTCCCTGTTTATGTGTGTGGTTTTTAGTTTTCCTCCCTCATCCCAAAGACATGCATGTCAGGTCGTCTAATAATTGTAGACTAGCAGTGTAAGAGTGTGCACTTAAGTGAACCCAAACATGAACATGATTCTCCATCCAGCGTTGGTTATTACCTCACTCCTTATGCTGCTAGGATAAGTTGCAGCTCATCATCAGGGCCCACATAGACAAACACGATACTCATTCACACCAGGTCATTTCAGTGGTGTTAGTTAAGTTAGCCAGCGGCCATTCAACCTGCACTTCAGAACAGGTAATTCACCTGAAGCTAAGCATGTTTAGGCCCAGCTAGTACTTTAATGGTGGATCATTATAAAATGCTTGAATTGCTGCTTGAAGACAATGGTAAGACCATCAAGGGGCGCTTATCCTGTGGTCAGTGTGTGGATCTCGATGCCCCAGTGCAGTGATGGGGACGCTGTGATGTCAAAATTAGCATTGTCTTTCAGATGAGCAAACAAACGGAGGTCCTGACTGTATGTAGTCATAAAACAATTCTGGGCATGTTTTGAAAAGAATAGGTTGTTTCCGGATGTCCCGGCTAAATTGCCAACCATTGCTTCATCATTCTGAGCCCCGTAATGATCCCCTGTCTTTAATTGGCTAACTAACTCTCTCACTCCTTCACCACATGAATGCTAATGTGTGATGAGCATATTGGCGCAAGAATGGCTTCTGTTGCATCATCCAGATGGATGGTACACACTGGGGGTGGTTGTAGTGGTTCCATGTTGTCTATGTAAAGTGCTTCGAGTTGGTTAAAATCACTTTATAAATGTAAATAGTTATTTAATTGATTAGGAAATTAGGAAATTGGTCTTTTATATGAAACATAAGGGGTAGTGCAAATTTAACAAAGGGAGCAGCCAAGCCATGAAATGAACTTAAGCTCCTAGAGCAAACTACCATACGACAACTCCACTCTTCCAAACTGTATATATAAAATATCTTGTTTGAAATGTACTTCTGTTTGTTTATTGGCAGTATAATACAATTTACTAGTTATAATATTATGGTTATCATTCTTAGTCATAGCACCAGCCTCGCATTTGGTTTCAATAATTCAATCAGCAGGTGTCAAAAACAAATGACAGTTACTTTAAACACGCCATGTAACTTTATTGATTTACTTTTTGAAAATGCACCTCTTCTAGGAAAAACAAGCTATTACTTATTTATCAACATAATAATGAAACATTGATATGTCCTAAATTTCCATCTTCACACCACAAGTGGCCAACTAATTAGAAAAACATATCATCTGTACTTCTTTTCACTTTTGGGCTGTTGCTATTAATGAATGTATTTCCATTGATAGTACAAGTAAAACAAAAACTATTCAAACCAAGGCAAGTGATCAGACCAGTTTAAAAGTTCTATGCCTGTGGTGCTCCCATTTTACACTACATCATTGGCAGGAAGTCTGCTTCATGGGTGGCTTTTAAATTCATGCATATATATCAGAGAAATGACAATAGCCTGAGATGTTTGGTTATATCAACTGCAGGAAAAAGACAGTCCAAGACAGCAATTTCAATATTTTTGCAAACAAACAAATTTTTATTAGCAAAAATAATGAAATAAAAAATTGCAGTTTGAAATGACTGGTTAAGTGCATAGTATTTTTCTTGCATCCTATTTATGCTAATCATTTTATTCATTCATTCATTGTGATTTCATTTATCCAATTCAGGACTGTGGGAGGCCAAAGCCTATCCCAGCAGCACTGGGTGCAAGGCAAAAAAAGTCCCTGACAACATGCCAGCCTATCAAAGAGCTCTCTCATGCCCACAACCAAAGTAATACTGGGCAAATTTTGAATCATCACTAACCCTGAAGTATACATCTTTGTGGACATGGGAGAGGGAGCCAGGAGTACCCAGAGAAAAACCCCTGCAGGCATGAGGAGAATCTCAGCAACCAAATGCAAAATCCAAATTACTTTTATCTGATACAAACAAAATAAGTTTTTCTAATACTAAGTAAACCTTCACAACTAAAGTATGAAACCATTTATACCACGATTTTCCAATTAGATTTTTAAATAGCAGCTTGCATGTCCTTTTTCTGAAAAATGAAGGCTAGCCTTAGGCTAGATAAGAGGTTACTAGCTACTTGTTAATGATTAGTGTATCATCAGTATATCAAATAAAAAAACAAACATTAAAAGTGACAAATTTATAGTGGCTTTTGACATAAACTAAACCACATCACATAATTGTTTCTGTCTTCAGTCATTGTAAATAATATTTTTTCAACACTCCATAACACATGGTCCTAGTTGTTCTAGTCCAGGTGAAATGGAGCCTCGCGAGCCCCCAAGTAAAGCCACATGAGTGCTTACAATACACTTTTAGCTGCGAGAGACAGACTTGTGACTGCTGCTCCACACAGAAGGCATACTATTGTGGAACAAAAAGTAAACCATAATATTAATTAACAAAAGGGAATTTTATTTGATTATTTTATATTATGACAGAGGCACTAAACTTCTGGTTGAGTGAATGCTGGAGCGCCGACTGCTGCTGCTCTCCGGTATAATTTGTATTGTTAGTCTTATTGCTATTTTTCTTTTGTGAAACTGAAAACTGACTAATATGACAATATCAATTTAACCTTGAATTATCAAATGTTACCTGATTAGTGGATTATTTCTTCTTTTAAGAGGGACTGGGTTTCTGCTCAGGCTGAGCTCAGGCTACAGCGTAGGAGTCAGTGCCATGATATGGCTTTATGGATTGCCGACAAGGATCCTTACGGGCAGCTGAACTTTTCCAAATGCAGCTTTGCTCAGCTGAGCCACTGCCAACACTGCAACTCCACCAAAGCATTATGTATCATCATCATCCTAAATACATCCACCGAAGATCTCGTCGTACCTTCAAATATGACAACACCAAACAAATGCACTTGTTCTGGTGTGTAAACTCTCGCCTGTTTAGGAACTTGGGTTGGACTATTGACCACAGCATAATAGCTGATCTACCCAGCTTGACCAGCTCCGGGCCCAGAAAGAACAGGTTAACTATTGGACTTCTTGGCATTTGTTCTCTGTCCAATAAGGGTCGATCAATCTATGATCATGAATCGAGGATCATGAAGTTGATTTCTTTTGTTTGGTTGAGACCTGGCAGCAACTTAAGTATTTTATACAACTTAATTTAGTGTTGCCTGTCTGGGTTTGTTTACATCTCACAACCTCGACCTTCTAGAAGAGGAGTGGTCTTGCGATACTTTATAATGAGAACTTTAAAGTGGCTCCACTGTCCTTGCCGCTAAATGCTTCTTTTGAATCAGTAGCTATAAAAATTAACGGTTCTACACCTACAATACTGGTTACTATATATCGACCACTCAAATTTAGTAATGATTTTTTAGTTGAATTTTCTACTTTATTGACTTCATTGTGTGCACTTTCTCGTAATGTTATTCTGGTGGGTGATTTTAACATTCATGTGGATAATGTTAACTACCCATCTACAAAAGATTTTATGTCTTGCCTCGATGGTTTTGGTATGCAACAATTTGTTAATTTCCCAACTCACTCCAGAGGTCACAATCTTGATCTTGAATGCTGCTCTGGCATTACCCCCAAGCGATTGTAACACATCTGATTTCTTTTTTTTTTATTTTATTGATTTTATTAAAATGGGTGGCACAGTGGGTTGCATTGCTGCCTCGCAGTTAGGAGACCCAGGTTCGCCTCCCGGGTCCTCCCTGCGTGGAATTTGCATGTTCTCCCCGTGTCTGCGTGGGATTCCTCCGGGTACTCTGGTTTCCTCCCACAGTCCATAGACATGCAGGTTAGGTGAATTGGCAATTCTGAATAGTCCCTAGTGTTTGCTTGGTATGTGTGTGCACCCTACACAGGGTTTGTTTCCTGCCTTGTGCCCTATGTTGGCTGGGATTGGCTCCAGCAGACCCCCGTGACACTGTAGTTAGGATATAGCGGGTTGAATAATGGATTTTATTAAAATTAAATAACATTCCATACAAATAACTCAAGTTTTACAAAAATAGGTTCGATACAAATCAACATCCATCCTTAAGAAAGAGAGCTAGGCCAGCAGAGTAAAACAACATACCTTATTTCTTTATATCTGACCATAAATTAGTTTCATTTAGTGTTAATCTGTCATTTTTCAAACTTCAACAAAGCTATATGTGTTATCATAACATAAAAAATATAAATATACTGATAACCATACCCGCCATAAAGATTTACTTACTCCAGATTAAATGGTTTCTTACAATTATAGACTTTATAGCCTTTAGGACACATTTGCACCTCTAAAAACTCAGGCTATTTACATACTCTGCTCCCTGGTTCATTCCTTAGTCTTAGTTTCAGCAGCTTAAAATGAATGGCCATCACTTAGAATGTCTCTATAAAAAAACTGGACTCACGGTGCACATAGAAATGTATCGTGAACACTTTTGTCTGTACAAAGATGCGTTATCTGCAACTAGAACTGCTTATTACTCTAAACAAATCAGGTCTGATAGTAACAAAGGAGCTTTGTTTTCCACTATTAACAGAATATTGGCATCTCATCAAATAATTCCATCTCATATATGTTGCACTGCTACATGTGATGCATTCTTGACATTTTTTAAAACATAAGTTGATAATATTTGTCAACCAGTAGTATCTTCAATATATTCACCATCCAATTTTTATTTAAATATTTCAACTGAGCCTCCTTTTACTTATCTATCAACTTTTGAATTGCCTACTAAAGCTGAAATTCCTTCTCTTATTCATAAATTTAGATCTGCCACTTGTCAGCTTGATCTCATGCCTACTCGATTGGTAAAAGCCTGCTTGCCTTCACTTTCTTCACTCATAACTGATATCATTGAGTCCTCTCTGAGATCTAGTTTTGTTCCTTTATCCCTCAAATCAGCTGTAATAATTCCAATTTTAAAGAAACCTGGTGCTGACCTCGATAACTACAATAATTACCATCCTATATCAATCTACCATTCATTTCAAAAATTCTTGAAAAAGTAGTAGCAGTACAGATTTGTGCTCATCTCACACATAACAGACTGTTTGAGAAATTTCAGTCTGGCTTTTGTCCAAAACACAGTACTGAAACAGCCTTGCTGAAGGTCACTAGTGACCTGTTGATGGCTGCTGATGCTGGGCTTTTAACAATCCTTGTGCTACTCAGTATGAGTGCTGCCTTTGATACTGTATCACATACTATTTTATTTAATTGGTTAGCTACCGTTGTCATTACTGATACCTCACTTATATGGTTAACTTCATACCTGTGTAATTATATTTAAAAAACTCTTGATCACAACACCCCCCTCCCCCCCCAACCCAACCCCAGTCACTAGTGGTGTTCCACAAGGATTGGTGCTTGGCCCCTTACTGTTTTTAATATATCTACTCCTTTTAGGTGGCATTTTTAAGAAATTTGGAATTAATTTCCAAAGTTATGCAGATTATACTCAGCTTTATATATCTACAAAGCCTACTGCAACTCTGCCCTTCCTCCTTCCTACAGCAATGACTGTATACTTGAGGTAAAATCTTGGTTTTCTTCTAATTTTCTGCAACTCAACAGCCATAAGACAGACGTTCCCCTCATTGGCTCCAAGACTGCTTTATCAAAATCTAATTATTTTTCGCTTAACATTGATGGTAGCTCTGTCTATCCCTCCCGTCAGTTTAAGAGTCTGGGGGTTATCTTTGATAACAGTCTGTCTTTTGAATCCCATATCAATAGTGTAACACAGTCATCTTTTTTTCATCTCTGTAGCATTGCATGCCTGTGATCCTCCCTCACACTAAATAGCACCACTATCCTTACTCATGCATTGGTCACTTTCCGCATTGATTATTGCAATTCTGTTCCCTCTGGTCTCCCGCACAAGCTTCCCCATAAACTCCAGCTTGTTCATAATTGAGCTGCCTGCATTATAACTCAAACCTCTTCCATGCAACACATTACCTCATCTCTTAAACAGCTTCATTGAGTTCCTGTAAAACTTCACACTAATTTAAAAACTCTTTTACTTACATTCAAAGCACTTCATAACCTTGCTCCATTATACCTCTCCGATCTCATACATGGTTATACACCTAACCGCACTCTTAGGTCCTCTACATCTAGTGTTCTCATAATCCTCCCTGCACGTCTGATCACCATGGGCTCCAGGGCATTTAGTCGTAGTGCTCCTCATCTCTGAAACTCACTACCTCAAAACATTCAGGACTTACTGTAGATTCCCTACCTATTTTCAAATCCCATCTTAAGACTTATCTGCTTACAATACATGACCTTAGGCTTTATTCTTATTGCTGTATTTTCAGTTCCATAGATATATGTACTGTATACGTATATGTGAATGTCTACATGCATGTTTGTCTTTCTTTATTTTTTTTTCGTTGGTTTTATAATTTTATTGTTTATACGGTGTCCTTCGCTACTTAGAAAGGCACCTTGACATAAAATTTATCATTATTATTATTATTTGGTTATCATTTTAAGGAGGTTCAATTCTGTAGTGGAATGAACAACTTTTAAAATATGAATTATTTGAGATTTATCACACCCTTTACCTGACCTGCTATATTCACATACGGTATACTGATTTCCGGATCTTTTAAAGAACGGGTGTTGTTTTACATTTTTCTCAGTAGTGAACATAGAAATATAAAATAGGAATGGGTTTTTTATGGTGCTAGCAGACTAGGTTAAAATTAATATTTAAAGTTTATAATTAGTATAGAATACTATAAAAAAAGATTTTATATTTAACTTCCACACCACTCATGAAATGTTTGCCAAAATAAGTTAAATACTTGTTTTTCATGTAATCATTAACCTGATTGTGATAATTTAAGAACATTTAAGGCCTACGAAAAAAAGACTCCAAACAGGAATAGTATTTTCACTGACTAAAATCAAAATGAGTATCTAATTCCTAATCTTAAATTAATGATGTTATTACACAGTTCATAAAATCAATAAACTTAATTACTAAATAGTTTTCCTTCATAGTATCTGAAGATTTGGGAATAAAATTATAAACTCTGCTATAATGAGACTTTAACTCTGTTATTAAGCCTTCTTTTTTGTAAACCGAGCACATGACATATTTATTATGGCTGGATGGAAAAACAATATCTTGAAGATCTCAATTTGTGGAGGCTAAATTACACCTGTAAGCCTTTTTCAGGTTTTTGACATTCAGGCGTATTCTCACTAAGCTAGCTTTGGATGTCGGCAGACCCGGTTATTACAGTAGGCAACAGAAGAAGCCACCAATGGTGCAGTTACATGTGGGCTTCCATTTATGAAATGGGGCTTTCTTTCCAGCCTGGAGTGACATGATACAAACCAGCCCAATCCCACTCTGGTGGGTCAATATTACTAGGTCACCATGATAACTGCCAACAGAAGAAAAGGGACATACAACTCCAAAATCAACTGCCTGATGATGTAACCGATGTCTTATTAATGAGCAACAAGTTTGCATGGCCAAAAATATTGTCCTGAAGAGTATAGGTAGCTTCAGTTTTGTTCCATCGATAGCTAAGGTCATGCATTCCAATCATTTTTACCACATGAACAACACATTCTGTCTTGGGGCTTGTTGGAGGTGACAGCAACCCTCTGCAATCCCTTGCATGGTCCCTGCAGTTGAACTATCTTTCTCCTCTCACACAGGGCCAGCCTTCTGTAATTAATAGGACTACAATGTAGTGTGAACTACTATGTACCACAGCTAAATATAGCTTTGCAATACATAACATATGATGCTTGTGTAGCTACAGTATCTTATTGCATATCTAGCCAATCTAGCCAATAATTTCTTCATATCCTGCAGTCATAATAATGTATTTCATACTGGTTATATAATGTTATTATAACATAGCTATAACATTGAAATATACACCCAGATCTCATCCATCCAATCATCACAACAAAGTGCCAGAATGCTGTACAAACTTGCTGCTGTTCTTTCTTTATTACCTCCTGTCAACACCACTGGACTGACACTGTGTGGCTGCTAGTTGGAACAGAACTGTGAAAGACGGACACTGTTTTGCTCTCTTTGGGCATTCATAGCAGGTTGCGTTTTGGTTGCTTATCATTTACTAAACATTTTCCCTTATTTAAAAGGCTACACATAGCCTAAATTCTAAAGCTTAAAGCTAACTACGAAAGCTGGGTAGTGGCACTACATTTCAGCTATGCTTGTTGGCGGCTAAGTTATTTGGTGAACTGATGTTAACGGTGTTCTCATGTGAAATACAAAACATCAAAGTCAGCTAGACCCAGCATGTTAATAGCCCTAGAAACTCAGTGATTTTAGGCAATACGACAGACTGTAAGGCCAGTCACTACTGTAGCTAGTCAACAACTTTGCTGTCACTTACTACTACCAAAGTCGTGAACTTATGCAGTGTTTTTTTTTTCATCTTAATCCTTGCTTTGTCTGCACCACCTTTCTTTTTTCCTTTTACCCTTTGTGTCCACTGTAAAATGGTTAAATGCAGTGAGCGGGTTAAGAAAATTGATGGATGGGTGGATAGTTTAAATTTTGCACATAAAGGGTTGTACCATTTCAAGAGGGCTCTCCTCCCATACCCAGGTGCCCACAAGTGAAGCAGAGTTATACCACTTGAGGAGGGGCCATCTTTTTATGGATTCACTAAATGCATGTGCATTTACTTATGAGAACCTGAAAAGGTGTACATGGTAGTTTGATCATTACAGAAATATCACCGGCCTATAGAGAAATCTTCCAGTGTTCTTGATGGCCACTCTGCCACTGGGTGTTTAGAGACCTGGCTCTCTGGTTTGTGATTCAGTGTTGCCTCATTGCCATAGCAAAGGTCTTTTGATTATAGCATTTGGAGGAGAATGGGTGTAAACACAACTGGTGAGAGAAGGAGAAGTCAAGGCCTAGAGAGAGAGAGAGAGAGAGAGAGAGAGGGACAGAGATAGAGAGACTAGAAGTGAGAAGGGAGCACTGTGGCATTGCATAGTGACGGATAAGTGGATATTCTGCTAGAGGAAGAACTGAAGCAGATGTTTATGAACAAGGATCGGGAAAAGAAATGTCAAAGGTTGTGCAAAAGCTTTAAAATTCATTTAAAAGTTAATTGTAAATATCAAAGCTTTTATCCAAAAATACTGAAAATAAGGATTTTATTGAGCTGACTTATATACACTCTAACCTGTGATTTCACAGGTCCCACCCTCCAGTTGTCCTGCACAGCAATATGGCTAACAGTACATAACCAAGCCCAAACTGGGCAAGCATTCATTCATTCTTAAAAAAATGGTGGTGAAATTGGGGTTTGCTTATACAGAATACTGCAATGTTGTCTTTAGATACATGTGCTTTGCTGACTCTGCCGTGAGTAAGTGCCAACAGGGCAGCCTGGCAAATCCTGCTGGAGCTGTCCTGCTGGGTATAACACAGGGCTAATACATACTGAACGGTTATTAAGGGCAGGTTCAAGAAAACACCAAAAAAACAGCAGATTGTAAACTTGGACCACAGATGACACTGTAGCCTAATAGTTATAGGACTTTCTATGACAGCTTCTGACCTTTAAAAGATACAGTATCTAGTTATTGTTCAAGATTAGCTGGGTTTGTGAAGTATTTTGGATTTGTGAATCCTTGTTAGCCAAGATGAGGGCAAATGGTAAATGGAAATTTAATTTGTGAATGTTCTTTTGCATATCCAGTTGTGTTGGTTTTGTTGGGTAAACATCATTTCTTATTAATTACTGTCTGACTTGGTGAAAGCCATACACTTCATGTTCTGTTCACTTTCACTGTTTTATGATCATGTCTTCACTTCTACAGAGCGTTTCATCAATCAATCAATCAATCAATCAACATTTATTTATATAGCACATATTCATACAAAAAATGTAGCTCAAAGTGCTTTACAAAATGAATAGAAAAATAGAAGACACAATAAAAAATAAACATAAGTCAACATTAATTAACATAGAATAAGTAAGGTCCGATGGCCAGGGTGGACAGAAAAACAAAAAACTCCAAAAGCTGGAGAAAAAAAATAAAATCTGTAGGGGTTCCAGACCACAAGACCGCCCAGTCCCCTCTGGGCAATCTACCTAACATAAGTCAAACAGTCCTCTTTGTATTTAGGGTTTTCATGGAAGGACCTGATGATGATGGTCACGTAGACTTCTGGCTTTCAGTCCATCAATGTTGGACTTCATGGATGTCCAACACTTATTCAACAGCACAAAACAATGGCATGTTTTATTGAGCACCTGCTAAATTAAAAGCAGTTAGGATTTTTTAAAACTTTGCATCATATTTACATTTATGAGAAAGACAAGCATGACCTGTGTCAACATCAAAAATTAAGAATGTGATAAAAGCCTGCAGTATTGTTATTATTAACAACAGAAAAGTTCAACATATGAAGAGTATCCATTTACATGTACAAGCTAATTAAGTTACATAGCATCTTTGAATATCTCATTAAAGTTATTAAAGTTTCAAATTCAACTACATGATTCACTAGTTTGTTCTAGATTCCATTAAACTCTTATATGAAAAACCGTTCCTTGGATTTTATCTTCAATGCACTTCCTCTTAAATCATGTCAGGGTCCTTGAGTACTTGATTAACTATTAAATTGAATGAATTCTGCCTGACCTTTCAAGTCTTGAATTAGATAGCTTTCTGTGAAAAAGGATAAAGAGAAAACATCTGGATTCTGTTACAGTACTTTAAGATATATTTTATATTTGAGATTTTGTTTGAAATTCAGCTGTGCTTTTTCAGAGCCCTTAATTTGGCCCAATACGAATAAATATTTTTTTCTTGATATTGAGTTGTAGTAACTGAACTCTAGAACAATACAACTTTTATAATAGAACAAAAAGTTACATATTTTATAGTTTAATTTGATGGAAGTGGCTGCTTAATGATGGCTTAAAGAAGAGTAGTCTTACTCACCACAGTTTTATACACAGGAATGGCAATGAATGGCATTCAGAGCAAGAAGGCAAATATAAGCTCAAAGTCAGAAACAAATAAGTCAAAATCAACATAAATAAACCTAGAGAAGGTTACAAAAATTAATTTTCACTCACTAACAGTCTTCCCTTTGACAAAGAAACCCTGGACTAGATCATAAACCTCAACTGTCTTGTAGATGAGCTGCAGACTTAAGAAATGTCACACGGCGAGCACTGAGGACCTGGGGCCTCATGCATAATGCCGTGCGTAGAATTCACACTAAAACATAGCGTACAGACAAAAAGAGGAAATAGGCGTACGCACGAAAAAATCCAGATGCATAAATCTGTGCGTTCACCAACTTCCACGTTCTTCCGCTTCATAAATCCCGGTCAGCGTGAAAAGTAACGCACGTGCACATGCCTGCTGCCACTCCCCAAACTCCTCCCAGAATTACACCTCTTTGAATATGCAAATCAATATAAATAGCCCTTAAGCTCAAGTACTGTGAAAAGGCAATGGCAAAAGCACGAGGGGAAATAGAAGAATTTCAGCAAATACCAAGTGGAGACAAGGAAAAACATACTATTTGTTGGTTTCAACAGTGGTATAACCAACAAAAGGAAGTTGATCGAGTCACATAGAGTGTCGGAGAAACTCGAAAGCTCAAGTTTACAAAGTAGCACAGTGCCCGAAATAAAAAAGAAGTTGTCAGATATCAAAGTTGCAGCGAAAAGGCGAGTCATTGCCCTCCGTCTGAGTGTCATATAAACTACTAGGATAGTTACTAGGGTACAAAGAAAAGAAAAAAAAGTAGGCACACAGTGGGAAAAAAGCTCAAAATGTCAACTTTAATCTCGAAATTTCCACCTTAATCGGGTGGTTTATTTTGTCATTAAAGGAGAACATCATAAACTTCATCTTAAACTCGTTTAATTTACTGGTTTCTCCAATACCATCGTAACTAAAGTAGCACGTTAAATGCTTTGTTTTGTATATGTTCTTCTATGTGCTTTATGCGTGTGAATCACTACATGCTTCTTAAATGGGCTTTCTCTTCCTCTGACAGGACACAGAATCCATTACATTCATGATATTTCAGCTCTCTGAATAATTAAAATACTGAGATGTATACTTCTTATCATTTTCATGGTGATAGGTGTTAAAGCATGTTATTAAACATGCGAACACGGTGGCACAGTGATAGTGACGAGCTGGTGCCCTGTCCAGAGATTGTTCCTGCCTCCTGCAAGATGTTTTCTGCGCCATGCATGACCTTTGATGATATAATTTATTGCAGCAGTTCTGTCTCTTTCAAACATACTAACCCCCAATTCCTGTCCTTCCTTTTCTTTCTCCAGTAACTAATCGCCTCACAATCAGCTCTGTAATAGATGTTACACCATCTGTAAGCTTAGAATGCCAATTCTTAAAAACCTTAAAGGAACATTGAAATATCTTTGCAGTACATGTTTAATTATTTCATCCATCTATCCATCTAGTGTCATGCCAGACCCAGCAAAGAATACAGCGTGAGGCAGGAACAATCTCTGAATGGGGCACCAGATCGTCACTAGCACTGTGCCACCGTGTCCTCACATGTTTAATTATTAACAGTATAGATTTAAAGGATATTAACATTTTATCTATGTAATGTAATAAACATATTTTGCTGCATTTCATCTTAAAAATGATATAGTCATCAAATGTAAATAAGCTCTTTATAAAGTGGCTCAGGTTGTGCAATATTATAACTGTATCACAAGTTTACAGTGAGGTGATTGTACTAATAAGTACAGACAGTTCTACCAGGAGCACTTGATGGACTGATTGAGTGCGTTTATAGATCTTGGGATGAAACTGTATCTGAACTGCGAGGTCTGTACAGGAAAGGCACGGAAGTGTTTGCCATTTGAGAGCAGTTCAATAGACAGTGCACATGGCTGAGGCAGCGTGTGCTTGATGCTGAATGCCGATAATTCTCTTTCCGATCAGCTGCTGTAGAGCTGTGATTCCACACTCAGATACAGTAGGATAAATACTCTGAGTGGTTCATTGAGAGAAACAACACTAAAGAAACTATGGTATTTGGAATAGTTTGGCCATTCCGTGCACCATTATATTGTTACAGGTTAATTGCAATCAGATGCCTTAAACTAATAAACAATATGCGGTTAATTTCAGTGTATTTGATAAAGCCGCATCAGGGATGAGGATCTAAAAAATAAAGGGAAACCACACTGGAACAAAAGCACTGCTTTGATCTGGGTGCCGCCAGTTTGCAAAACCAAGCAGAGAACTTGCGTACGGCAAGCATTTAGCTGGAGTGAAAATGTGTGTGGCTTTACGCCAAATTTAGGTTTTATACATTGCGACTTGAGCATGGAAACAGGCTTAAGCAACATTTTTGTGCGTATGCACCATTTATACATGAGGCCCCTGAAGTGTACCTTATGTCGACAACATCTGTGAATGTAAAAGACTTTGAGGAATGCAAAGTGGGATGTATTAAATTTTCCTGTACTCAGCAAGTAGTACTGCGATCAGTACTGCCAAAGGAGCAATCTCACAAGGTACTGGAGAAACAGCTTGTCCAAGAATGGCAAGGGAGAAGATCCAGAGCAAAGGTAAATGTAAGGTGGAAACGATTCAAAACTGGCCAGTCTCAGTCATTTTTTAAGTTGAAATAACTATCATATGACATGGCAAGTTACAGTGAGTTCAGGAATTGTGGCATTTTAGGTAATAAACCTTCTATTTTAGATATTATTTTACACTTGATGGGTTACATCTGATACGATCAGACAGAGTGTAAGAAACAGGAGGGGAACTGGAGACTTATATGAATAAGATATGCTAAAAATGTGAGCACATTACATCTGAAGCTGAAATGTGCAATCCTGATTTTAAAATGGAGCCTGAATTCATCCACATTATTGTCTAGGAAAGGGTTGCATCATTTTGTTGGTTCTTATTTTTAAACACAGAAACAGAAATTGTTAACTCCATTGTGAACACTCTAAAGATGAGTCATTCTGAACGCTGTTGTCTTCAACTAGGCAATGCTGTATGGAACACACTTCTAACATCATGTTCCTTTTGTAGACACAGCAAGGCAGACCTGTTGTACTCAAATGTTAATGACTTTAAGTGTAAACCTGTGGTACATCTGAACAGATCTCACCACCCTGCTGCCATGTACAAACCTTCTATTGACAGCAGCAGCTCTCCATTATCCAAGCCAGAAGATGTTCTTATTTGTGTTTGAGGGTTTGTCGTTTATTATCAAATGTATACCTTTTTTTCTTCTATTCAGCTGTAAAGGTCTCGTGTCCCCTTGGGGGCAAATAAAGTAAATCTAAGATAATAAATAACATGGTCACAATGACATCACAGCCCTACATGGACATCAATCAATCAATCAACATTTATTTATATAGCACATATTCATACAAAAAAATGTAGCTCAAAGTGCTTTACAAAATGAATAGAAAAATAGAAGACACAATAAAAAATAAACATAAGTCAACATTAATTAACATAGAATAAGAGTAAGGTCCGATGGCCAGGGTGGACAGAAAAACAAAAAAAAACTCCAAAGGCTGGAGAAAAAAATAAAATCTGTAGGGGTTCCAGACCAAGAGACCGCCCAGTCCCCTCTGGGCAATCTACCTAACATAAGTCAAACAGTCCTCTTTGTATTTAGGGTTTTCATTGAAGGACCTGATGATGATGGTCACGCAGACTTCTGGCTTTCAGTCCATCAATGTTGGTGCATCATGATGCTTTGAGTAGGTGGTGGTGGCGCAGGCCGCCACCACAAAGAAACCGGAAAAGAAACAGAAGAGAAGTAGGGGTCAGTATGGATTTTGGAGCCACTATGAATAGTTATTATGAAGAATTGAACATACAGAGTATCAGTATTAAGTAAAAGTGAAGTTATAAAAAGGCCATGTTAAAGTAATATGTTTTCAGCAGTGTTTTAAAGTGCTCCACTGTATTTGCCTGGCGAATTCCTATTGGCAGGCTATTCCAGATTTTAGGTGCATAACAGCAGAAGGCCGCCTCACCACTTCTTTTAAGTTTAGGTTTTGGAATTATAAGGAGACACTCATTTTAAGATCTAAGGTTACGATTTGGAATATAGGGTGTCAGGCATTCCGATATATAAGATGGAGCGAGATTATTTAAGGCTTTATAAACCATAAGCAGAATTTTAAAGTCAATCCTGAATGACACAGGTAACCAGTGTAGTGACATCAAAACTGGAGAAATGTGTTCGGATTTTCTTTTCCCAGTTAGGATTCTAGCAGCTGCATTCTGCACTCGTTGCAAGTGATTTATGTCTTTTTTGGGTAGTCCTGAGAGCAGTGCGTTACAGTAATCTAGTCTACTGAAAACAAAAGCGTGAATTAATTTCTCCGCATCTTTCAATGATATAAGAGGTCTAACTTTAGCTATGTTTCTTAAGTGGAAAAATGCTGTCCTAGTGGTCTGATGAATATGCGATTTAAAATTCAGAGTACAGTCAACGGTTACCCCTAAATTTTTTACTTCCGTCTTAACTATTAATCCTAGTGCATCAAGTTTATTTCTGATAACCTCACTGAATCCATTATTGCCAATTACTAAAATTTCAGTTTTCTCTTTATTTAGTTTGAGAAAATTACTATTCATCCATTCAGAAATACCAGTAAGACATTGTGTTAGTGTATCGAAAGAGTCGGAGTCATCAGGTGCTATAGATAAGTACAGCTGTGTGTCATCAGCATAGCTGTGGTAACTCACGTTGTAACCTGAGATAATCTGACCTAACGGAAGCACATGGTAGTAGTCATGCTGTCTTGTAATTCATTGTGACGTGGCAAACCGGCAACCAAAAATCCAAATTGGTAGCTCAATAGCATGACTGTATGATAATCAAACAGCAAAAAAAAAAGGACAAAATTTAAATAATCAAAATATTCTTTTTTTCTAGGTCATATCAGTGGTGTTTTATTCATTAATGTTACATTATTCTACCCAAATCTTTTGGACTTGGAATACACAGACACATTAGACAATAAAGTATATGTAAATGAGGGAAAAACACAAGTGTCATTAATGTGGGCACCTTAAAAAACACTGTTTTGTTTAATACATTTCCATTGAAAGTTTTTGTAAGCCTTTTCATTCATGTAGAATTCTTTTTCACTTTCATTTTTTTCTTTGTATTTTATGAACGTTTCATTCAGCACTCCAATTGCCGTACTGGTTTTTCCATGCCCTACTCTATAACACAATAAAACATCTGCAATATCACTTTCCAATTTTCTTTACTCTCTCAATAAACACTGGCCACTCTTCTTCCCACCAGCCAAGTGTGTTTCCCAAATTCACATTCAGCGGTTCACTTGGAGGGACAGCCATTTAAACTCCATACAGTGTTTGCTAATACTGTCTGGAATTCCTGTATTCTTCTTCTCACACCTTCGCACACTTCAAACTGCTGTGGATGGTCTGCCAATCGAAATTGAAGGTCTTGTTGTGAAAATATACAAATATTTTCATATTTACACCATTAGAGTGACTCAATTAAGGGAATTCTGCGAATTTGCATATGTGGAATACAAAAAACTAGTCCAGCATGGAAGTACAAGATTTCTTTCTCTGTTGCCGGCAGTCGAAACAAAGACTGAAATTATATTTCCTTGCGCAAGAGAACTGTCCACGTGCAATGCAAGATTTTTTTGAAAGTGACACAGGTGAATTATATTTTTGGTTTCTGTATGGACAACTGAATAATTTTAACAAGACTGTGCTACTCATGGAAAAAAGTACAGCAAGCACAACAGACATTATTTTGGAGCTAAAACGATTGAAATCTAATCCTTAGGAAAGGATGGATAGTAACTTTATCCTGCTAGGAGCGAAACAGTTGTTGAGAAAACTCGGTAGCCAGGATGTTAATAGATTTATGACGGAGGTAACTGAATTTTACAGACAATGCATTTCTTACATTGATTTGTGGGAAAACAGTTTCGGTGGCACTGAGATCTTTGCATAGGTAGGATTGCAAAATGTACTGAAATGGGACGAGATTGAACGATCTGCTGAAGCTATAAATGCAATACACGGTTCAGATGGTCGACAAAAAATTAATACTGATAATCTTTTTGACGAGTTTTCACTTGCAAAATCTTTTTTTGCGTCAACAAATAAAGAGTGGAGTTCAACGACGACCCAAATTGAGTATGTTGAAAATTCAAACACTTTCAAGATAAACATATCGATGCACCTAATCTGGTTAAAATGATCCAATTTATTTCATGTCTGCCAGGAACGCCCACATCTTTGGAGCGTGTTTTCTCGATAATGAAACACATTTGGGCGGATGACTGAAGCCGCACGCTGGAGTCTACCGTACAAGCGTTACTGTACTGTAAATTAAACTTTGGCATAACATGCAACGACTTTTATGAAAAAATGAAAAAAAATGATAATGATCAATGATTAATGATCAGAGACATTCTGATCTCTAACCTCTCTCTCTCTCTCATTTCTCCTAGGGCACGAAGTAGAAAATGGCCGACAGTGGGGTAACTCGCGTTGAAATCGTAATTGAGGAACTCCAAGCACTTGATGAAAAGATTCAGAAACTCCTGTCCCGACGGAAATACCTGAGAAATCTGAAGGCCCGGCTGTTGGATAAACCGTCCTTGCCATCTGGAACCGGCGAAACATCAACCCCGCGTTGTGCCGACCTCACCCCGCGTCTCGTAGGAGCGACGCCGCTGCTGACCTCGGTGGATTTCAGCTATGCAGGCGGGGGTTCAAGGCCAGAGCACCTCCATCGGCACAGGCGAGCATTTTATCTCAGAACCGGTTTGACCCTCTCCGCGTCCCCATTTCGCCTTCAGCACCTGGTGATGTATTAGTGGTAGGTGATTCCATCGTTAGAAACCTTAATGTCGCATGCCCTAATGCAAAATCGTTTGTTTCTTGTTTTCCCGGTGCTCGTGTCCGAGATGTAATGAAACGTGCGCCAGCAGTCTACGAGAAACACAAGGAGAGGGCAGTTGGATCAATCGTCTTGCATGCCGGCGTAACGATATAAGGCACCGACAATCAGAAATCCTGAAGGCTGACTTCGCAGCTCTGATTAGAGACACGAAGGAGAGGACCCCATCGGCAAAGATCTTCGTTTCGGGTCCACTACCTCTCGTCAGACGATCCAACGAGTACTACAGTCGTCTGCTAGGGTTGAACAACTGGCTACAGGGTTTCTGCAAGAAGAAGGATGTCGGCTTCATCAACAATTGGAATCTCTTTTGGAAAGGCGCGTCTCTTCAAGCGTGATGGCCTGCATCCGAACAGTTTCGCCCGGTCCTCTCCGAAAACATATCGAAGGTAATTCGTTTTTCTTGACTATCTATCTCTGCTCTTAACCCCTTCCGAAATAATACTGCTGTGCCAGGACATGATGAATGTTTAATAGAGTCTTCCGTTAAAGTTCACACCATTAATACTGTAATAAGCAATCTCAATGCACGTAGAAAACCTAGGAAATACGGCATAAACTCCAATAATCTAATTAAAATCACTATTTTAGAGGAACAATGTATTAAAACTATAAAACAGATCACAGATTAAACAAAAATATACACAGAGCGCTAATAATAATAATTTAGTTCCTATTCCAAATAACAATAACGCACATAGTACTCATCTCTGCACCTCCGAAACATTAAATATGGCACTATTAAATGTCAGAGCTTTAACTAACAAAACGTTTTTATCAACGATCTTATTAGTGATAAAAATAGATCTTATTGCACTAAATGAAACATGGCTGAATTCAGATGCCGCGTCAGTTTTAATCGAATCTGCGCCTCCGGATTACAGTTTTACTCATTCAAACCGCCAGGGAAAAGGGGCGGATTGGCTAACATTTACTCGAGCCGATTAAAATGTAAAGATGTCAGTTTTGGTAAGTTCAAGTCCTTTGAGTATCTCGCCGTTGTTATCCATGAAGATTCTCAAGTTCTAATACTATCCGTGTATAGACCTCCTAAATATAACGCGCTTTTTGAGGAATTCTCTGACTTAATGTCAATTTTAATTACTAATATGACACACTCCTAATAGTTGGCGACTTTAATTTTCATATAGATAATCAGTGTGATCTAAAAGTAAAAGAATTTATGAACCTCCTGGATTCTTTTGATTTGAGACAACTCATAAATCAGCCTACACATAAAGCAGGTCATACATTAGACTTAGTGATTACTAAAGGACTGAAAGTTGATATAAAACAGATCATTGATATTGGTCTATCAGACCATTTTCTTCTACTTTTTAATATAGAAATAATGATAAAAACACTCATGAGAAGCATATTGTTAAAAAACGCTTCTTTGACTTGCAGCAGCTTTAAAACTTACAAACATTTTAAGCAATCAGTCCGTTTATAGTGCCAGCTATAATAGCGAGGACAATGTAAATAGTAAGGTGGAAAGATTTAATTCTAAAGTGAGAGCTGCTGTTGACATAGTTGCACCTGAAAAGACAGTGAAAAAATCTTCTAGCATTGTATACCATGGAAGACCCAAAGAGTGTCTGATTTAAAGAGAACATGCGTAGAGCTGAGCGTCAATGGAGGAAGACTAAACTTACTATCCACCACGAAATATTAAAAGTCAAAATAACAGAATACAATAACACTGTCCGTCTTGAGAGACGCTGCTATTTCTCTAATATTATAAATAACAATGCTAGTAATCCTAGAGTCTTATTTTCAACAATTGATCACCTACTAAACCCAGGTAGCTCAAAGGAATGCCTCCTAAGTGCTTCCAGTGAAACCTGTGAGGCTGTCGCTGTATTTTCAATCAAAAATTAATGATATTAGAAATAACATAGTATATCTCCCCAACACTAAGGATCCCCTAAACCCCAACATCCTGTTATAAACAAATTAAACTCTTTCACTAGGATAGATTTACCTGATTTACAAAAAATAATCTCTCAATTAAAACCCTCCACCTCGTCCTTGACCCGATACCAACAAGGTTTTTCAAAGAAGTATCAGGCGTGCTAATTGATAATGTTCTTGACATAGTAAATTCGTCACTAGATACTGGGGTCTTCCCAGACTGTCTTAAGACTGCTGTAGTTAAACCCCTACTTAAGAAACATAATCTTGACCCTCGCTCTTGAAAATTTTAGACCCATCTCTAACCTGCCCTTCTTAAGTAAAGTTCTAGAGAAGGCAGTCATTATGCAGTTAAATGACCACCTAAATAAACATGCTATTCTTGATAAATTTCAGTCAGGTTTTAGAACAAATCACAGCACAGAAACTGCACTCGTTAAAGTAGTAAATGACTTGCGGGTAAATGCAGACAGAGGCCATTTATCTGTTCTCATCCTCTTAGATCTGAGTGCTGCATTTGACACCATTGATCACAACATTCTTAGAAATCGCCTTAGTCAATGGGTGGGCCTCTCTGGCAGTGTCTTAAATTGGTTTGAATCCTACCTGACAGGGAGAAAATATTTTGTTAGTTGTGGGAATTACAACTCGAAGACACATGATATCCAATATGGTGTTCCACAAGGCTCTATCCTGGGTCCGCTGTTATTCTCAATCTACATGCTTCCGTTAGGTCAGATTATCTCAGGGCACAACGTGAGCTACCACAGCTATGCTGATGACACACAGCTGTACTTATCAATAGCACCTGATGACCCGATTCTATTGATTCACTAACACAATGTCTGACTAGTAACTCAGAATGGATGAATAGTAATTTTCTCAAGTTAAATAAAGAGAAAACTGAAATTTTAGTGATCAGCAATAATGGATACAATGAGGCTATTAGAAATAAACTGGATACATTAGGATTAAAAGTCAAGACGGAGGTAAAAAGCTTAGGGGTGATTGTTGACTGTAATCTGAATTTTAAATCACATATTAATCAGATCATTAGGACAGCATTTTTCACTTAAGAAACATAAGTAAAGTTAGACCTCTTTATCACTGAAAGATGCTGAGAAATTAGTTCACGCGTTTGTTTTCAGTCGACTAGATTACTGTAACGCACTCCTCTCAGGACTACCCAAAAAGATATAAATCGTTTGCAACTAGTGCAGAATGCAGCTGCTAGAATCCTAACTAGGAAAAGAAAATCAGAACACATTACTCCAGTTTTGATGTCACTACACTGGTTACCTGTGTCATTCAGAATTGACTTTAAAATTCTGCTTATGGTTTATAAAGCCTTAAATAATCTCGCCCCATCTTATATATCGGAATGTCTGACACCTTATATTCCAAATCGTAACCTCAGATCCTCAAATGAGTGTCTCCTTAGAATTCCAAGAACAAAACTTAAAAGAAGTGGTGAGGCGGCCTTCTGCTGTTATGCACCTAAAATCTGGAATAGCCTGCCAATAGGAATTCACCAGGCTGATACAGTAGAGCACTTTAAAACACTGCTGAAAACACATTACTTTAACATGGCCTTTTTTATAACTTCATTTTAATCGTAATTTAACTTAATCCTGATACTCTGTATGTTCAATTCATCATAATAACTATTCATGGTGGCTCTAAAATCGGTACTGACCCCTACTCTCTTTTCTGTTTCTTTTTCCGGTTTCTTTGTGGTGGTGGCCTGCGCCACCTCCACCTACTCAAAGCTTCATGATGCTCCAACAATGATGGACGGATTAAAAGGAAGAAGTCTACGTGACCATCATCATCATCAAGCCCTTTCCGTGAGAACCCTAAATCCAAAGAGGACTGTTTCATTTATGTTAGGTAGAATGCCCAGAGGGGACTGGGCGGTATCATGGTCTGGAATCCCTACAGATTTTATTTTTCTCCAGCCGTCTGGAGTTTTTGTTTTTCTGTCCCCCCTGGCCATTGAACCTTACTCTTATTCATGTTAATGTTGATTTATTTTTTATAATTATGTCTTTCATTTTTCTATTCTTTAATATGTAAAGCACTTTGAGCTACTGTTTGTATGAAAATGTGCTATATAAATAAATGTTGTTGTTGTTGTTGTTATAAGCTATTGAAAAAATTTCACTCCAGCAAGAAGTATGACTGGTACAATAAATAAATAAAATAATTTAAACTTCTGCTCTTAGCAGACTTTCTATATAAGTTATGTAATATGTAAAAAGATTTATAGGTACTTTTAATAAACAATTTTTGGTAGTTTTTTTTTCTTTTTTCTCCAGCTCCCACTCCTGTCCTGGTTTAAAGCTTCCTGATTATGGTAAGCGTAAGTATAATCACAGCTTCAAACACATCTTTTGAAAAAAAAAACAAAAAACCCATCTTTATATTAGGAAATCAAAAACTAAACGCACTCTCTAAATTCACCATCAGTATCTCAGAAACACTTGGGGATGACCTTTTATGTTGTCATGATTGTGATGTCACATATTGTATATTACCATACTAAATGTCTTTGTAACACTGTTGCAAACACACCGCAAAATGGTCATGTAAACCAAGAAGGTGTTGGAAAAAGAAGCAAACATTTTTAAACTATTAGAAAACTAAGTCCGCAGAGCACGAGGAAACCAAACCGAACAGTCTGAGCTGAAGGCAATGATCACTGCAGTGATTGCTGCAGTAACTATCGCTCTTGGTGGGAGGGACATAAAGGAGTTAAAGAGTAATATAAAGAAGGTTACAAATGATACAGATGATATAAGGAAAGATAATAAGGACATAAACTTCACAAACACGAAGGTGCTTCGGGATATCAAAGACCAGGAGAAACGTTTAAGTAAACCGGTTTGAAGCAACCTTTAAAGGCTTGCTAGAAAAAAATTGAGGAAGAAATACAGGAAATTGCAAATAAATTTGAGAATAAATTTAGAGCACTTGGTGCTCACCTTGAAGATGTTAAGCAAACGTTCATGACTCGTAGTGAACTAGTTGAACAATTGACATCTACCCCTGACAAAAAAGCAATGACTGCAAAATCCGTATGCATAGTGCTTGGAGACAGACTAGCTGCACTGGAAGATGGATACAGAAGGAATAATATCAGAATCAAAGGACTCCCTGAATTCCGTGAAATTCCAAACTCAGTGAAATTAATAGCTGAACTGTGGACTTCAAGTCACACGCCGAGATATCAGCAGCTTATTGCATACATGGATTGAATGCTTCAAAACCCAGAATCCTCATTGTACGTTTTCACTAATTGCAGTCTAAATTAAATTTGATGTCAATTCTCAGACAGTAATAAGACTTTATTTGAAAATAACTGCATTCATATTTTCCCTGATGATTTCTCACCTTCAACAAAATTGAGAGTGGGTATTCAAGGCATGTTCTAAATTTTTAGTTCTCTGGATGAAGCAGAAAAAGTGCTAAGAAAATTGATTGCGACACTTTCTGAAAAACGATTGTGAGGCAAATCGTGTCCTGGCAAGGTGAAAAAGATTTTACCTGCAATTTGGTTCCTTTGCAATGAGACTTTTGTTGTAATTATACACTCTATTTCCTTCTCGGCTAATTTTACGTTTTCATTACAATTAGAATTTTTTTTACTCCCCAAAGGGTGCTGTTTAACATCATTCCCTGGGTTTAATCTTTCGGGACAGTTTAAGATTATACTTTGACTGTATTGCCAATAAATATCTCTACTTTAATCCTTCTACCTTAAATTAAAACTTCAAAATATCAACAAAAGTTCAGAAGAAATGTTCATATGACCAAACAGTAAAGTTTGTGAGCTGGAATGTCAAAGGTTTCAGTCATGAAATTAAAGAGAAAGTATTCTCTCACCTAACATGTCTAAACCCCAAAACCGTATTTTTACAGGAGACCCACTTATTAAGCAAGGATTAGTTTCGGTTGCAAAGAGATTGGACTGGCCAAATATTCCTCTCCAGCTATACAAAGAACACTAAAGGTGTGGGAATTTGAATACATAGAACAATTTCATTTGTAGTATCTGATACAGTATCTAATTCTGAAGGGCAATATGTGATCTTTATGTGTAATTTATTTAATTGTAAAGTGATTTTGATAAATAGCTCTGTACCCAAAGGAATACTCAGCATTTTTAAGAGGACAGCTTATTTTATATCTCTTCCACACAATAATGTCAGAAACCAAGAAGGCATCAGGATTAATCAGTAAAATTACCAGAACAGATCAAGAACATTCCAGGTTTCCAAATGAGGCACTTTATAGGAAAAGACAGGCTTTGCATTCAGAACTCAACCTCTTGACAACAAAAGAAGCAGAAAAGTCATTTTTAAATTGAGACACCATTACTATAAGCATGGAGGGAAGGCCAATAAGATCTTAGCTCAACAAATCCACAAGCAGGAAGTTCACAATGCAATACTAGTAATTACCAATTCAGATGGGGACAAAATCATTGGCCATAAAAATATAATGCACGTATTTAGAGATAGCTGTAACTCCTTATATTCTACTCAGTTTAAACAAGACAAGATACAATATAATGCATTTTTGATGCATTACATATACCACAGCTAGATTTTCTCAGTTCAGAGAAATTGGGTAAACCTTTGACACTCTCAGAATTACTAGATGCTATAAACTCACTTCAGAGTGGGAAAGCAGCAGGCCCTGATGGCTACCCTGCCAAATTAAAAAGAAAAATCAATTAAAGTAGCTCCCTTTTACTAGCAACATTTATAGAAGCCAGAGACAATTATATCTCAAACTTTTCACCAAACATTAATTACTATTTTTTTTTTTTTGCAACTTCACATCGGCTACATAATGTATAGCGCTGTATTTGAGCCATTCATCAAACACCAAAGTGCGCACATCGATCCCTGAAGGATCTCCATAGAGGCTTGCTGTCACATGTAGATAGTAAACAGAGACTCTGATGTCACGTTCCAACTTTTAGCACACTGCGCCCCCGAACTTTTTGCTAGTACTGCAACTCGCGCACGCGTCACGTTAATTTCTGAGGACCTGCTCAGTGGACACGTGAAATCCCACCTGAACGCTGGGAACGTGTGGCAGCCATGATGCGGGCGCGTACGCATTCTGAGCGTGAAGTATAAATTAGCCCTAAGAAGGTTCTATCTCTTAATAACTTATAGGGGGAAAAGACTATACCATAAGTTATGACTATGAAAGAAATGTTCTATTCAAATTAAGCAAACATTAATATGAGTTAAACTCAAAACTTCAACTTTCTAAGATTGGCTTTTACAATTACAATATAACAGTAACTTCTTTGGTAATTCAAATTACATTAAGTTATTCCCACAGGTCATTGGAAATCCAACACATTACCAGAAGCTTTATAATACTTTTCATAGCTAACACTTTGGGTTATCTCACAGTTCACTTGCTTTGTGTCCTGCTTTATCATTAACATGTAATTTGTAGCAAAAACTATTCTTGTGTAAATCTTTAAAATCCTCCAGTACACAAAATTAGTAGTGAAACAGTTTTGCACTCTTTTACCAAAATCAGATTTTAATAGAAAGTTCAATTTCCTTGTCATGGATGTCATTGCTGTCTGAGATAGACATTGACACTCTGGCTGTTGGAATTTGTCCAAGTTATTTGCTTTGGCAGATAAGTTGTTTCATCCTTATTAATGTTTATATTCCTTCCTCTGTAAATGGAATCTCAGAAACGGAAATGATTCACACTTTAATAATGACTCCTTTTGACCCTTTAGTTATAATATGTGGTGACTGCATCACCATTTCTATCATTTTGTGTCTTGTTCCTCTCTAAAAAAATAACAAGCGGAGCATGCTCTATTCAAATGTTAAGGATGCCTTTAAGTATAAACTACTAGCACCCTTGGGTAGATCTGAATACAGCCTGATTCATCTTGTTCCCAGCTACAGCCCTGTTATTAGACAGCAACCTGAGGCAGTGGAGTCTGAAGGCTGAAATTCATCTGAATGACTGCTTCCAATAAACAGACTGGGAAATGATGTGTAAGTCCCATGGGGATGATATTGAGGGAGTCCACCAGTGCACCATGGACTATATGGAAGTAATGAGACTTCCAAAACAGAGCCATCAATACATTATTGTGGTATTGCATAAGTGGAATCAATCAATTGATAGTCATCAGTAGACAGAATGTGTTTTCATATATTATATTTGTATTATTAACAGTTCTTATGTTTTATTTACATTTTAAATTAAAAATAAATTATTGGTCTTTTTGTAACCATTGCAAAAAAATAGAACACCAGTCTAGGGATGAGGAGGCAACATCATAGAGTATTGCATAATGGTGCAAGAGGTAGAGAGAGTTCATATCTTTAAGTTCCTTGACATATACATATTTCAAAGGGGTTAGCCATATCATAACAAAGAACAAGAACCTGTCCTACATGCGTGTCAAAGGAGCACCTTCTTGGGTCATCGGAGAAAAGCAATACCACCCTGGGTATTGTGTAGTCACGAGAATTCTTGTCTCTTCTGTCACCTACAATAGTGAAAAGATGTCCACTGAGGATAATTGACTCCTCCCTGAAGAGGAGAAAGAAAGGAAAGGCCAGGATAATGGTGTCTCTTATCAGACCTTACTTGTGAAATGCACAAAGCTACCGAAAATGACCTGATTGATTCCTGCTAAAGATGACAAAGACACCTTTTAGTTTATTTCAATTTGTTTCTGTATAAAATCGAGTGTTGTTTTTGTTTCAGTTTATTTACATTTAAATGAAAAGAGGTGACCCAGCTGTTACCCCAAACTGAGCCAGCCTTATTAATTAGCTTTTTATTTTAGTGGGCATCTTTTGATTGATATTACCAGTCCAGTACATTAAGTCACATTAAATTATTTCATAGTTGTTTACTTAGGACATAAAAAGCATAAAAGTTATTTAAATTTATTTGTGAAAGGCTGTTTGTAGGATAATAGTAAATGATTTTCAAGCTTCACTAGCTCATTCTCTAAATACAGTATGTACTTACAAAGGCTAATTTGTCTGTTCATAATTATAATCCTGTTGGTCTCATATTAAAAAGAATATTATAGTTTGCTATCTATTAATCTGATTAACAAAGGCAAACTCACCCATAGGCTTACATATGTACTCAGACGCAGAGAGCTGACAACAATAAACATTATGGTATACAGTTTAAAGTTTAAAGAAGTGTAGAAACATATCAAGTAAGGAAATTATTTGTCAGTTACTTAATTAAAATTGGAATTACTTTTATTTTCTGTCTTGTGCAAATTTATCTTGGAGTTGTTGAAGTAAATGAAAACATAAAACTCCCAAAATTATCACATGGTTCTGCAGGACAACATTAGGATAATAAAATTAATTTTCTCAGTCTTTTTCAGTCGTATAATGCCCAGAATTCTATTTCTTCCAAAGACACTACTGTGCTAACTCAACCAGAAATATCCATTTGTGTGTGAATATTCTGTATGTGTGTGTGTATTTGTATACACAGGGTAAAATTATTATCAAAATTTTATCTTCGGTTGAATTAACTGGTATTGATTTTGTTATACAGTGGCTTTGAAAAGGTACATGCAAGCATTAAAAATGAATAGATACAGGAAATATTATATGATAATGTGATTATTATCAGCACCACTTTTATGGTACAGTTGTTATAAATGATGTCCTAATTAAATCAGCTTTAACAAAACACTGACTGTTTTATGGATGATGCAAATTATCTGCTCATCTCAGTATCAACAGAGGTAATAATCTGTTAAAAGCAATGCAGTTAATTTGTTTATTTTTGTTTGGAATTTCTGAAGTACAATTATGTAACAAAGATGAACTGTATTGTTGACTCATGAAGCAGTAGTTTAACAGAGTTTGGGGGAAGACTGCAGAAAAATGTAATTCTAGAGTTGTTTACAACATATTAATGGCTGTTACAACTGATGATTGTTTAGTTGTTAGTAAATGCTATTTTTATATGTATTTCAGTGAAACTGAGGATTTTCTCTCTCTATTCTTGCTCCCCGTATTGAATTATATTGGTTTTTGACCATTTTACTGAGTGCATGCTCCATACATTTTTTTCTATTTCTTTTATTATCTTTATATTTCTTCTTGATGCTTCAAAAAAAAAAGAACAGAACCTTTTAAATGTGTGATGCGGTGATACCCCCCATCCTAGTGGCCACCTAAACTAAGTCCCTTTAGCGTAGTCACAGTAAGACACTTGTTTTACCTCTCTGCCGCCCAGTTGAAGATCTTCTTGGATTCATATTGTCAAAATGAAATCACAAAACCAGTCCAGGATGGGAAGAATACCTTTATTGGCACATGTGTGGAGTCACTCTGTAGATGGAAAGATATGAATGGTGGTAACACTTCTTAAATGCACTTGTTAATTACAGAATTGAGTGATTAGTTTAACTTCTCATGTACTTGCTAGTTACTGTTAAACAAAACCCTTGGAGTCAGGATTCTGCCTCACTAGATTATACTGGTTCTCTTATCCATACTTGTCCTTGTGCTAATGTAGCAGCTGGAGTGGGTCACAGATCAAGAGGTTTTAATTAAAATGCATCCTAAGAGTTCTAAAGGCAAAAGGTAACTGTTAACAAAGACAGAAGTCATTGAATATAATCAATATATAATCAACTAGCCATCCCCTGCAGCTTCGCCCTTGGAGTAGTGAAACAGGACAGTGAGGAGGGCCATGCCCTGCTCTCTACTCCTGACATCACTCTTCCCCCTCATCTCAGTCCGCAACCTCTGTCTCGGATTAGCTCGAATATATCGATCCTGCAAGTGAACTATGATTCTTAGTGCAATGAGAGAAGTCGCAAAATCAACCAGAATGTTCAAGCAAATTATAGGAAAAAAAATGATCTAAATCTGTTAAATAGTTTTCTCATTCGCTAACTAAGCAGAGTTAAAGTTACGCCCTGAGGCAGATGCGTGAGTGAGTGAGGAAGGCCCCGCCCCCCTCCCCGCAGCCCAATGAGTCTCTCTCGGATTCGCAGTAATAACTCAGTACTGCAAGCAAACTACAGTATGATACTTAGTGCAACGAGAAAGTCGCAAAATCAAAAGAATGTTCAAGCAAATTATAGAAGAAAACCCGATCTAAGTCAGTTAAGTAGTTCTCTCATGAAAAGCGGACAGACATACAAACAGGTCTAAAAAAACTATAAGAAATTTCGCACTTGGACCACGAAATTTTTAAAACCATTTCTTAGCGAGCACCTATGAGCCAAGGGTAACCTACATTCCAAATTTCAAGTCCCAAGTCCTCATGGTTTGGGAGATTTCTTGATGAGTGAGTCAGTGGTATTTGGCTTTTATATATGTAATAGCTAGATTAGGGAAAATCTCATTTATCAGTAAAATTCAACTCTCACAATATGAAGACAGGTAAGTCACTGTGTCACTCCCAAATCTTTTCCCTCAGTGTGCACTTGAAATTCTTACCTGTAAAAAACAGACATAACCTGCATTTTCACAACAGTTATAATCTCATTTTGTGGACACTAGCAATATAACAGTTTGATATTGCCCAAAAGGCCAGCCTCTTCAAAGCTCCACTTGCAATACAATTCTTAATAAAGAGTTAATACACTGTGTTTACGAAATTTGTGAAACTGCATAAGCATACATTTTCCCCTACTCATCTATTTTTTTCTTTGGTGTGCAACCTGGTAGATTACCTGCTGTGCCAACCATGGGATAAGCTTGCTTGAAGATATTTTCTCTCCCACTATAATTCTTTTCACATTGTAAAAATTATGCTCCCAGTTTGGAATTCCTACTTTTCTCCTGTCACTTTTTCCTGTAAAAGCTCGTTCACGTGTCTGTCTATCATAAGCACCACCAGACCACCCCACTGTATCTTCTTTAATTACTTTTGTTCCAATTTAACTGTCCCGCCTTTTTTTATTTACTGTCATTTAACCAAATCCTCATCAAACCAATACATGGAGGAATGATCTTCAGATTTCAAGCATATATTTAAACAGTGAGATGATCTTCAAGAATATACCTCAGGTGCTTTAGGAATCTTAGCTATCAATTCACTCTGTTAAAAATTCTTCATCAGCTATACCTCACAGCATGCAAATTCCACACAACCGGAATATCTCCAAATTCTCATTATTGGTTCTGTTCAATTGGCTCAGTGGCACCTTCTTCTGGTTTTGCCATAAGTATTTATGTTTTGCCTTAATGACTGTAAGTTTTATTTTCCACAGACTCCTTGACTCTTTCTTCTTTATGACATTAATCTCTACCTATCCTTCTTAGTAGCAGAGGGTATTCTTTTTAAGAACTTTAGTTGGTAAACTCTAACTTTCTTGTCAGTGACTTTTAATGCTCCTATTGGCATAAATGATCCAGACAATACACTCAATATGCTGGTGAAGTTTGCATATGGAAAGGTGGATAATGTAAATCAGCTAAATTGTTATATAGGGATTTGTAATAAATAAAACTTAATGCAAGTGAATATAAGGTATTAAATATACAGTATGAAGTAGAAATGTTAGACTTGATTGCACAATGGAAAGTCTGGAACTTGAAAGTATATCTTATGCTAAGGATCTAATAGTCATAATGCACACGCCACTATCTATATCCAGACAGCATACAGAAGTGACAAAGAAGGCTAATAGGATGTTAGGTTATATATCACAATGTATGGAGTAGAAGTCCAGAAAGGTTATGCTAAAGTTACACAACACACTAGTGGGGCCTCATCTGGAGTACTGTGTACAGTGTTAGTCTCCATGTTACAAAATAAGATGTAGCAATGCTAGAGAGGCCAGAGAAGAGCGACTAGGCTGGTTCAATAACATGAGGTATAAGGAGAGATTGATAAGGAAATATAGATTAAAAGGTTACATGATCAAAGTGTTTAAAATCATGAAGGGAATTAGTGCATTGGATCCTAGCTGTTACTTAAAAATAAATTCTTCAACAAGATCACAGGGATAGGATTGAAAACTAGTTAAAGCAGATTTTGTACAAATGTTAGATTTTTTTTCTTAATGCAAACAACCATAGAAACATGGAATAAGTTATTAAGTAGTATGGTGTAGAGTAGGACTTTAGGGACTTTTCAGATCTCAGGTTGATATTATTTTATACAGTCTAGAGGAATAGGAATTTTGGCCTGAATGGCCTTTTCTTGTTTTTTTAAATGTCTTATGACAAGTTTGTTGGGCTGAATGTCTTTGTCTTGTCACAGCTGTTCTAATGTTCTAATATTCATTTATAATGAAATCAGTAAAGCCTCTTGTTTTATTATATTACTAGAGAGTTTTTTTTTCTTTTGGTATTATGAGCATGTACATTATATACTGTACATCTCATTTTTAAAACTGAATACAAAAAAGCCTATTGTCTAATTGATGATAAATCTACAAGCTGGAAATGTCTTTAAAGGGTAAATACATAAGTCGATATAATAAAAATACCTCTTTTTTATGTAATTAACACAAAAGTAAGATATTGTACTCCTATAGCACTTTGTTGGTAAGTTAATAGTGAATATGGTCCCCAAAAGATATTTTCCCCTCATATTACTCTACTGTAAAGTTTTATTGTCATCTCTGTCATGCCAAAAACTGTTCCAGATTAACTCAGTGTTTCAGTTATTTCATAAATAGCCAACTCCATCAGTTTATTTCTAGCAGTTAAAATGTTAGTGAAGGGATCCAGCTAGCTGTCCTGTGCTTACCATCTTTTATAACAACTATCCTTTGTTCATAGCCATTTTTAACAATGTCTGCAGTGAAAAAACACAGATCTTGGGAGTGAATGTAATGAATTTCAGCAGTATTAGAAGTATTATTTTTCCTTAATTCTGAGAGAAATGTGCCTGTTATGTTGCAATGAAAGAATACAATGTGAAAAGACATTATCACGTGAAGAAAACCACAATTTTAAAGTCATTGGTAACAAGAGAATGGGAAAGGTTAAACAATTCAAGGCTAATTTATCAAGTGAGTAAGGACTAATTACCCATGCAAAGCACAAGAGAGCTACGAGAGCCAAGACAAATAGCGCAGCATGACAAACAAGTGCTTCTACTTTTTTTTGTTGAGACAATAAAAAGAGAAAAAAATGGTATGAGAGGCACTTTGGTACATATAGTTGCAAACTTAACTACAGCAATTAATAATATGTTGGAAAAAACAATAACTTTTCAGTTGTATAAGGGCACATCACTGGCCTAGCAGGTCCTAAACAGCTCTTAATTATCTGCTTATTTTTGTCCAGAAAAAGGATAATAGTTTTTAATCACAAAGCAATTGTTTACCTTAAAATGTTTTACTGAAGAATATTTTTGATTCAATATTTAAGGCCATTTCTGTAAGCCAGTAATTCGACCAGCTAAGGCACCTTACAACATCCTCCAGTAAATGTGTGTCAAATCTTGAAAAGGAACATCATTTAACAGGTAGGTAAAGGAGTTGTCAGGCTACAAGGGGCATGAAAATAGCAAACAACAGGTATGATAGGGACTTAGAGGTCCTGACAGTTATTTGTTTTAAAAGAGGAACTTACACTAGGGATTGGAGAGCCTTCCAACCTTTTGTCTGGCAAGCAGAATGCAAAACAGACTCCTCTTGGCTGATGCTGTAAATGCAGCAGAAGAAAGGTCCGCATATAGAACAGTCAGTCTGGAACTCTGCAGGGGTATATAGCATTTTAAATAGGAACTGGTGCTGAGGCATGCTGAAATACTGTTTACAATGTCATGCACAGAAATAAACGAAAAGAAAACACATTTAAGCAAAGATGAAATCATAACAGCAAGAAATTAGCAAATCAAAACTGCTCTTTTTTGACTACTAGCTATTGTACCCAGCATTGCCTGGATGTATTTGTAGAATCGGTTAAGGAAAGGAGGCAAAAGTGTATGTGTTTTTTTAAGTGATGACTCTGTTGTTATTGCTAGCTATCCCATCTGTAATCTCTACAGATCACTGCCTCTCTATTAAAGTCTCTGCTCTTGTGATTTGAGAATTTGTTCTTTTTGGGTTCAACTGGATTCCAGAATTGCGGTAACTCCTGGCTGGGTTGTAACCATGAACGGCTTCATGTCTGACTCCCCTCTTAGTTGAAGGTGGACAGTTTGTAGTGCGGTAGTACTTAAATTAGGAAGAAAAGCTGACAAAGAAGGAGTTCAACAGCGCTCAAGCCTCATCCAACACCCCACTGCAAAAACACATGATGATCCTTTTTATATTACAGAAGATTGAAACAACACATGGCGTTGCCTGGGTAAGTAATATTAAGCTCTGTTCATTTGGTCTCCTTGTCTGGCTTCAGTCTCTTTGGATGGTAGACTTGCTGTGAACCAGCAGATGGCACTGCTGTGCAAACTGTAGCACTCAGGACAAAAAATACTGGGTTCCAACATGGTCTATCTTACCTGTATGGCCCTAGAGAGCTACTAAACAAAACTTGGTCCAGGTCGGTCAAAGAGTGTAGGATTTGTAGGAAAAAGTACAGACAGACATTCTTTATACTATATATATAGTTTGGGGTTCAAAAGGACCAATAAAAAAAGTATTTGTGCCTGTGGAATAGACAGTTCCAGCTTCAGCTGCAATGCCACCTGTAGTATTAAATTGCCAGAAGGGGAATTTACACTTCCTTTGCATCATCTTCATTTTGAGCAGTGTTTGTTATATTTTAAAATTTCAAGAACATCTGCAATAAAATTGTGCATGCATCTCTTTTACTTGCTGAAGAAACAAGTACACAGAATAATTGTTGGTCAATTCTATTACTAATTGTCAGACTGCTGATTGTCAACAGGAGACGGCAATTTGCAGTAGTATGTTTGAATGATCCGTTGTCACAAATGCGTCCACCAATTTGGTATCAAATCAATTTGGTGAACTTGCAAAGAAAGGAGTGAAGTCTCACATCCAATATTTAAATTGGCTCTCTCTACCACTTCCCCTCCAACTCTGTCCGACTCTGTAAATGAAGAGAAGCCCTCCCAAGGATGTACAGGCAGACTACCAACACCACAGAGAGAACAAAAACTACCATGTACTCAATATTTTCTTATCTGAATCCTTGTTCTAGAAATACACAACAATAAGGACCAAATGTGGCTGGCATCACAACTTTGCACATTGTCTATGGTATGGCTGATAAGGATTTTTTGGCCTCTCCTGAAATGTTCATTATTTATGTTTAATTGCAGTACTGCATTACACTTTAATGAGTGAACAAATGCATGATTAAGAACGGAGGGTTTCAGTAATCTGTCTTTGTAACAGAATCTGTGGCAAAATGCTTATTACAACTATGTTTGTCCAGAAATTGACTTTTAGTGGATTTACTCTCAAATGGATTACTAACCAAAACTAAACCTTGAAGATGTGTTGTGATTTTAAAATTCTCAATAAAAATACAGTATGAACTGTATGGTAAAGATAATCAGACAATTAGTATAGTGCCTGATTTAAAAGCATGACTATTTTACAGAACTTAACATATTTCAAAATTTATTTTACATCTGAAGAAGAAGCCAAATTGTTATGGCTGGCCTCTTGTTGTTTGTGTCGATTATAAACAAACTCCCCTCTGAAAAAAATATGAAGCAACTATTTGAAATGTTTCATTTCATAAAAGTAGGCAGCTGGGTCAGCATTTTTCTTTTGACTAAACGATAGATGAAGAGGTAAATCTGAGATACATATTTATATTTAATTTGACAATTAATCTATTATTTATAAATGTCTCATCTTTTATTTAAAGACAAACCCATCTTCTATAGTACAAAGGTCTTCAAAAAACAGGATTTCTTAAATGTGCATTGCAGTGTTCATCCTGACACAGGAGTCTAGACATTAATGTGTACAGTTATTTCTTAGTATTATCAGAATTCCATGACCTGTTCTAATTAGTTCAATGTTGGTATTTCTACTTCACTTATCTCTACAACATATGTCAGTGCTGATATTTTATTGCAAAAAATAAGAGAAATTTCACCAATGAGAAATAGTACTTTGGCTTACAAGGTAGAAACAGAACAAACACAAAATTACGTTCCTATTAGAGCAAATATGGCATTTCTCTTTCGAAAGAGTATACAGGAAATAAATGAGGGTCTGCACTAATTTGTCTTGGGAAGTTTTTTCACTCCGATATCCTATCTTTGGCTTATTATAATGCTAAATGAAAAAGTACCAAACGGCAGTAAAGCTAGTATCCATTTATCTTAGCTTACAGTGCGTGTATGTTGTATTACATCTGATTTTAGGTGTGCATTTGGTTTTGTTTTTTTTTTACTTCTGTTTTAAATTTCATTTTTCATTTTGCCAGTTTCATCCATCTACATATGTGCTGTAAGTAAATGGCTAGCAAGCTTTCTTTTTTACAGTCCACACAGCCTAATTGTTAACTCTGTATTGCTCAGTGTTTAAATGTATCTGAATGTGCCCGTTGTGGCAGGCGACCGGGTCCCATGCCTGGTCGGGACGCCCCTTCTGCATATGTTCTGTGGGAGCAGCCGTGAGTTCTTCAGAACCTTCCCCGGGACGCTTGGTGGCAGCCTCCCTGGGTGATGCTGGTGCCTCAGTTTCCCGCAGGGCTCCATGGGAGATGGAGTTCTCCACAACCCTGTGGGGCTCTGGAGTGGCCGCCAGGGGGTGCTGCATGGATCCCGGAGTCATTATGGACACCTCTACAGCCCCGCCCGGAAGTGCAATTAGCCACAGGAGCACCTGGAGCACCTCCGGGTGGGCTATAAAAAGGGCCAGCATCCACCACTCAAAAGCCAGAATTGGGAGGAAGTGAGAGGAGTGGTGGTGCAAGAAGAAGAGTGTTGTTTGTGTTGTAGTGAAGTGCTTTGGGACTGTGTTGGGCCGGTGGGACATGGGGAAGGTATGCCCCATGGCTGAAGAGAAAAATAAAAAGTGTGTGTGTTTTTACATGTGCCTCTGCGTACTCTGTGCCGGGTCGGGCGCCTATATATATATAGCGCCTTATTACACGATGAAACAGCCACCTCCAAATCAGGGTTCCTGGCTTATGACCAACACTTCTGGCACAGGATAGACTCCTTCTTACCATGGCCTATAAAGAAAAATGGTAGTTTGGAAAATGGATAAATGCTAACATAAAGGAAGTAATACCTCTAATGTAAAAGACATTCTAGGGAAAGGATCCCAAAAATAATTGTGTTTTGTGTTAACAGTACAATTCAAAGAATATTCATTTCTTTATTCCATCATCTACTATCCTACGCTTTTAAAAGACAACAGGTAAGAATGTTTGCTTTTCGAGCTTTAATAACAAAAATAGACACTTTCTCACTGGATAGCATGGATCAGATCTGCAGTGGCTACAGATTTTCATTCCAACCCAATTGCTTAATTAAGAAGCAATCCTTGCTAATCTCAGACCTTATTTAATTTTATGGCTTGTTAGTCTGTAACATAAGGTTCTTATATTGCAGAGTTTTTCCTTTCCGAGGACATCATCCAAATGATTTGAAGCCAAAAACATATAATTTTCAGTCTGTCTTATTTTTCTATTAAGTGTTTTATTAAATCAAACAGTGAATGATGAACACACACAGATGTAATTGGAAACAAGTTAGATGGAGAACTGCTGGTTCCTTTGTCATTTGTATCTTATCACTAGTAAGGATTCATTGAAACACTGAATGCAGCTGTTTAAGAATGAAATAAGCAATTAAGCGGGGGAACCTTTACAAGCGAGACCACTAAAATGAAGCATCAAAATGCCACTCAGGCAATAATTGCTTCATCAGCATTAGGTGACTTCTCATTAAGAAACTGGGTTTCAGCAAAAACTTGCAGCCACTGCGGCTCTCCAGGACCAACATTACCCACCCCTAGATCAGATCTATCCATCCATCCATCCATTATCCAACTCGCTATATCCTAACTACAGGGTCATGGGGGTCCGCTGGAGCCAAACCCAGCCAGCACAAGGCAGGAAACAAACCCAGGGCACACCCAGCACAATTTAAAATTGCCAATGCACCTAACCTGCATGTCTTTGGACTGTGGCAGGAAACCGGAGCACCCAGAGGAAACCCACGCAGACACAGGGAGAACATGCAAAGGTCCCGGGAGGTGAACCCGTATCTATCAACTGCGAGGCAGCAGCGCTACCCACTGCCCCACCGTGACGCCCCCCCCGATCAGTTGATAAAAGCAATTCATAGCACTTAATCACTCCATTGCGTGACCTCTACTCAAACTCAAGAGGAGGCACATGTGAGAATACCAGGTGTAAGAGGATAAGAACATAATGAAAAGTTGAGGCACCGCACTGGTGACTCTGTATAACTGAAATACAGCAAACACAAAAGAAAAAACACACAGTAATTATAAAAGCACCTGTCCAGGTGCGAGTTCCCAAACAAACTGTTTCAAGATGGCAGATCTTCCAGTCTTGTGTCCTTCTGGCAGGAAGAGGCGGGTCTAGCTGGACAGGTGTGAAGGTGACATCAGAAGTGTTACAGCTGTCAATCATCCAGTCTGCAGAGAGAGGAAGAGAAAAAGCATTAGTACACTGCGCCAACACCTGGAGCGTTGAGGAATTACAATCACCAGAGCCTCAAGCTGTCCCCTATACGCATGCAAGCGTGTGACACAGAGTATTTTCTTCTTCCAGAGAACAATCCAAGAAGCAGAACAACAGAAAATGTCCTCATTTTATTTCTTTCTGATGTCATAGTTGGAAAAAAAAAAGATATTAAGGAGATCTCTTTTTTGATTTTTTAATCCCATGGTTAGCACCCAAAGTGTTTATCCCACCTCCTCATCACATTCCTTTTTATGGAGTTATGCACTATAATTGCAATTTTTATTACACCTTGTCTGTTAGATGAACAGTTAGCAGCTGCTTAATAAAAGTGCCTAGTTGTCAGTGTTCAAGGAAACACCATATATATCAATCCCATTATCAAGGATGTGAAACATAACATCAGATTGGGACCAGAAAGTGTCCCAAGTGCTACTTTTAACTACATTGCTAGAAAACCTATTTCACATATTTACAGTTTCTTTGTGAGGAATTCTATATAAATGGTTTTTGGTCTCAGAACAAAGAGCCTCTCATTTCACTTTGAGATTGGCTGCTGCCTCAATGAAATTATGATCAATAATGCCATTAATCTGCAGCTCCTACAGCCCCCATTATACATCTTTAATATTATGCCTGACTAATTGTGCTGCCTCCTGGAGCTCCTATTTAATATAAAAGGGCAGGTGCTCAAAAAAGCTTAGCTGTCTGCCCACCTCCTGTTCAGGAAGGCTGCAGTCAGTTTTTGAACTAGTAAGCACATAATGGAGTAACTGTGAATATGATTTCTTAATAATTATACATAATATGCATAATTCATAAAGAGTAATAATTTTGTATGCTTAATAAATCATATTGTAACATGCAGCAGACAGAAGGAGGCAACACAAGAATTTTCAGTAAGTTTATGATTCCTCCTGGTACTTTTTATTTTTCAACTCTGCAATAAACTCACTCATACCAAAGCTCTCTTTAAACCCACTTAAACACCCCACCCTTCCTCTCTCCTATACATCCCTTTTCTGAAGTCATCTCTTCACCCCAGCATTGGGAAGAAACTGCTGCAATGAGGGGAGTTGGACAGGGGCCTGTTGCAAGATGAACCCCTTGAAAATGCAGTTTCTTTTCACCATGTGACTGTCACCAGGCATTCCAATATACAGTACAGAACATAATATGATTATTATTTCTAAACCATTTATTTGGTGGCCTGGTATCCTTCATTTATTGAGTTTTCAGTCAATGTGTTAGTTTTTACAGCGTTGTGTACAGGTCTGTGCATATATCAGTTTTTCACCAAAAATGACTTAAAATTGTTTTTTGATTTCTGCAGGCAGAAGGTGCTAAAGAAGGTGAAATTAACTCATGTTTATGCGCTTGGTATGAGAACAATGTTTTAACTTGCCATAGTGGATACAAGGGGAAAAAAGGTGTTTAGATAGGTTGGTCAGCCATGTTCGACAGATGCAGAACCCTCAGAGTCGTCTACTAATGAAAGGTGGGAAGATGCTAGTGCCTTCATTTTCACAAAACAATACAAGAGATCACATTAAAAGTAGGCAAGGTTTTCAATCTGGAGGTGATGATAAGATGAAAGAAACGATGGTGTTTAACTGGCACCAACACTCAACCAAAGAAACTTTTTTTTTTGTTGTGACAGTGTTTTATTGCAAATAAAAAATAAAGTGTAGAACTTTTTAAAGAAGTATTTTACATATCCACATATGTGTTTTGAAATGATTCACTCTGATAAAAAAAGTTTTGTTTTAATGAGTTAAAATAAAATGGAATGTGGATGCCGTTATGGCCCCATGGGTAGCTTTGCAGTGTTGCTGCTTCAAAAACAAATGAAGTTTTGTTCGTAGTCCCTGTGCATGTTTTCTCTCTTTTCTTCATGATCTTCACCGTAAAGTTGTACATGTTAGGTTGATTAATATTTTTAAACTTCCTCCATGTAAGTGTGTCATGTTGTGGACTTGTAAAATATCCAACCCCTTATGACCCTGTATTGGAATAAAATTTTTCAGAACATGAATGAAAGAATTAATTGAACTGATATTGTGATATAATGTACTATTTTTTAGTGACGTTTTGAACCAAAATAAAATGTGAAAGATTTTGGGTTCCTAGTGGAAAGCCTCATTTAACTGCTAATGGCAAGTTGGAAAAATAATAAAGCCAAGAATTAATTTGTTTCTAAATAATAGGTTGAGCAACATCATTAAGCCTTTCTCACGGGTCATCTGTGACTGACACCATTTCAAGGAAGTAGCAGATTTTTACACATTCGGGGGCTACAGAGGCAACGCCTTGGTGAGGGTAATGCCCTCTTTCTAGTTAATCTGGTCTGAGGAATAAGGTGAGCAGTAGTGTTACACATAAAAGGTGTGCAACATTCACATGTACAAAAACTGCTTCTCTGAATCTTTACCTGTCTTACTTTTAGGAGCAATGTTATGCCTAAAGTAGTTAAACTGTGAGAAAACAAACTGCAAGCAAAATTGCAAAAAAAAAAACTGCAAACAAATGGTTGGGTTAAAGAAATGCCATCCTAAAGTGTAAAACTTACCTCTTTCTCTTCATTAAAAGTTTTTTAATTAAAAAGTGTGGCAAAGCCTCAGACTTTTTCAGAACAGACCATGTTTTAATAAATTAAAACTCACAGCATGACGTTGTTTAAAAATTACTCAGTTTCAGTGTCAAGAGTTCATTTAAAAGAAGGTAAACAAATAGGCAGAAAGTACAATTTTAATACATATGAATCTGTTTGAAAAATTCACTGCACTTTTCTTAAAATAATTGATTAAAATTGATAAATATGAACACTAAATATATATATATATATATATATATATATATATATATATATATATATATAGAAGCAAAAGTGTGTGATATGGTTTGAATACTTTTAGCTAACAATCTACAAAGGAAGAAAATGAGTCATGAATCTTTAACTAGTTTTTCATTCATAAGCTTCCGACAACCAACCAGGTGTCATCATCACAGGAAAATGTTTAGACATACAGGTATCAGAGGCAAAATATAGTAAATGAAGAGGGGGAAGTACAAAGGGGGGCATCAATAAGGTGGGGTTTGGCAGGTGTTGATCATAAAGTCTCTTTTGTTATTTAGGTGTCCTTGTTTTTAAGCCTGCATATGCTGAGTTCATGTCCAAATGTCTGTTAATGGTGTTTGATTTGAGAGCCACGATTCCCACTTCTGAAACCTGTGGAACAAAGTAGAAAGAAGAGCCACTTTTAAAGAAAAAACAGATTTTTTTGGTCTCGTCCATTGTTGGAAATGGACATGTAGGGGAAGCTCCATTAGCAGTGGGGTTATTTTAACCTTCTTGTTTTTTAAATATCATTTTGAGATATCCTGTATTTATGAATCCTGAGGGGATTTAATGATACTACATGCAAGTACAAATAAGTATGAGTAGCAAACAAAAGGGTCTGGAGGAAAAGGCAGCAAAAGCCCCATCACAGATTAAACCAGCCTTCAGTTCACAGTACGGCCTCCCAGAAACTGACTTGGAACAGACAGGTGAAGGTACAGACCTACCAGGACTTGACACGGTAGCATCTGTTCCAGCCGAGAGCATTAGTGGGAGTGAAAGTGTGAGTGGGGCGGGCAAGTAGTATTCGTCAACTCCAGGAGAATCATTGGAGCCCAGCATGGCCTTTTCGTCCCCACTGTCAGCTTTAGCTAATTCCCCCCACAAGTCTGCAACATCATCTGCTACTTAGCTCACAACTCTGCCTATGGAGATCGGGGAAGATTGAAATGCACTGTCCGAGGTGAAGGTAATGATCACCATGCTCCGGGGGAACATAAATGATATACTGTGAGATGCAAAGAAGAACAATAGAGAAATAAAGAATGAAATAAAGGTCCTAAACAAGAAAAATGAGAAACTGAATCAGAATATAAAAGATCTGGAGCAACGTGTAAGTACTAAGTTTACTACAACCTTTTAACACTAGAATTACGAGAGCCTACGAAAAAACTTGTAAGCCTGGCCTACCTTAAATCCCTTTGCAACTCTCTGTCAGCGTCTTTTGTCTTGTAAATGTGTCAATAAGCCCAAGCAGCAAGGAACACTCAATAAAACTGAATAAAAAAAATTCAAGTGACAATGAGATACGAATAAGGCAGATTCACTAGCGTTTGTATGTCAGTTTTTTTCCCTCCAGATCAGAGAATTTCCAGTTCCATTGTACAGTACAATACAATACAATACAATTTATTTTTGTATAGCCCAAAATCACACAAGGAGTGCCGCAATGGGCTTTAACAGGCCCTGCCTCTTGACAGCCCCCCAGCATTGACTCTTTAAGAAGACAAGGAAAAACTCCCAAAAAACCCCAGTAGGGAAAAAAATGGAAGAAACCTCGGAAAGGCAGTTCAAAGAGAGAACCCTTTCGAGATAGGTTGGGCGTGCAGTGGGTGTCAAAAAGAAGGGGGTCAATACAATACACAGAACAGAACAAAACCTTAATACAGTATAAAAATAAAAAAATTAGAAGTACATAGCAGAATTTAACAATGGATGACATCACATAATATGATTTGGATTTGTTTATAATTCTGGAGACCTCATCCATCAAGCTGCCTCCCCCATTTGGCCATTCCACAGCTGAAACAGTGCTGGGCCAGCTAATCCGATGAAAGGACCTCTCTTTCCCATGATTCCAGAGATCCTCCATCAGGGATGACTTTACAACAACAACAACAACAACAACATTTATTTATATAGCACATTTTCATACAAACAGTAGCTCAAAGTGCTTTACATATTAAAGAATAGAAAAATGAAAGACATAATTATAAAAAAATAAATCAACATTAACATCGAGTAAGAGTAAGGTTCAATGGCCAGGGGGGACAGAAAAAACAAAAAAACTCCAGACGGCTGGAGAAAAAGCTTTACCATAAGCAGGCACAACAACTTGGCAGGTGGGCCATGGCACCACTGTCTCAAAATGCCACTCACATCTACAGTCCCCAGTTTCAGATAAAAACTAACAGCATCAGATCTGGGGTGGTGGGGGTGTTGTATTGGACTTGTACCTTTTATGAAAATGTTTATTTTATATTTGGCCATCAGCCTGAAATTCAGATATTATACAGTTCATGTCTACATTTTGTCATTTATTACTAAAACATGAATGACAAATTGGACTGGACTGCCAATACTGATGCTCTATGTAAGAAAGGTCAGAGCAGACTATACTTTCTGAGAAGGTTGGCATCCTTCAACATCTGCAGTAAGATGCTGCAGATGTTCTACCAGACGGTTGTGGCGAGTGCCCTCTTCTACGCGGTGGTGTGCTGGGGTGGCAGCATAAAGATGAAAGATGCCTCACGCCTGGACAAACTTGTTAAGAAGGCAGGCTCTATTGTAGGAGTAAAGTTGGACAGTTTAACATCTGTGGCAGAGTGACGGGCACTAAGCAAACTCCTGTCAATCATGAATAATCCACTGCATCCACTTAACAGTGTCATCTCCAGACAGAGGAGTAGCTTCAGTGACAGACTTTTGTCACTGTCCTGCTCCACTGACAGACTGAGGAGATCGTTCCCCCCCCACACTATGTGACTCTTCAATTCCACCCGGGGGAGTAAATGCTAACATTAATTTTATTTTCATTTTTTTCATTTTTATTACTATTTAATTTAATATTGTTTCTTTGTATCAGTATACTGCTGCTGGATTATGTGAATTTCCCCTTGGGATTAATAAAGTATCTATCTATCTATCTATCTATCTATCTATCTATCTATCTATCTATCTATCTATCTATCTATCTATCTATCTAAAATGTTTCTGTTTTAACAATGTGATTACATAGATTGTTGTAGATACGGAACACACATGTAATTATTTCCCCTATACAACTCTAGGTAGCTCACTCAAGGCTTGAACTGGGAGAACTTCTTGCCTGTTCTACGGCGGTTGGGGGGTGGTATAGCAGGCTGCTTGGGCTTATTGACACATTTACAAGACGAAAGACACTGACGGAGTGGTAGGAAGGGTTTTAAGATGGGCCAGGTTTACGAGTTTTTTCGTAGGCTTTGATAATTCTAGTGTTAAGGAAATGCTATGAAAAATTGATGCAAAAATGCAGGAAAATACAAGTAAGTTAGAGAGTAAAATTAAAGTACTTCCTGATGAGCTTGAAGATGTTAAGTAAATGTTCACAACTCATATTGAAATAGTTCACCAATAGGCTCCCGTCATGGATTAAAAAGCAACGTTTACAAAATCAGAATGCAAAGTGCTCACAGACAAACTGGGAGCACTGGAACACAGATATTGGAACAATTTTAGAATTGAAGGTCTTCCATGAAAAATGTGAAAGTCCAAACCCAGTGAAATTCATTGCTGAACTATTCTCTAAAATAACATGAGAGGACTTTAAATCAGAAATCAAGATCTCTGCAGCCTACCGTATATATGTGAATTGAATGCCTCCAAAACAAATGGCCTAATTGTCCATTTTGAGAAACTTCAGACCAAACAAAATATTATGTCTCTTCTCAGACTGAAAAACGAGATTATTTTTAAAAATACCTGCATTTGTATTTTCCCAGATTTCTCACCTGCAGCAGCTGCTAAACATGCCACATTGTACAGCATTACACATCTCCTATGTAGAACTGAAATCAGATCCAGCCTCTTGTTCTCTGCCAAACAGAAAGTGCTTATTAAAGATCAATTTTACATTTTTAGTTCTCCAGACGAAGCAGATAAAAAGCTGATAAGACTGATCCCAACTTTCTTTTGAAACACACGATCATGAGTCACACTGTGTTCTGGCAAAGAAGATTCTACTTAAAGCTTGCATTTTAGACCGTTTGGAAAATTTGCCGTAACTATATATTTTCTGGGTTTTTTTTACTTTATTTTATACAGTATTTTACTTCTTTTTTGGCCATCCTTTTCCCCTTTTTTTTAATTAAGCTGCAATTATTATATTGATATTTCTTTCATTCATTATATGCACATTTGAGCCACTTATAGCTACACCTTGGCTAATTGGTTACCAAAAAGTAAGCAGCTATTGTTTAAGCTTTAGTTATTATATTGAAATTTCTTTTATTAATTATATGCACACATTGCCTACCACAAAATAACAAGCTATTGTCTTTTTGTTAAACTTTATTTAAGTGCTTTCTACAGTTTTTTTTTTCCCCTAACGTTATACCCTTGGTCTATTATATTTGGACTGTTTTAAGGTTATATCATTAGTCTATTATATTTGGACTGTATCTTCACAAGATATCTTCACTCCACTCCTAGGAGGGTTAATTTTCCTCTACTGTAGACCTGCTCCTTTTCTTGTCAGAGGACCGGGACTTCATGAGGTGTGACTTGCCTTACTTGCAGAGGCACAAGGGGTGATACGGGGCAGCTACAGGGTGAAGTGAAAGAGAGCAATGCTATTTCTATTTTATCCCTTATACCCGAATAGTTGTTAGTGACAACATAACAATACGCTCCATAGCTGTATCACTTGGAGATAATATGAAATCGATGTCAAAGCTAATGTATTTAGAATGTAATACCTTAACCTAAGACTACAACATGTAAACAAAAGTTCAGAAGAGATATTTCCATGGCCAAATAGTGAACTTTGTCAGCTGGAATGTCAAGGGTCTCAATCATTAATTAAAGAGAAAGAAAAAAAGGTAAATATGGAGGAAAATGCAACACCACCGGAAACAGAGGGACTAGGGGAAATAATTGGAAATTTCCAAACTAATAAAAAATAGAATTGAGAAATTTCAAACAGAAGTCCGTAAGTATGATGAAGAAGCTGTTTCATCTGGATTACTGAATGAATGCCTGAAGAACGGAATGTAGCAGTTTTGTGTTCATTGTATAAATCATGCCATAACTCTGCTATCAACTAAGAATATGTCTTTATCCATTGCCATTAATATAAGATGTATTATATGAGTTGAAAGGGTGTCTACCCAGTAACAAAGACAGTCCAGGCAGGGGAGATCCACTGTTGATCATATTTTCTCTCTGAGGTAGTTACTTCAAAAATATACAACTATAATGTATTTCTGTAGTGTTTACTTATAGATTGTAGACAGGAATATGATAGCATCAACAAACCAGGTGTATTGAGGGCCATGTTATGTTATAAAATTTGCTGTTTTGAAGTCTCCACTCATTTTATATTAATGTTGGTCATTGTCAGAGAAAGTTTTCAGTAAATAAAGAATCATGTGTTATGTCCTTTATTAACACCAGAGCTGGTGGAGCCACCATGTACTCTTGTTCAGTGCAACATGAAAGACTGATCTATAATAACAGAAAAACTTCTTTAATCAGTTTGGTTAATTTACATAACATAGTTAAATATATTTTAATTTACACCAATCGGCACACAGATAAATGGTATCATCCAGTGACATACCTTAGCTTCTTAATATCAGCTGAAGATTCCAAATTAGTTTAACAACAGTTTTGTGTAAATATCTGGTTCATAAAAATAAGATTTCTATATGTAAATTGTTATCACAGAAGATAAAAGTTAAAATGTTATATGATCTTGTCTCAAATTTAAATGTGCTGGTACAAACGAAGTTAGGATGTCATAGCTTAACTGACAGGCAGTTTCAAGTGCTTTTTTCCTTCCAGTTATGTACAGTATTAATGTTAACATTCCATGGACATGTGGTTTTTCAATAGGAAATGCATGAACAGAACATGGCAGTTCATTTACTCGTGGTGTCATTTATTCACATTTCAAAAATGTTTGCTCTCTTGTCCAAGAATACTGTCTGATGTTTTATGGTTTTTTTTTTAAGCTGAGCAGGACATGGGGATTTCTGCTGTTAATGCTTTATGAAAGCTGAAGTTGAATAATAAGTCATACTCAGTATTCATTCACTGGCAGAATATTTAGCTGTGCTTTTGATTGTTATCATGTCAGCCTAATTGTTAATACACATTCACAGAAAATGGTTAAGTGTTGTTGCCTTACTTCTTCTTCATTGCGGTTGCTCAACACAGCCTAAAGTGAATGACAATGCACATCAGTACAATGAATGATGAGAACACAGGTTACAACTGCTAAATGTGAAGTAGTAATAGTAAAAAAATGACATACATTAATAAAAAAGTTACAGAGTTATGTACAGCCCAAAAAACAAACACAGCAAGTACATTTATGTCACTAAACTCAGAGAGAAACAGGAACACAGCTGGCTGGCCATAGTATCAATGCAAGCTTGAGCGGTCATCTGGACATAAACTTTTGGTCAAGTGTAAAGTTTAAATTCATTTTAAAAATCAGTATTTATATTTCATGATGGTGCAAGGGTATTGACTGTTTCTAGTAAGTTATCTTTTTTCATTTTACTGAATATTCTTATACAGTATATATTTTATTTATATTAAGAAAATCTGTTTTATATTTTATAGACTTATCCTGCACTGCTTTTAAAATATCTACACAAATAGTTATTAAAGCTGTACTAAAACTGAAAATAATTTATATTTAGTACATCATATATAGAAACAGTTCTGTAATTCTGCTTAGAATCCACTGAACTTACTGTATTCTTTAAAATGAAACCTAAACTGAGTGATTAGGTTCAGTGGCTTCTCCTGGTATTCTAGCCTGCTCCAATTGATTAGCGACAGAGCGATACACAAATTATAACCATGTGTGTTGATACAGGGCATGTAAGGAACAATACTACATGCTTGAGAGAATCTGTCATTGCAGTTTACACACATACAGTACATGATCTTTTTCCTATAAATTCTTCACTGAGGGAATATTAAGTATTTTGCTCAGAGCATGAATTTAAACAAAAATAAGGAATATAGAGATTCTAAATGTACATTACAGGATTTTTATTCTTGTGAATATGGTCTAAAATTGCTTATATTTGATCATGTCACCATCAATGTTGAATACTGAAGGCAAGAAGATAAATTGAATGAGCCTAACCTCAGTCCATGACTAATTATGTGCATGTTCAGAAACACTTAAAATTTTATATGTTCTATTAACTCTTCCTGTATTCTATTAATTATCTCTGACTCCATTCACTCAGATCTGCAAGAAAGTTGAGAACAGGCAAATTTAAGTATATATATCAGAATACATATACAGTAAGAGAACAGAAAGACCACAATAAAGAGTTTCGGGAATTAATAATTGTGAAGACATCTTTCCAGGTATGAATTCCCAAGAAAATCTGAGCTTATTGTGTGACTTTTTCAAGACCTCTGCTGAAACCAAACAGGAGACACATGTGAGAATACCACATGTAAGAGAACAGACCGACCACGATAAAGAGTTGGGACACCACCCTGGTGTCCCTGTATAAATGGAATGCAGGAAACATCAAAGAAAACATGCAATAATTGTGAAAACATCTTTCCAGAAATGAGTTTACAAATGAACAGTTTCCTCTATGTTCATGCATGTGACAGTATATTTGTATCTCTATCAGTATACACTGTATATATATTGATATTTATACTATATATATATTGTGGTCAGGCGGTAGAAGGACGGACTGGAATCAGTCAGAAGTTTGGGAAGCCAGCTGGGCGGTCCCTTTTATTCGTCACCAGACGAAATGAACAAAACAAATGAGAAAAGAAAAAACATGCAAAAGCACTGCTTCCCGGTCCAGGGAGTTTAATTTCATGCTCCGCCGTGCTGCTTACTTGGGTCTTCCAACTCAAAATGCCTTTCTTTAGGCTGCGTGTCTTTTATGGCGAAATTCCCAGAAGGGGCAGGGCTAAATGCAGGGCAGGGCTTACTGGGTGGTCTCTCAGAGCTGTAAGGGAAGAAGAGGGACAGGACAAAGTCAGCGGTAGCACTCCCCCACCCGTCAGGTTATTACATACCTTTCCCCAACCCTCAGAGGAGTCCTCCAATATATATATATATATATATATATATATATATATATATATATATATATATATTTGTCTCTTATGTAAAGGATAATGAGACAGTTTTTCAAATCAATTTCCTTCAGTACACAACAGCCTGCTACTAGTCTGCATAAATGTAAAACATTAAAACATAATACATATTGTCCTGTTCATGGGATCAGGGCTTTGTCTGTTTTGTCTTAGTTAAACTTTTCTTGGAAAAAATGGCCAAGAACAAAACTTTTTTTTTAATTTTAAGAGCTTAACACTAGAATTACCAGAGCCTACGAAAAAACTCGTAATTCCGTCCCACCTTAAACTGCTTCTTAAATACCTTCACCCCTCTCAGCCAGCGCCCTTTGTCTTCTAAATGTGCTGATAAAGAGAAGCTTGGAGCAGCCGGCTATTCCATCCCCCCACCAATTTAGAACGTGCACAAACTTCTCTCAGCTCATGCCTTGAATGAGTATCTGGGAGTGAAGTGGAGTTTTAGAGTGGAAATAATAGATCGTTATTTGGAACCGTTTCTACAGTAATCTGTGTCAACACATTGTTAAAACAGAAACGTTTTTTATATTCTAGTAGTAGATGACAAAATGTAGGCATAAACTATATAATGTATGAAGCCTGAAGTCCAAATAGCAAAGAAACATTTTCACAATAATAACACAATTGCACTTTTATTCAAAAATATAACTGCAGAAACAAAAAGCCGCCTTAACATGCGACATTGACACCAGTTTATTGTAACTGCCTCCGTGGTTCAATAGACTCAGCCCCCGCTTGGGAATCAAGGGGTCACGAGTTCGATCCTGCGCCCCTTCGTTTTGAAAAGTAAACTGCTCTTATTCTTACTGTTTTAGAATAAAAGCATACATTTGATTTCAGTCTTTAACAGCCGGTGCAATTTATGATCCTTGTAAAGGTTAGCTTTTTTTTCATTCACTTTTCATTCTCTCAGTCGCGTTCAGAATCAATCCATACAACCCCATCTGACACGGCTGTTTTCACTAAAGACGCGCTATAGCTCTGCAGTGTACCACGATGCATACTAACGCCAAACACCTTATTACCCCTAATCCCCCGGGTCCTGACACACAAACGCTGGCGAAGCTGCCTTCTTCGTATCTCACCGTCACTTGCTTTTCTTTTTATTCAGTTTTATTGAGTGTTCCTGTCAGTCCCCGCATGTTGCTGTATGCTGTTTCTTTTGTACTCCAAGACATGCAGAGGAGAGAATGGTAAAGACCAGTAACTTCGGCGCTATATGCAATCATCAGACACTCCCCATCTGCCCGTGTCGTTCAAACACAGGAACATATATTGGTGTAAAAGTATAACAAAAGTGCACTTTTATTCAAGTGCACTTTTTCCATCGCCTTTTCCTGTAAGAAGCAATGTACACACTTCTCTCTATGCTGTGGTTTCTATTACACACCTGAAAGAAAGAGACAATACATGTGAAAATATCATCGCACTAATGCAATATTATTTGTAAACGAACAGCGTCAGATCGGGTGTGAATTTATGCAGGAACTGGAAATTCTCTGATGCGGGACCTTCCCCCAGGGAAGAAAGTACAGTGTCAGGTGCTCATTCAGTGTAATAGAAACCATAGCACAGAGAGGTGTGTACACGGCAACAAGTACACGTGTCGTAAATGTAGGAAGGACGGTCCTTGGGTGTGTGGGAACTGTTAATATTTGAAAGTGATGATTTTATATAGCACGGAATGAAAATCTGCACTTCTTAGCATTGCACCATGCAAGATGTCGTATCAATCGCCTACTGTATCTTGCTTTCTTTTTTCTTCGGTTATACAGGTAGTTTTGAATAAAAGTGCACTTGTTTTGTTTGCGAAATGAAGTGTCTGCGTGCACTTTTCGTGGCATTACACGTGTATTTTTGAGCATGCCCGTTTGAGAAGTATAAAAAGTATTGAAAAGTATAACAAAACAACGGGCAGATGGGGAGTGTCTGAAGATTGCATATAGCACATGCGGGGACTGACAGGAACACTCAATAAAACTGAATAAAAAGAAAAGCAAGTGACGGTGAGATACGAAGAAGGCAGCTTCGCCAGCGTTTGTGTGTCAGGACCCGGGGGATTGGGGGTAATAAGGTGTTTGGCGTTAGTATGCATTGTGGTACACTGCAGAGCTATAGCGCGTCTTTAGTGAAAACAGCCGTGTCAGATGGGGTTGTATGGATTGATTCTGAACGCGACTGAGAGAATGAAAAGTGAATGAAAAAAAAAAAAGCTAACCTTTACAAGGATCATAAATTGCACCGGCTGTTACAAGACTGAAATCAAATGTATGCTTTTATTCTAAAACAGTAAGAATAAGAGCAGTTTACTTTTCAAAATGAAGGGGCGCAGGATCAAACTCGTGACCCCTTGATTCCCAAGCGGGGGCTGAGTCTATTGAACCACGGAGGCAGTTACAATAAACTGGTGTCAATGTCGCATGTTAAGGCGGCTTTTTGTTTCTGCAGTTATATTTTTGAATAAAAGTGCAATTGTGTTATTATTGTGAAAATGTTTCTTTGCTATTTGGACTTCAGGCTTCATACATTATATAGTTTATGCCTACATTTTGTCATCTACTACTAGAATATAAAAAACGTTTCTGTTTTAACAATGTGTTGACACAGATTACTGTAGAAACGGAACAGACATGAAATGCGTGTGTTCCAAACAACGATCTATTATTTCCACTCTAAAACTCCACTTCACTCCCAGATACTCAATCAAGGCATGAGCTGAGAGAAGTTTGTGCACGTTCTAAATTGGTGGGGGGATGGAATAGCCGGCTGCTCCTAGCTTCTCTTTATCAGCTCATTTAGAAGACAAAGGGCGCTGGCTGAGAGGTGTGAAGGTATTTAAGAAGCAGTTTAAGGTGGGACGGAATTACGAGTTTTTTCGTAGGCTCTGGTAATTCTAGTGTTAAGCAGCCCCTGTGCAAGTGTATCTGTGCTTTCTGGATTTTATTTAATATGGCTATTTCTTTTCTATTCATTACTCTAGTTCTCTCTCTGCAGTTAAATGGTCAGAACGGATAACTGCATGTATACAACTGCATGCATGTTGTATCAGAAGATTATTGTACAATGAAGAGGGCAGGTGGGATTTTCCACCAACTCCTGCCTACAGGTGGGGCAATGCTGCTGGACCCAAATCTTCCGTCATCCCACAAGTCTGTTATTATGGATCGGGGTCACATGTAAAGGCTGCTAACACATGCAAAGGTAGAGAAGTGCCCACTGGAGTGAGAGTGGCAGCCACAACAGTGCATCAAGAGTCGCAGGGAAAGTTTGAAGCAAGATATAGTAAGTTCTTATTGGGAAAATAAGGGAGTAGCATGCTAACGTCTCTCTGTGCAGTGGTGTTAGACAAACCCTCAAAGCATCAACGGGATTTAAAAGAGAAAACTCCTTGCAAATATGTGGATATTAGGGGTCACCTTCAGTTTGATGCAAACTATTAGAGAGGATTGCTGAGAAGGCGCTTGTTGGAGAGAACCTCCACCTTATCGTCAAGAAGGAGGCAATTGCTGGGGAGGAGTGCTGATGAGCTTAAGGAGCTTAGTCCTTATACTTTTTGCAAATACTGTTTTTTTTATCTTTAATATTTTTTATAACAATTTATTGTTATATTGTTAATTTTTCCTGAACTTTAACCCTTGAAGGAAGAAACCTTATTTTCTTTTTTTGATTATTTTTCTTCAGGAGTGCAGAACTGTGTTAATATTTGTATATAGTCTTTTATTTTCTTCCTGCTTTTTTATTTAGTTATTTTTGCATGTCGTTTGTATGCCAGCAATATGGAAATTGTATGGCAGTTAATTTTGATTCTTATTTTTGTAATTTATTCGTAGTAAAGTGTAGTTTGTTCTCACCCTTTTTCAAGTATGTATGCATGCAACTCACCCACTACTGTATTTGTTTTCATTTGGTTTATGCACTACTAGATACCCAGGGTCCCATGTCATTCTACGGTAAAAGAAGAATTGGTTTGAGAGAGACAGACATATTGCTTGAAAGTAGAGGGATGTCATGTAGCTTTCAATATGAGAATGTGGTGTTGGTAAGAGCGAGAGGATGTAGGCAATTCTAAAGCTGCACTGAACCATCATGCTCTCTGAAGTGCTATCTAAAATGCGCCCAAGCGAAGAAGTGCGCCAAGGCTGTGCTAAAAAGGAACCAGAAACTAAAAAAGAAAGCCTCATTTGGAATAAGAATAATGGACATCTGTATAAAGTTTGATGTAAAGTCTGATATAAAGTTTACTTTTAAGGACATTGATTTGAATTGTTCAGGTTGTATGCTTTCTTCATGTTTTGACCTTTAGTATGTTATGTCTGATTTCTCTGCAAATAAAAAAAAAATAATGATTTAAATTAAAATTTCAAATATTATCTCATTGAAACTTTCCTTGTTTACTGTTGTCATCTACCCCAGCGATGAATGTACAGATAATAGAGAGTTGTGCTTGTTGGAGTGAGTCATTATTTGTTTAACTCTTTCAAAGATAGCGATCAGGAAAACAACTGACAAGATAATCTCCTGGCATTTATTGGAATATGTCTTACTCGTCTGTTCAGTTGTTTCAGAGGTAATTATTTGGGGCATTGATGGATATTAGACATCTCAGCAGAAGAAACTCCAGGTTCCTGTTTGGTTATTAGTTGTTTGATTTATGCAACTCTTTCAAAAGTAGTGGTTCTGGAAGAGGAGTTGCAGCTCTTGAAGCAGCTCTTGGCCTTTGCTAAGGCATTCTGAAGTGTAACCATTTCAGGGGAAGTGTGCCAAGGGGCAGTGATAGGCTCTTAACCTCTGTTGAGGTATCCTTGCTTTGAATTTGATCTATAAAATGGCAGGGGGCAGTGACAGCTCCAGACCACTGTTGTGTTTGAGACATGAGTGATGAGTGAATGTCAAATAGTTGTGTATTTAAATCATTGCTAATAATTTAGCCATTTCCAGTATTAACTTCCATCCAGCCATCCATTATCCAACCAGCTAAATCCTAATTACAGGGTCACGGGGGTCTGCTGGAGCCAATCCCAGCCAACACAGGGCTCAAGGCAGGAAACAAACCCCGGGCAGGGTGCCAGCCCACCACAGCAGTATTAACTTGTTCACCAATATATAAAGAAGGTTAGAGGCTAGAGGTTAAAGTACCTTTCATGACAAAGGAAAAGATGAACCAAGGATTATGGAGCTGTTAGGCAGAAGTGATAACCAATATGCTACCATACTGACACTTCCAAGAGAAATAAAATTTAAAAAAAGAGGACAGGAGAGAGGTACATGTTCAGGTTTTTACTTCTTCCATCAATATACGTAGATTTTCCTATACTGTATACTGTATTGATATCAGAGTAAGTATACTTTTGTTGAATGTGGTCTAACTCCACGTACACCCCACAGGTTGCCTCCCTTGTTAGATGCATTGCATTGAAGCCCTGCTGAATGTGTCATGCATTTCCCCACCACACTGGCTTGTTTGCTGTTCCAACTACAGCTTTCATTTCACATTTGCTTATATTTCTACTTTATACTGCACACCTGCTTATAAATACTCCTTAATGCATATTTAATATTGATCTGAGATTGCTATCCCTTACAGCCTGAACTTTCAGGCATTCTTCATTCATACAGCACAATTATTTCCATGTTTCTGTGCTCAGTATGAGGTCAGCCACATGAGTGTTTTGTGCTAGACAGTCTGGAGCACAGATTGTCATGGAGCTGGTGTCTGTTAATGACTTAAGCAGAGGAGGGAGGAAAATTGCATGATGCAAGTTGTGGGGATCTGTAACAAACTATCAGGTCATGTAGTGGAAGTAGAAACCTTGACGACTTAAAAAGTATGTGAATAAGATTTTTGGGACAATGTATCTGTTAGGTAAAGAACTAGCTTGATGGACTGAATGATCTCCTCTCATTTGTCACATTTCTGATATTTGTATGCTCTTATACTCTTTTGAGTCATTCTTCCTGCTTCTAGAAGTAAGACAGTGAGACAAGAACTGGATCTGCTGGATTTCATGACACTGAGTGAGATATGGTGCCTGACAATTGTGATAGCCCTCTATTGGCTGTAGTGATTTCTTTTTGCTACTAAAGTTTTAATTAACTGGAGTAAAGTCAGGATATTAGCTGATGAATTCAACATGTTGCCCAAAATTGAGTTAGTTACAGAATATTATTTCAAATGTATATTATTGTCATTATAACAATGCCTTTGAAAACAAAAACTCTTTTTTGTAATATGTAATATAAATGTTAAATCATTGAACGTAATAAACATTGTGATAGACGGCCGGGGACCTTGCCCCACTGGGAGACCTGGAGAAGCAGGGGACCGTGAGAGGGGCAATTCCGGGACTCATGGCCATCGCCAGGGGGCACCTGGATGGTTCCAGAGCCATGGACTGCAGCACTTCTGCCACACCAGGAAGTGCTGCTGGAATAGGAACCAGGTACACCAGGAGTGCTTCCGGATGCCCATGCAGCACTTCCACCACACCAGGAAGTGCTGCAGGATGGTCATCACGGAGCACCTGGAGCACATCCAGGTGCAACATAAAAGGGGCTGCCTCGCTCAATTTGAGGAGCTGGAGTCGGAAAGCAGAGGACAGAGCTTGCGGGAGAGGAGTGGAGGCGGCAGAAGAAAAGACGGAAAGTCAAAGAAAAGTAAAAGGACTGAGCTGTTGTTATTTCTGATTGGTGCACTGTATGAGGTGCTGTAAAGGAAAGAACTGAAAATAAAAAGTGTGAGTTTTGTCAGTGTGCGTCTTGAAAGCCCCCCGGAGTTGCCACAACATTCATATTGAATTTAAGGTGTATATATATATATATATATATATATATATATATATATATATATATATATATATATATATATATATATATGTGTGTGTGTTTTGTGGAGGTTAAAAAACCATGAGCCCCTTAAGCTGTATATACTAATTTTCTTTAAGAGAAAAGAAAAATGATAGTTAATGACTCAATTGTTGAAACAGGTTAATCAGTTAAAAATAAGCAAGAGTGAGTACTTTAAACACTAAATGATGTACAAGACAATCTAACTAATAAATTTAAGTCTTTGAAAAGTGGTGGTCAAACCTAAGAACATTTAATTAAAACATTCATCAATACTCATTAAGGTAAACTCCTCAAGCAAAATAAAATTCAAAATTCCAAAACCTGATACAATGCATAATTAACAACTAAGCTTACACCAAAAAAGGAAGAGACAAAACCTCTGAGACTGACAAGACTTACTGTAACTCAAAGAAAGGGAACCAGAAAAACAGATTAAGACACAAAATGCCCAAGGGAACAATCAGTGATCCAAAGCCTGCTTGAATAAGAAAGCTACAGGTGCTGACCTTAATACTTGCACATCTTAGATTGGGGGTTCCTCTCCCATAGGATATACAACTAAAAACAAAATTTCAGACAATAATATGATTTCAAAAAACAAAAAAAAATCTAATTTCTTACAAATAAAAACATTAAACAAAAAGAATATAAACATTAAAAAAGGGGAACAAAACAAAAGGCAAAAATGAAGCTGTGGTATAGTCTTGACATGGGGGTTCATGGTCTTAACATTTCCAGATCTGCATGTGAGTCCAGGAGCTGCCACAATAATGACCTCCAGCCCACTTCAACATTCAACATTCAACTGTAAAAATTCCTTGGAGGATGGTGGATTTTTCTTTTGTGCAAAATATAAGTGATATAAAATAAAACTGATTTTGAAATTATAATTCACTTCCACGTGTCCTGTGTATGACATAAAACTGCCTATAACCAGAGAGGAGATGGATTCTGTTTTTTAGGGTTCTAGGCCTCAGCCAGAGTAGTGTATTTAAACTTAAATGAATTGCACAAATATGAAAGAAATGAAATATCTAGAGAGTTTTGCCACTACTAGGTCATCTTCTAGACTGAGGGTTACTGGTAGTCATCTGGTGCATGTCGAGAACCCCTGAGAAGCGATCAGATAAATGATGACCAGGGGCGAAAAGTCAAATGAAAATGATTCAAGATTCAAAGCAAAGGAGATTTCCATTGGTAAATGCAATATTAAAAAGATGACTGTGAAAGACAGAGGTGAAAATTTTATGATAAAAGCACTTGAACAATACAGATATCACATTATAATGTAGGTCTTGGTGGTTTGTCGTGTGGTGGTTGCAGCAGTGTGCTGTATCAGTGTGTGATTCCAACTCTCTCTCTCTCTCTCTCTCTCTGTTTGCAAGGATGAGAAAGTTAGGATGTAGCATTACACAGAACATTGTATACTCTGTCCATCTGGAAAAGTGAATAAACAGGGTGGGATTACTACTGAGCAAGACTACAAAGGCCTCACTAATAAGGTTTGATCTAGTAAATAGCCTTATTTTAACAGTACAATTCAATAGTAAACCATTTAAGGTCACAGTTATCCAAGGTTATGTGACTGCAACAAATGTAAACAAAAATAAGAACAATGATCTGGGAGAAATGTTGTACAGTAAGGTACAGTATCAAATTAACCTATTGTGAAATATGGACTCTTATTAGTTTTGGGTCATTTTAATGCAAAAATTGGAATGAAACATAGCAATTAGCCCAGAATGTTAGGCAAGTTTGCTTACGGTGAAATAAATGAGAAAAGTGAAAATCTTCCAGGTTTCTATGTGCAAAACAAAATATTCAATGCCAGCATTCTCTTTAGTCCTAAATGGACATGGGCATCAAGTGAACATGCAACCAAGAATGTGATTGACTTCGTTTTGATAAGAAAAAAATAATGGAGCTCAATTAACTCATGCCATAGTTTTCCAGGAGTTAACTTTGGATAAAAAGACCATAATCTACTTATAACCAATATTAAGTTAAGACTAAAGAGATATAATCTGCAAAAGCAGAAGAGATTGATTTTTGATATTGCACAATTGAAAGATGATAAAATTGGGATGCATTTTCAGATTAACATCTGAGGACGTAGAGCTAACTAATACCAATGAGTATGTTGATCAGATCAACTCAAACATTTTGAAAGCAGCAAAACAAACAATCTGGAAGAAAAAACAAGTGAAAAACCATTGATAACTACTGAAACATTTATGTTGACTGAAAAAAAGAAAGAAGCAAAGAAAAACAAGGATGTAAGCGGCCATTACAACTTGCTGGCAAAAAGAGTAGAAAAGATAATAAAGAACGTAGAAGAAGTTAGAATTAAACATTAGAAAGAACAACACAAGAAGCATCTTTACCACAATTGGGAAGATAAGTCAGTAAGATCGATTGTGGTCAAATCAAAAGCCAGTGTAAATATTAAAGTGAAGAACAAGATTATGGAGAAATACACAGAATTATGCAATTAATTCTTCACAAAAGATCTGTATTATGACTATACAGAAGAGACAGCTGAACTCTAAAAATATCTCCATGATAAGGAGCTTGAATTGATATTCTGAAAGGAGAAATTGAGCTAGCGGTAAAAGAACTGAAAAATGATACATTTCCAAAGCTAGACAAGATACCAGCCAAACTCATCAAGTATGATGGAGACGTATTGATAGATATCATGTTTAAACTTTGCTTGAACATATTACAAACAAGCAACATGCATTAAATGGGTGCAAATCCTCTCCCAAAGAGTTGAGATGTGATGGAATGCCTGAATTATTGTGCAACATCTCTGATAAATCACACAAGCAAAGTACTACTCAAAAAAATTAAAAGAAGGCTGGATACATACAGGTGCTGGTCATAAAATTAGAATATCATGACAAAGTTGATTTATTTCAGTAATTCCATTCAAAAAGTGAAACTTGTATATTAGATTCATTCATTACACACAGACTGATGTATTTCAAATGTTTATTTCTTTTAATTTTGATGATTATAACTGACAACTAATGAAAGTCCCAAATTCAGTATCTCGGAAAATTAGAATATAAATTAAGACCAATGCAAAAAAAGGATTTTTAGAAATGTTGGCCAACTGAAAGGTATGAACATGAAAAGTATGAGCATGTACAGCACTGAATATTTAGTTGGGGCTCCTTCGGCCTGGATTACTGCAGCAATGCGGCGTGGCATGGAGTTGATCAGTCTGTGGCACTGCTCAGGTGTTATGAGAGCCCATTTTGCTCTGATAGTGGCCTTCAGCTCTTCTGAATTGTTGGGTCTGGCGAATTGCATCTTCCTCTTCACAATACCCCATAGATTTTCTATGAAGTTAAGGTCAGGCGAGTTTGCTGGCCAATCAAGAACAGAGATACCATGGTCCTTAAACCAGGTACTGGTGGTTTTGGCACGTTGTGCAGGTGCCAGGTCCTGTTGGAAAATGAAATCTGCATCTCCATAAAGTTTGTCAGTAGCAGGAAGCATGAAGTGCTCTAAAACTTCCTGGTAGACGGCTGCGTTGACCTTGGACCTCAGAAAACAAAATGGACCAACACCAGCAAATGACATGGCACCCCAAACCATCACTGACTGTGGAAACTTTACACTGGACATCAAGCAACGTTGATTCTGTGCCTCTCCTCTCTTCCTCCAGACTCTGGGACCTTGATTTCCAAAGGAAATGCAAAATTTACTTTCATCAGAGAACATAACTTTGGACCACTCAGCAGCAGTCCAGGCGAGACGCTTCTGACGCTGTCTCTTGTTCAAGAGTGCTTGACACAAGGAATGCGACAGCTGAAACCCATGTCTTGCATACGTTTGTGCGTGGTGGTTCTTGAAGCACTGACTCCAGCTGCAGTCCACTCTTTGTGAATCTCCCCCACAGTTTTGAATAGGTTTTGTTTCACAGTCCTCTTCAGGGTACGGTTATCCCTATTGCTTGTACACTTTTTTCTACCACATCTTGTCCTTCCCTTTGCCTCTCTATTAATGTGCTTGGACACAGAGCTCTGTGAACAGCCAGCCTCTTTAGCAATGACCTTTTGTGTCTTGCCCTCCTTGTGCAAGGTGTCAATGGTCGTCTTTTGGACAACTGTCAAGTCAGCAGTCTTCCCCATGATTGTGTAGCCTACAGAACTAGACTGAGAGACCATTTAAAGGCTTTTGCAGGTGTTTTGAGTTAATTAGCTGATTAGAGTGTGGCACCAGGTGTCTTCAATATTGAACCTTTTCACAATATTCTAATTTTCCGAGATACTGAATTTGGGACTTTCATTAGTTGTCAGTTATAATCATCAAAATTCAAAGAAATAAACATTTGAAATACATCAGTCTGTGTGTAATGAATGAATCTAATATACAAGTTTCACTTTTTGAATGGAATTACTGAAATAAATCAACTTTGTCATATTCTAATTTTATGACCAGCACTTGTATGTTGTCAATTTCACCCATGAAGATCAAGTTGGTTTCAGAGATTGGATATCGACCCTTGAGTAGATATTAAACCAAAAAATGCTAGTTGAAAAAACAATTAAACATAACCAAAAACTTTACCGCTGATTTATTAAGTTTAAAAAAGCATCAGACAGTATTACCCATGATTGTGGGAAATTTTGAAATCATATAAATTGGCAAAACATTATAAATATAATCAAGAACGTATACAACCAAGCAGAATCAGCAGTATTAGTAGAACAAGAGCTGATTAATTTCTTGTATAAAACAGTAGGCAGCAGACAAGATTGAATTCTATCACCAGATCTATTTTTATACTACTTGGAATGTGTTATGACTAAAGTTCTGAATAAGTTAATAAAAGTTAATAATATGGTGATATTAATTTAATTAACATAAAATAAGTCAAGCTTGCTGCAAACACCAGCAAGAGGTGTGGATGAAAATCAACAAAAAGAAGATGGAGACTATGATGTTTTGCAAAGAAAAAGGAATAATAAGCATGAGATAACATTGAATGGAAAAAAATGGAATAATATTGACAGTTTTAAATACCTTTGATATAAATTTACTTTTCATAACTATTGCTCAAAGAAAATAATGAATACGATAGCTTTGGCTATAGCTGCCTGTTCAAATCTGAAAACAATTTGAAAAAATCAAAATGTGATTATTAATAAAAAAGAGAATTTTAGAAGCGTACAAGCGTACATATTTTCAACCTTGTTATATGGCCCTAAGCTATGGCTAATGAAGCAGAAGACAAAAACAAGATCAGGGAAATGTTATCAATTGATGCTTAGAATTAGATGACAAGACAGAGCACACAACAAATAAATAATGAGAAGAACTGGTACAAAAAGCAGACACAGTTGATGTGATTAGAACAAGATACATGAACTGGTTTGGTCATGTAAGCAGGATGAATAAGAAGAGCTCAGCCAAACCTTTAATGAATGTTTACTATGAGAAAAGACCTGTAGGAGGTGGAGATGGACAGATAATGGTAAAGAAAATGTTACAGAAATACAGGTTTTTATTCAGGGATTTAGTACAATTATACAAGAAGTAATACAGAATGCTTGAGAAAGACAACGTTGGAGGGAATTGTGCAACTCATTGTTGCCTCAACAGACTGTCAATCTAAGATGAACCATGTGTTATGAAATTCACATTAATTAAAGGACTAGGTGTCTCTTCACTTTCTATCTGATTTTCCCAATGAGGTTCATCATTGTAACATGATGAGCTAGACAGAAACAGGTACAGTGCCATCAGGCTAGAGTTCCCTGTAATGGCTTCAGTTCTCATTGTACGTTATAACCTGGATCTTCAAGCTAGCCTTTAGCACATCAGAGTCCCAAATATCCTGGATGGATTATTCATACCTTTTGGCCCTGAGTAGTTGTGCTTGTTTCTTCCAAGGCCTCCAAGTCTGCATTGTTCATTCAGAGACATCAGCATGTGTTGAGTTACTAACTCTAAAGTATCCTGCAGAGTATTGTGGACCCCTTGCCAGGACATCATTATCTCTGTCTCCTAGCAGTGTCCAATGTATTGTCACTGTCAATATTTCTTTCTTTATGTGTTCCCCTGGTGATTCTGTCTTCCATTCAGTGCCATCCACTTGAACTTTCTGCCGCTGGTAATCCCTTAAAATGTAGGCATGTCATCTTTATATACAGCATATAACTATAAAACAAAATATGGCTAGGTTCCTTCCACAAAAAATATTCAGCTATTGGGCCTTTATCAGGTATTTGCTGAAAGTATAATAAGATACAGAAAAAAGAGGGCAGAGGAAGTAGAGTCATTAATCTGGAAATCAAATAGTTGGAAAGACAAGGTTGTGCAAAATGCTCCCACTACTTCAGGCACACATCAGACGAAGGCTCAACAAAAAATAATATAAACCTACATCAAGAAAATAGGATTTAGTTGTTGTTTTGTTTTTGTTTCCACCTAGGAAAAGCTCCAGGAATATGAAAAAAATAGGAATTGCAAGGGGAAGATGGAGTATTTTTTTTTTTCTTTGGTCAAGAGATTTTCAAATAAAGGGAATCATAGACAAAGTCTAGCCTTTGTACTCTTAGTATTCTTAGAAATGCAGATTTTTGCTGCAAAGGTTTACTGAAGGTCTCTTAACAGTTTCAGTTTTCATACTGCATATCTACTAATTACAAAGTTTTAGACAATAATAATTAGCTATTAATGGAAAAACACATATCAAATCTTTTCTCAGAACATCTTCCTCTAATTCAGAATCTCAGGGTGCCAGAATCTATCATGGCAGTGCCAGGCACAAGGCAGGAACCATTGCAGGGCAGGATGAGACCAGCATACCCACTCAAAGCCAATTTGGTCTCAACAATTAGCCTAAACCTTATAGTTTTGGACATGTGACAGAATAAGCAGAAATCACAATGCAAACTCCACACAAACAAAGAATGGACACAGGATTTGAACCCAAGATGTTGGATTCAAAAGGCAAAAGCAGTAACCACTGTGTTCTTTTGTGTCTTTATACTTAATATATTAAATTATGTTAAACTAAGATGGATTAATATTTTATCTAGATTAAATGTATATTTTTGGAGACATAAAACATCATGTGAAAGAAATCTGAGCATTGCTGAATGTTACAATTTTAGTGACAATGCATTTCAATGCAATAAAGTAAAATTCAATACTAATTTCCAAAATTAACTCTGGACAGTATTTTTTTTTTCAGTGCAGCAAGTCACAGGTTTTTAATTTCTGGTAGCAAAATAGCACATATTTCTTCGATTACCACACACCTAATAGATTCTGTCTAATAGTTTCACTTAGGCTTGAAGCAAAGCTTTTGAAATGATTCCTCTAGAGGACAATATCATTAAGTCACTTTGTCAGATGCTTTTCCATTTTAAAATACACCGTGTTGCACTTGCTGCCACAGCTACTAAAGCACGGATATTTATCTTTTAATGGAAAAAAACTGTTAAAGTTTAAAGTCACTTTCTACTACTCTTTCTTCTCATGTCTCTTGTATTATGAGTAATACAATTATATAATTAATGGAATGAACAACAGAATAATTGCCTTTCTCTTGCAACAGATTAGTTTCCGAATCAAAATACATTATCTGTCTGGAGATCATATAAACTTTCTTCAGAGGGTATTTTATGCATTTAAATAAACAAATAGATGTTAATGTGAAAAAAGTGCTCAACTCTTCTGTGTTAATTAGAAATAGCCCTGCAATATCTCCCCTTCTCTTTACATTTCTGAACCTGTATCTTTATCCTTTGTGTTTTTTCTGGCCAGTGTTTATTCTTGTCTGTTTAAGTTTGTAACAGTGTTATTCTTTTCAATGTATATTTCTTCATTCATTTTTAGGTTGCTTTTTTACTAAAATACATCTTATGGAAGTGTTAAAAGGTGCTGTAAAAATGAAGACTGAATGATATTCTGCAATTCTTCCACATGCTTCTTGTTATGATCTTGTGAAAATGTATCTGAAAAACATTACGTCATTATACCCATAAAGAAGCACCAGACATATCCCATGTAAAAATGATTTCTTCCTTCAACAATTTGTGACTTCATTCATGAATTACTAATAAGTCATGTCACAAGATGCATGGTCCATTGAAACAGAAAAAAAGCAAGTGTAGGACTACTTGTACACATTATTTTTTAGTGTATATGGATGACACCCATAATCATGACATATAAAATTCAAATGCCAAGGCTCTTTCAGTTTGTTTGCTATACAACCAGGGGTTCTAGACAGTCTACTGTGGCACTTATCTTAAGTCTGCATGCTACCAATCATGACACAGGTGGTCTCGTAAGGGTGTGCTTTGTTATGTTAACACTGCTTCTAGTTTTTCTAAAGAGGGACACTAAATGAAATCTTTTAACATTTAGAGAGACCAGTGCTGAAGTTACTAGGAAAATTGGGCATTTCGTATGCCCAAAGCAATAAATAACAATGACATAGTGTATTTCATGACTTGTATTCTTACAACAGCAGAGAAATACAAAATAAAAAACAGCACATAGCATTAAAATGCCAAACAAGTCCACAGTTTTAACTTGAGAGCTAAGTCTTATTGTAGAGCCTGCAAGGGCTTGTCTTAAGTACCTGAACTTAAGTTTTTACAAGTGAGTGTCTGCCAAAAACTACTTGCGTTAAAATTGTGTTGAAATTATACAGTAGAACTCCAGTTATTTGAGTTAATGTAGGCCGATGCTACCTCAGAGAGCTGAAAACTCAAATAAAATGGATCCCCCTGTAGTGGTGACACAGTGCAGAGAAGCTGGGAGCTGACAGAGAGAGAGATTAGCTAATATCACTAGGGAATGCTTGGTCACAGAAGTCAGAGACCAGCTCTGTGCAGCTGACTTATGGAGCTCTCCATTTAGTGCACGCCTCAAAGCACTCATCTCTGAACCAGAGACCGGAGGTTCTCAACTCACCACAGTGTAAACCTATGAAAAGAGATGCTTTGTGGTTCAGTTGGTGATAATGTTGGGATTTGCACTGTCTAAGAATGAAGGCTGACACAGAGAGGCATCAGCTGATGTTACCAGGGACGCACACCACTCACAGTGGTCAGAGACAGATTGTGATGGATGGAGCTCTCAGTTTGCTCATGTAGCATAGCTCTTGCCTCTGAGCCAGAGAAAACAGATTCACAGCTCCCACTGGCAATTTACCACATTTTAAATTGTATAAGCACAAAAATCGTAAGTGAGCAAAATTAGTACAACATGTGTACACAGTCAACCCAGATAATAGCCAAAGGAAGAGTGAGTGAGGCACAATATGTACGTATATTGCAAAAACTGCTGAGTATAAACCAGTTCCCTAGACTTCAGTGCCTCTGTAGTGATGAAGTTGACTTCTGTATTAAATTACTCAAAATTAGGAGTTTCTTTATAGGATGTCCTACCTGTGTTGTGGATTGGGCCCTCAATTATGCCAGGAGCAGAGATTGTAAAATCCACTCTAAAAGTAACCCCAATAATGAAACATACACCCCACTGATTATTCCATTCCACCCTAACATTCTACCCTTCCCACAGGTCATCCAACAATGTTTTCCAATTTTACAGACTGATCCTTCCACAGGTGCCTTTTTCCTAATCCTCCCTTGATCTCCATCTGTTGACCACCTAACCTACACAAATTTCCCGTCAGCTCACTTCACAGAGGAGAGCAAGATTTTTAACCCGACACTTTGAGCTGTAATAAGGCCCATTGTGTCACTTGCAAACATGTCACGAACAATACATCTTATTTTTTGTAAAATACAGCTTATTTTTTGTATAGTGCTCTTCACTGAGTGCTGGCGCAGAACACTGTGAACAATTCTTGTCAAAATACAATAATAGATTGTACTAATTACTAAATACAGAACTGGTACACATATAAATATTTAAACACAGATTTGTTAAAACACAGAAACAACATAGAAACTGATTAAATGTAAATGGTTACCAATAATATCTGTCAATTAATTAATTGATGAACTACGGCCAGTTGAGAACAGTGATTTAAACTGTAATAGAGAAAGCAAAATGCAAAATCACAGTCTTGGGGCTTCAGGTACTGTATAAACGGTGCTATAACACAAAAATGTTGCGTACGCCCATTTCCATGCTCACATCGCGATGTATAAAAACTAAACTTGGCGTAAAGCAATGCACATTTTCACACCAGCTCAATCCCTGGAGTACGCAAGTTCTCCACTCAGTTTTGCAAACTTGCACTGGTGCTATTGTTCATGTGTGGTTTCCCTTTCTTTTTCAGATCCACATCCCTGACACCGCTTTATCAAATACACTGAAATTAATTGCATATTGTTATTAGTTTAAGGCATCTGATTGTAATTAACCTTTAACAATATAATGGTCCACAGAATGTCCAAATTATTCCAAATACCATAGCTGCTTTAGCGTTGTTACTCTCAATGCACCACTCAGAGTATTTATCCCACTGTATCTGAGTGTGGAATCACAGCTCTACAGAAGCTGATCGGAAAGAGAATTATCGGTATACAGCATCAAGCATACGCTGCCTCAGCCATGCGCACAGTCTATGTGAACTACTCCCATAGTGCAAACGCTTCAGAGCCTTTCCTGTAGGGACCTCATGGTTCAGAAACTGTTTCATCCCAAGAACCGTAAATGCACTAAATCAGTCCATCAAGTGCTCCTTGTAGAACTGTTTGTACTTATAAGTACAATTACCTCACTGTAAACTTGTGATACAGTTATAATATTGCACAACCTGAGCCACTTTATAAAGCGCGTATTTACATATGATGATGATATCATTTTTAAGATGAATTGCAGCAATGTTTATTACATGATACAGATAAAATTTTAACATCATTTAAATAATCTATATTGTTCATAGTTAAACATATGAAGACTGTGCTAGCTGGCGCCCCATTCAGGGATTGTTCCTGGCTTGCGCTGTATTCTTGCTGGGGATGGCGCAACAATGGAAGGATAGGTGGATGGAATAATTAAACATGTACTATGAAGATATTTCAATGTTCCTTAAAAGTTTTTAAGAATCTGTGTTCTAAGCTTACAGATGGCTTGACATCTATTACAGAGCTGATTGTGTGGCGATTGGTTACTTGAAGAAATAAAATAAAGGACAGGAATTGGGGGTTAGTACGTTTGAAAGAGACAGTACTGCTGCAATAAATTATTTAATTGATGGTCGCGCACGGTGCAGCAAGCATCTTGCAATCTCTGGACGGGGCGCCAGCTCATCACTATTGCTGTGCCACCATGTTCCCATGTTTAATAATTACTTTAATTCCCATCATCATTAAAATGATATCAATTATATGTCTCAGTATTTAAATTATTCAGAGAACTGTAATATCACAAATGTAATGGATTCTGGGTCCTGTCAGAGAAAGAGAAAGCCTGTTTAAGAAGCACGTAGTGATTCACACACACAGAGCACATAGAAGAACGCATAGAATACAAAGCATGTAATGTGCTACTTTAGTTACAATGGTATTTGAGAAACTAGTAAAATGAAGTTTTACTTTGATGACAAAACATAAAGTACGAGATTAAAATTGACATTTCAAGTTTTTTTCTCCACTCTGTGCCTATTTTTTTTTCTTTTGTCTGTACCCTAAGAAGCTTCCATATGACACTCAGATGGTGGGCTACAACTTGCCTTTTCAGGGTGACTTTGAAATCTGACAACTTCTGTTTTTATTTCGGGCACTGTGCGACTCTGTGAGCTTGAACTTTCAAGTTTCTACGACTCTTTGTGTCATCTGATCAACTTCATTTTGTTATTTATACCACGGTTTAAACCAACAAATAGTAAGTTTTTCCTTGCCTCCCCCGTGCTTTTGCCATTGTCTTTTCACGTAACTCTGGGAGGAGACGGGGTGGGGACTCAGGCACATGCACGTACATTACTTTTCACACTGACCGGGAATTATGTAGCAGAAGAATGTGGAAATTGGTGTACATACAGATTTATGCATATGTATTTTTTTGTGCATACGCACATTTCTTCATTTGTCCATATGGCATGTCTTATTATGAAATCCATGCACAGCGTTATGCATGAGGCCGCCTTGAAAACTTGGGTCACTGGTCGCTTACCCCCTCCAGAGTTTTTTTTTTTATAATGAAGTCTATGCTATCATCCAATTCGATTCCAGAATCTCTCCACCCAATAATTTCAATGCATATTTATCCAAGATGATTTTTCCATATGCAGGATAGCAGCCTGGCAGTAGAGCAGTGCTACCAAGTGCCACATCCAAATACAGAGAAGAGAAACAGAATGGAAGAGGGTTAGTAGTGGTTTAAAAATAACATATTACTTATATTTCTGCACAAATGACTAACAAACAGATATGCAGTATGCACAGCTCTAGTCAGAGTATTCTAGACTAAAGGAGTGAGTCTTCAGCCTGGAATTAAAAGCTGAGACTGAAGGGGCATCTATTATTAGCAGGCAGATCATTTCACAGCTTAAGTGCCCCTTAACTAATAGCTCAACCTCCCACTGTTATGTTATTAATCCTTGGAATCTTAAACAGGCCAGGTTTGTAGATAATGATAAGTTCAGATAAGTAAGCAGGGCCTTGGCCTTCTAAGGCTTTATAAGCAGAATTTTGAAATTAGCCTTAAGCTTAACTGACAGCCAGTATAGTCAGTTATGTGTTTGTATTTTCTTTGTCACGTAATAACTCTTAGACCAGCATTTTGAATCAACTGAAACCTGCCTAAATAATAACAGTCAGTGAATAATGCATATCAGTACTCAATCCTACTAGAAATAAATGCATGAAATAATTTCCCAGTATTCTGCATATTTAGAAAATTTCATAATATTCTAACATATTTAAGATGGAAAAACATGTTTTGAATAGTTCTGCAGTATGTGTTTTAAATGACATGCAAGTGTCAAAGGTAACACCTAAATTACCCTTTTATCTGGTCCCTCTGGTAAATTCAATATTAAACTTACCTATCTGAAAATGTTATCTACTGCATTTCTTGTAGCAAGTGTCCAGCAATCTACACAGGTGAAACAGGGAGACAGCTAAATAAACATTTCAGGGAGCCATCAAAACAAAACATCTTACAAAGCTCGATGTAGAACACTTAAGATCCATTGATCATAGCCACACTCATTTCTCTGTTTGTGCTCTTTAACAAGACACTTTCAAAGAAAAACAGAAGAAGCTAAAGCTCATCCACACCCTGGAATCACATATTTCCCAAGGCCTTAATGACTGACTAACTTTATATTCTTGTCCTTTATCTTCTCTAATGGCAACTTTTTCTCATCTACTCTCACCTGCCTCCTAGCTGTCCTTTCCTTTTCAGTTGCACACCCAATGAAAGCTGTACAGCTGAAATGTTAAGTCTTTGACTTTCTTTCCTTTTCAGTATAGAAATAACCTTTAACTTACATTAAGGTATGTTGTGTTCTAAACCTATAGTGCCCAACTTATGTTGCATGTGGAGAATTATGGACAGTTTTGGTCATTTCACTACAAAATACATATAATCTCTAGAAGCAACCAAGTGTAACCCGGTGTAACAAGTCAAGGAATTAAACCTCTTAAGTTCTCAGCAGAGTAAGCTGTAAGAGGACCTAATCCAAGATCTCAATAAGTCTGACTTTTTGCATAAATAGTGACTTATGAGGACATGAGAAGATGGGAGCTAAGGTGGTGGCAGCACCCCTGAAGTACTAGTACAAGCAGACTTCTGAACAAGATAAGTATCAGGGCCCTGCAAGGTTACAGGGGATGCAAAATATATTAACTTATATGACAAAATATTAGTTATGCAATCCACAAAACCTACCTCTAGGCTGGCCTCTTTAACCTCATTACTGTTATTTCTTGGAGATAACATATCCATTGATAGTTGCACACACTCTGCCTTACCAAAGTTTAACCATCTCCAGTGCACATCGGCTCTTGACACAGCATTTATGGGAGCAGAATGGGTTTTCTTTGCACCCTGTGTATGTAATTCAGAAGGTTATGGGTTGAGACAAAATGGTCCTTTGAAATGCCTTGTAGATAGCAGATCAAAAATGAAAAACATCTGAGCATACATTTCAGGCATTTGCTTTTCACTACACTTTACTTTATGCAGTAGTGAGAAATCCCTTTTGAAAATAAAAACGTTATCTGATGCACTGAAATAAAGATTCACTAAGAGTTTACATAAAGTACCTGAACAGAATGTTGTTGACAAATCATTTATAGGTTGGAAAGGTCATTTGGCAATGATGCGATATAAACATCATGCAATTACTGAGTTGGCAATAATGTCCACTCTACTGAACAACAGGTAAAGTTTATTGGATGTTTGACAAAAGATTCTGAAAACAGAAAATAAACTAAGCCTGCTCTGTTTTTTATTTTTGTTTATTTTTTGAATTAAATGAATAAATTAAATGGTGGCCACTGCTGCTGTAGAGCTTAACACAGAAACTCATTTCTTATGCATGGACAGTGTGTAGGTCATTTAGGCCTATATGGATCATATATACATACTGTATAGTGTTTGTAGTTGTCAGCACCAGTTATCAAAATATTGTTCCTGAACCCCTGGTGATCCAAGTACTTGATGACAACCGTGGAAATGAAAGGCAAATGCATTGAAACTAAAGGACAGGAAATAGCTGTTAGAATGTGGAACAAACAACTGAGTCATGTAGATGAAGTAAAAATCTTAACCTCCTCCATGAAATGTAAATCAACGTAAATATAAGTCAACTAAATGAAACTGAAGAACTTAAATATAACATTTAGTTTGTCAGCCTTATATTCTTCCTGTGTTCTTAAATTCAGTGCGTGTCATGGTAGTATTATTATCCTGGATCTATTGAATCAGTGGAAGATCACCAGACCATCAAAACAATATGAAATTAAAAATTCAGATAACAGTGCCAAACCAGTGTCAGGTTGCTGTAGATTCCAAATGCCCTTCTGCTAAACCTTCACTTTCAGCAATGTGATACAACAATGAGACATTCACTTTAATGGTGCAAATAGACATTCAGTCACCTTCATGTTTTTGAGGAGCTTTCAATACAGAATTTTACCATTGATAATGTGACAAGACATGTTTTCCTGCTCAACATACTAGTGAAATATCCATCACCATTATCCTCTGGTCAAGATCTCGTGTAGCCATCACGTGTTAATTGAGTGCAAGCCTTACGAACAAGCAAATTCCCTTTATGTAATGTTTAAACATTCTCCTTTCAAATGCTAGATGTATGAATATGCTCATTTAGCCTGAGAATGTGTGTTCCTTTCCTATGTCACTACGTTAGATTTTGCTTTTGAAGCACCCATGGTCCTTCTATTTCCATGTCTCTTCCAATATCTACTGTTGCATGTCAAATGATATTTGGTTTAAAGCAAGATAATATAATAAAATAATATACAATATTACACTTTTTATTTTTTTCATTTCCTGTTCTCCCAGTAAATAACATCAGGTAGCAAACAACAAAAGAAAAAGATTAAGTAAGATTGCTCAGATGGGTGAAAAAAGAAGAAATGTGTCCAAGACAAGTAGCCATATTTTGTAAAATAGCTGTTTTAATTCTTTTTAGTGAGCTTTATATATTCTGATTTCAGATGGTACAGGTTAACCATAAGAAATGGTTAAGAAGAGAGGATTGCAGAACTCTTTCAAAAAGCATGATTAGGCAGCACTCAAGCAATTTAAAAAATGCCGCTATGCTACAGTGATTATTAAGTATGGTAGTTCCATAAAAAGAAAAATGAGGTTTAATTCATACTCCAATGTGCTCTAACAGAATAGTAAACCACTGAATATATACTAAAATAGGTTGGGGTCAGGTTTCAAAAAGGCCCTACTAGAGAGGAGAGGTATTGACTATGCATGTCTTTATGTCATTGCAGGAGGATGGATGGAGTCCAGGGAAATGAATCCTCTTACTGTACTGCTTGTCCAACAGAGAGAGGGAGAGAGAAAGAGTGAGAAAGATGAAGCAATGGATTGTGAAGGAATGTTAAAAATCTGATCGGTTCATACAGATCAGCAGGTCAGTACCTTTAAGTGGTCAGATAGTGAAAATGTCCATGGCTTAGAGGTGCACGGACTAGAGAGCTGCTATTGAGATCTCTGGACAAAGGTTGCAAAGATAGGGCTGATACTCATGCTGAAAGGTATTCTGGGGCTTGGTATGAAGTAAACTCAGGCGTGATAAATCAAAAAAGCTCACTGAGTCTACTGGAGGTAAATAATCAACTTGTAGCGGGGAGAAAGAGACAGACAGAGAGAGTTCAAGAGAGAGAGAAGAGACCAGGTTACACACACATGCAAACACACACACACACACAGAAGAAGCTAGAATAAGAAAGGGAAACAAGAGGTAAATTTGGGAATTCTTCATGGTAGTTGAAGGTTGAAATTAGTATAAGTAGTAGGTATTATTGTTTTACTCTATTGATTCTCTCTGTGTGCACCCTTAGTTAATCCCTTACTTATTTATTTTTCAATCTTTATCTATTTTTATGCATTTTGTTCTCTTTTGCACTATTCTGCATGAGTGATTCACTATAATAATGATACTGGTTTAGAGAATATATGGTGTAAAATTTAAAATTGTATTAATCCATAACTAGCATACAATGTACTCTTTGGAGAGACTTTGTACACATTATTTGTGACTGTAAGTATTAGATCTTCCTGCCCTCATAGCTTTAAAGGTCTATGGGTAAGCTGTTTAATAAACAGTACAATGATTTATTTTTGGCATTACTTTTTATTTTTAGGGTTGTTTATTAGTAATATTTCCATAACAGATAAAAAGTGTTTATATTACAATGAAACAAATCCTTAATCAGATAGTAAAGGAAAGCCTCTGCACTCAATATCATCCAAAGATATTTGAATAAGATATAAAATATATTGTTTTTACTGCTGAAGACTCTTGAATCCATGGTTTTGTCAAGGAATTTCTAACATAATAAAATTTTCAAAGAAAAAGAATGCTGTTATAGTTTAATGGATTTATAGCAGTTGGTAAACAAGACAATGTGTTTGAATTTTTTTTAAATGGCATACTTGGTTTGTGTTATTAACAACAAAGCATACTTTGCAAGCCCTGTTTTATTCTTGGTTTTTCTGTACTGGTATCTCTCTTCACTCTAGTTTGCAGTTTTGGATCGAAGATCACATACAAAACAAAGCATTTAACGTGCTATACTTTAATTACAATGTGATTTGAGAAACTGGTTAATTAAATGATTTTAAGATGAAGTTTATGATGTTCTATTTTAACGACAAAATAAACTACGTGATTAAAGTGGAAATTTCGAGATTGAAGTTGACATTTTGTGCTTTTTCCCCACTGTGTGCCTTTTTTTCTCTGTACCCTAATAAGCTTTCATATGACACTCAGACAGTGGGCTACATCTCGCCTTTTCACAGCGACTTTGATATGTGACTTCTTTTTTATTTCCGGCACTGTGCGATTTTGTGAACGTAAGCTTTCAAGTTTCTCCAACATGCTATGTCACTCGATCAACTTCCTTTTGTTGATTATACCACGGTTTATTTGAACAAATAGTATGTTTTTCCTTTGCCTCCACTTGGTATTCGCTGAAATTCTTATATTTTCCCCTGTGCTTTTCCCATTGTCTTTTCACATAAGGGCGATTTTATATTGATTTGCATATTCAAAGAGGCGTAATTCTGGGAGGAGTTGGGGCGTTACATAAAGCGTGCACGAGCGTTAGTTTTCACGCTGATCGGGATTTATGTAGCGGAAGAACGTGGAAGTTGAAGTACGCACAGATTCCTGCATCTGGATCTTTCTGTGCGTAAGCACATTTCGACTTTTGTGCTTACGCCATGTTATAGTGCGAATTCTAGTCATCTGTTAGCTCATTTCACATCTCATTTCTGCTTGGCTGTCATTTAATGAAGAAATTAATCATTTCAGAGGGCTGAACTCTTCTAATAGGGCTATTAAAGTGATGAGGAAAAAGTTCATTAGCAGTGAAAACTGGTCACTGATTAGGAAAAGGGTTAGAATGAAAACCTGTAGTCACTGCGGCACTCCAGGCCTGGAGTTTGCCACCCATTCTAGGACATTAGAAACATTATGATGAGAACAGACAATCCAGCCAAACAGAGTTTGCCATTCCCATCCACCTAATTTCTCTAAAGTGAAATCAGATCAAGTTTTGAATGTCTACTCTGTACCGCACTACTTGGTAATTTATTCCATGTATCAATGTTTCTTTCATTTACCCTTAACTATTTTCCCACTGTGCCCCCATGTTCTTATTGAACTCATTTTAAATTACCAATCTACAGTAGATTGACTGTACTCGTTCTTTTCATAATATTAAAAACATCAATTATGTCATCTCTTAATCTTAATTTGCTTAAACTATGCCAACTCATTTAATCTTTCTTTGTAGCTCATACCTCACAGCCCTAAAATCAACCTACTCACTCTTCTCTGGACCTTTTAGTGCTGCTATGTCCCTTTAATAGCCTAGAGACTAAAACTGCACACAGTACTCCAGATGAGGCCTCACCAGTGCATTATAAAGCCCGAGCTCCTTTGACTTGTACTCCACACATCGTGCTATATAAGTCACTCTCACAAGGGGTACTTTCAAGTTTCAGACCATCCAATGTGTATTCAATTCTAACATTCCTCTTTCCTATAAATTTAATTACAATAAATTTCACTGCCACAAATCTTCCCAGGTCTGTCCAATTCTGTTTTCGCTGATTCTAGATTAACTGCCATTCTACTTAGTTTGGTATCATCGGCAAACTTAACTGGCTTGTTGTTTATATTTTTATCTAGATCAGGGGTCCCCAACTCCAGTCCTGGAGGGCCCCAGTGGCTGTAGGTTTTCATTCTAACCCTTTTCTTAATTAGTGACCTGTTTTAACAGCTAATTAACTTCTATTGAATTAATTTTATTTGACTTGCTCTTGAAGACTCAGACCCCTTAATTGTTTATTTTTCCTTAATTAGGAGGCCAAACAATAATGAGATATAAAATTAATCAAAACATGACCAGCAAACTGTGTCGATCATACAATATCTGAAAATAAACAAAGGTGAAGGTCTCAGGGATGCTGATCTGCTCAGGTCACCAAAACATTTTAACAGTGCTCTTAGAAAAGAGAAAATCAACAGTTTCGGAAATGTATGCTATTTCACAATGAGAGCAGCAACAAGCCATGGAATTATAAAGCGGGTTTAATTAACAACACAAATCTGAACCTAATTAAGCAACTGGTTGGGGTGAAATTGGTTGGAGTTTGAGGCCCTGACTTAAATGGTCTTCTGTTGGCTCACTCACTTCACATTTGATTTCTGTTTGGGTGCCATTTAAGGAAAGAAATTAAGCAATTCAGAGGAATAAATCTTAAAAAAAAACAAGTCAATTAAAATGAAGACAAAAGAAGTTAATTAACAGCAAATAAACAGTGCACTAATTAAGAAAAGGGTTAGGATGAAAACCTGCAGCCACTGGGGCCCTCCAGGACTGGAGTTGGGGACTCCTGATCTAGATCATTTATATATATATTAAAAATAGCATTGGCCCCAGTACTGACCCCTGAAGGACACCACTGTTAACATCATCTAATTCTAATAAGGTTCCTCACACTATAACCCATTGCTTACTTGTACTTTAGTTAATGTTGCATACATCTATATGCTACACCCTGAATTCACATGTATTTAACTGGATGTTCAATATGTCATGTGGGACCTTATTAAATACTTGCTAAAAATCATGATCAATAATATCATCTGCACTGCTGTGATTGTATCCTTTTGTTGCTTCCACATAGAATTTCTGCATACTACTAAAACACAATAAGAATCCATATTGACTGTTCACCAGCACTCCTGTTCTTGCTACCTGATGCTCAGACTTCTTAATAATTCCCACCATTAATTTACCTATGAGTCATGTTAAACTTACTATCCTATAGTTACTTGGATCTGTCCGATCTCCCTTTTAATATAGCAGGATAATGTTTGCTATTTTCCATTCCTTAAGAATTTCCCCAAGATGCAGTGATTTTCTAAAAATAAGCGTCAAGACTTTTATAAATGCATTCACTAACCACCTTAGGCACTCAAGGATAGAGGTTATCTTGTTTTGGTGATATGTTAGATTTCAGCCTATTTAAAGATATATGTTAAAAGAAAAGGTGATAGTCTAGGTTTAGGCTTTTAACTTCTGCTTTCTTTTTGATTTTAAATTTGGTTAAGTGTTAAAGATTTAAACATGTGTGTGCTCCTGCCAGACAAATGAGAATTCTTTTGGTTTCTTGCTCTGCAATCCCATTATTTCCTGTTTAAGGTATAAAAAAAGTTCCTATCCTTTTCTTCCCATAGAAATCGCAACAAGCACAGAATAAACTGGGACACAGCATCAAAGTGTCACTGCTTCTGGTAGCATTATTTTTATGCATTGTATAAGTAAATGTTTACTGTAACTACTACAGTTTATGCAAACAATGTAGCATGCAAAGAACATGAAATACTAGGCTCTTTATTCATAGCAATTGATGTCAGCACAGGTTAAGAGATTTATTATTCTCACCAGTATTCCAACTTGTCACTAAGTAATACAGTGGAACGTCGATTTGCAAACATAATTCATTCTGGAAACGTGCTTGTAATCCAAAGCACTCATATATTAAAAGCAAATTTCTTCATAAGAATTAATGGAAACTCAGATAATTTTTTTTTGCAATCCACAAATATTTATATTAATACAAAATATAAAGTAAAATGCCTGATTGCTGTGTCTCTGTATAGGAGAGCGGTAGATCACGCTACAATAAATAGTATATGCTCGTACAGATGTTGACTATATGAGTGAGGCACGCCGACTGAGAACGAGCATGGCAGACGATTACCCACAATCCTCATGTGATGATCAGCAGACAAAGTGTATATGTACTACTCGTATTGCAAGACCTCGCTCGTTTATCAAGTTAAAATTTATTAAAAACTAGCAAAATACCCGCGCTTCGCAGCGGAGAAGTAGTGTGTTAAAGAAGGAAAGAAAAAGAAAAGCAAACATTTTAAAAATAACGTAACATGATTGTCAATGTAATTGTTTTGTCACTATTATGAGTGTTGCTGTCATATATATATACACACTCACCTAAAGGATTATTAGGAACACCTGCTCAATTTCTCATTAATGCAATTATCTAATCAACCAATCACATGGCAGTTGCTTCAATGCATTTAGGGGTGTGGCCTTGGTCAAGACAATCTCCTGAACTCCAAACTGAATGTCAGAATGGGAAAGAAAGGTGATTTAAGCAATTTTGAGCGTGGCATGGTTGTTGGTGCCAGACGGGTCAGTCTGAGTATTTCTCAATCTGCTCAGTTACTGGGATTTTCACGCACAACCATTTCTAGGGTTTACAAAGAATGGTGTGAAAAGGGAAAAACATCCAGTATGCGGCAGTCCTGTGGGTGAAAATGCCTTGTTGATGCTAGAGATCAGAGGAGAATGGGCCGACTGATTCAAGCTGATAGAAGAGCAACTTTGACTGAAATAACCACTCGTTACAACCGAGGTATGCAGCAAAGCATTCGTGAAGCCACACACGCACAACCTTGATGCGGATGGGCTACAACAGCAGAAGACCCCACCGGGTACAACTCATCTCCACTACAAATAGGAAAAAGAGGCTACAATTTGCACGAGCTCACCAAAATTGGACAGTTGAAGACTGGAAAAATGTTGCCTGGTCTGATGAGTCTCGATTTCTGTTGAGACATTCAAATGAGTCAGAATTTGGCGTAAACAGAATGAGAACATGGATCCATCATGCCTTGTTACCACTGTGCAGGCTGGTGGTGGTGGTGTAATGGTGTGGGAGATGTTTTCTTGGCACACTATAGGCTCCTTAGTGCCAATTGGGCATCGTTTAAATGCCACGGGCTACCTGAGCATTGTTTCTGACCATGTCCTTCCCTTCATGACCACTATGTACCCATCCTCTGATGGCTACTTCCAGCAGGATAATGCACCATGTCACAAAGCTCGAATCATTTCAAATTGGTTTCTTGAACATGACAATGAGTTCACTGTACTAAAATGGCCCCCACAGTCACCAGATCTCAACCCAGTAGAGCATCTTTGGAATGTGGTGAAACGGGAGCTTCGTGCCCTGGATGTGCATCCCACAAATCTCCATCAACTGCAAGATGCTATCCTATCAAAATGGGCCAATCTTTCTAAATAATGCTTTCAGCACCTTGTTGAATCAATGCCATCTAGAATTAAGGCAGTTCTGAAGTCGAAAGGGGGTCAAACATTGTATTAGTATGGTGTTCCTAATAATCCTTTAGGTGAATGTATATATATATATATATAGCAAAATATATATATATAGCAAAATACCCGCACTTCGCAGCGATGTCGTGTGTTAAAGAAGTTATGAAAAAGAAAAGGAAACATTTTAAAAATAACGTAACATGATTGTCAAAGTAATTGTTTTGTGTATTTGGCGGCAGCGTCACAAAGTTGTTTTCGGTAGCTGCATCAGAAAATGTACCACGATGTCTGACACGCCTCCTTTTTACTATTTTCTCACAGCTTGGATTGCTGCTGTCATAATGGGTTTGAGTCTACATATCTATATACATATATACATATCTATATACATATCTACATATACACATATATATATATACATACCTATCTACATCATATATACACATACATACATACATACACACACACAAATTATATATATGTGTGTGTGTGTGTGTGTGTGTGTATGTATGTATGTATGTATGTGTGTGTATATATATATACAATGTAGATAGGTGTGTGTGTGTGTGTATATATATATATACACATACATACAAACATACACACAGGTATATATATGTGTATATATATGTATGTGTCTATATGTGTGTGTATAGCTTTGGTCACTGAGTGCAAGGGAAGAATAATAAAATGTAGTCTATAAGTTATTAAACAGTAAAACATTAATGTTTTAAGAAGTAAAGGTACATTGAGCACTACTGGAGTGGTTGCGGGTAAACTACATTTTAAAGACTGTGTAACACAACAGGTAAGTAACTAATAGCAGCTAAAATGTATATGGATCATCTCTTGGTAGTAGATCCCTTTTGAAAGGCACTACACGACGGCTGTGGTATAGAAATTACATTTTCTATGTGAACGTCCAAATTTCTGCCTCTGGTAATGTGCCTTACCGGCATTACCAGCAATTAAAGAAAATTAGTTTTCTGTCCTCTGCAGTGTTAAGAGAGAAAGGTTTTGGTTTGGGATAAAAGGAAAAAAGGTGTAAAGAAAGGAAAGTTGCCTTTTTCTTTTATATAGTGTAGAGAGATGTCTTCTCTGACGATATGAGCGCCTTTTGGGGACAGTCGCGGTGGGTCTTGTGTAGACTGGTGAGACGCCCCTGCCATTAATCGGCTGTGATGGCACTGTCAGTCCTCCACTCCTGTGCATGTCTTCATAATCCGAGCTGACGACCTCATAATCGTATACGTGCACAAGAAAGTGCGAATCACCTTAATATTAGCTCAGGGGGAGGATGAAAAAAATTAAAAGTGCTCACTTTGACTTAAGGCAGAAGCGCAGTCAGCGTCTCAAAGGCCGGCACAGCTATGCGCGCGCGCCGGCTGCTCGACTTTTGCTGGGCAGGAGACGCCACTTTTTGCAGACACGTTCACGTGATCAAAAGTCTCTGCGCTCTTTGGAGGTCATTCATATTATATATATATATATATATAGCAAAATACCCACACCTCTCAGCGGTGAAGTAGTGTGTTAAAGAAGTAATGAAAAAGAAAAGGAAACATTTTAATAATAACGTAACATGATTGACATTGTCATGAGTGTTGCTGTCATATATATATATATACATATATATACACACACACATAAACATATATATACATATACACACATGTATACAGTATATATACATATACATCTACATATATATACATATAAATATATATTTGCACAAAACCACACTTTTATCAAGGCTTCCGTCGGGTAGTCTTTTGAAATGAAATTTTCCTCCAATCAGTTGTAGCAACGCGCTTTCTTCCGACTGTTACATTTTTGTAGCTCTGATGTGTGCATCAGTGTAATCGGTGTACCAGGAAATCATGCCCTTTGCTTGGAATGCAAAGTGTGATTAAATGCGTAATTTTTTAACGCGTTATGGAGCACATGCATCGAAGCTTCTCAGCTGCGCTTGTGCTAAGAAAAGGAAACATTTTAAAAATAATGTAACACGATTGTCAATGTAACCTTTTGTAAGTAGTGCCCGTAGAATTCAGAGTGTGGAGAAACTGTAGAGACAGCGTGTGTATTAACTTGTGCATTTTTCTGTGATTATTTGGTGGCAGCATCACAAAGTTGGTTCCGCAAGACTGCGTTGCGGAGCTCAGCTCACAGCGAAATGAGGTGAATGGGAGGGGAGATGATGACGTGACTCTCCCACCCGCCTTAACTGTCAATCCCCCCCACAAAGACAGTCTCTCGGAATTTGCATAAGCACAGCCCTTCACCAGTAATTTTAACTTAGTTATAAAGTGATCAAAACTCTCGTTTGTATCCCGCATTAGCCATGGGCATGACAAACGCCAGTGGCAGCCTGTCTATAAACTTAATTTAAACTTTAGGTTTACACCATGCTTTGTTTCCGAAGTAGCTGCATTCATGAACATAGTTCTATGTGTGACTCGCTCGCTTCTTATTGTTTCGCTGCCTTCTCAATTGTATAATGCATGTTTTCTTCAGCGCTTTTTGGAGCTCTTCCTTGTTTTCTACGTATTGCATTGACAGTCAGTTCACGTGATTACGTGGGAGGCGTTATGATGACACATGAAACTCCACCCAACACGGCCATTAAACTTAATTCCATTACATTATATGGAGAAAAATAGGTTCTAGTTATGACCATTACGCGTAGAATTTCGAAATGGAACCTGCCCAACTTTTGTAAGTAAGCTGTAAGGAATGAGCCTGCCAAGTTTCAGTCTTCCACCCACATGGGAATTCGGAGAATTAGTGATGAGTCAGTCAGTGAGTGAGTGAGTCAGTGAGGGCTTTGCCTTTTATTAGTATAGATTTTAGCTCATCTTGCAAAACACTCTCAGACCAAGTTACTCGTAACCCAAGGTTTTACTGTATAACTTACTCTCTTTGCCTAGGATATCATGAAAACTAATTTTTTCAAACAGGGCTGTTCTTTACTCCAATTGTATAACTCCAATAGAATGGGTGACCCCGTGAGAGAGATGAAGGTCAAATGGAAAATGAACGTGCCAGTGTGGGAAGATTTCATCCCTATTACTTAAGTGTGGACACTACTGTATGTTCATATGCGAATATCAGAAAAAGAGTAGATTCCTACATGGGAGAATACACTATTCTATCTAAACACTGTGCACCCCAAATAACACTAAAAATGTTGGACCCTTACACTACTAAGAGGGGAGGGGGCAGGGTGGTAAAAAAGTGGCTACTGAATTGTGAAGGGTACATCTTGGCCTTGTCTGAGGACGTAAAGCTGTGTTGAGCCAGGCAGAAAAATGAGCAAACCAGTTGGAAAACGAAAACATTGTTCTGAGTGAGAGAAAGCAATAGAATTTGAGAAACAGAATACTTCTGTTGTACACGATAGGACAGATAAGTGAGCAATCCAGAGAGCAGATGAAGAAATTCAAGGCCTAATCAGGCAGGCCGAAAGTGGCTTTATGTTCTTTATGTATCCAGTGAGAACAACTTTCTATGTTAAATACAACCAATCACTAGTTACTTGTGCCTTCGGCCGTACAGATTGGAAAATGATAAACAGAAATCAGTCTTAGGACAGATGAGAGTAAAACAAATCAGAAAACTTTTATTCAGCATTTGAATCAGAAAACACCGTCTTGCATGTTTAGTCAGAAACCGTCAATTCTTAAAAAAGAAGTCTGTCTTTTTGTTATTTTTGAAGAGTCTTTTTTTAGTTTAGGTAATGCAAGACAGAGTCTGAAATGCAATGTCTGGTAAGTCATCAACTGTGTCAGACACTATAACAAAAAAGTGCTCTTGGGTACAACACATGACGTGAAACAGTGAAAAAAAATAGTTTTGAAAGAAATAAAACATGGAATAATTATATAAGCAGCACGACTGAACTGATGTAGTTTTATCTTCTGTTTAATATATTTGCACTTTATCTACTATGTTTGTGTATTCCTGTCTTGTTATATAAAATACCTTTGTTATAGTTGCTATCATGCTAGGTGTGAAGACATACCAGTATTGAGCCCAATTATATTGTACCATTTATAAAGTCTGGAAAAAATATTAAAACAGAAGAGTTAAAATCCATTTAAGCTGTATTAGTTTTTCTCCCTAGTGAGAAAAATTTACTAGTCCAGCTGCTTGATGCTCTGTTGGACTGGAATAATAGTTTGTTTAAAAAGGTTGTTGAAATTTTCTATCAGTGTCATCCTTAACTATGAAAAATGGGGTGTCACAACATTTAATCAGTTTTCTGAAAAAGTCTGGTATGTCTTTGGAAGGTGAGCAGCAGTAAATTAGTGGGCGCTCACAAATAGGGCACAGACTTTTTTTTATTTTTGTCTGAAAAAGGTGAAACTTTATGTAACTAGAACAGACATTAAAGGACGCGGCCAAATGTGCCAGATCACGATGACACAGTTTCAGCCACAAAGAGGGTCCATCTGGCCACCTTTCAGTTCACATTGAGTGCAAACAGGAAACATGACAAATAACCAGAAGATCATTTGACATGGGTGCTGCATGTTTTGTCATGAATAAAATGCTCATTCAATCAAATTAGAGAAATGTTTTTGTTTGAGTAGGTTTTAGAAATTCTCAACTTTTATAGAAATTTGTTTTTTGTGTTCTGTTTTATGCACGTTATACATATTTCATAAAAAGTACTTTGTATTATTTCCAGAATCATTTTTATATAAAGCAAAGTTTTTTAAGGATCCAATACAGGGCAAAACAAAGACAATAATAAAATAAAGAACTGTTCCAGATAGAGAATATTGATTGGCCTCCATTGAGCATTCATTCACAAACATGTTATCGAATATTCTCTGGATAGAGTTATAAATAATTAAAAAATCTAAAATCAAAATGTAAGAGGAAAAACACAACATGAATCTAATGAGTTAGAAACATGATTTCTGTCTCTTCTGACTGCATAGACATAGAAAAGAAACTAAAGTATAAATAAAAAGCAACACTTTTAGTGTACATAAGCAACAAAGACATGTTTGCAAGGAAGCAAGGGGCTGACATACTTAACAAAATGCCTTATTGAAATTAGAATAATTGTTTTTTAAAGCTCTTTCTTTTAAGATATGCTGCACTTCTGCCTAATATGAGTCCAATTTCACAGAATAATTTAGATTCAAATGGATATTTTCTTTTTGTGAACACATAATCACTAACTGACCTCGGAGAATATTGGTCACCTGCAAATGGATGGATAGAAAACTGCAACAAAAAGACCAAATTATTCCTTAGTAATCTGACAAAACCACAGGCAGAAAAGTTTAATCTCCAAATATCACTATTTCATTTGGGAAACTTCAAAGCTCATGGATATTTTGCAAAATAAAGAACTCTGAAGAGCTCAGGGCAAAAGAGAACATATCCACACATTAAATGAGAAGGTGGAACCTTGTCTGAATTGTGCACTTTCAGTTCATTTCTGGGGGGTTAGCTTTAGTCCCTGCTGAGAAAAAAAGATTGGACTGTAAATAACAGAGCAAGAAAGATACAGGAATGACTTTCAATTATCTAAAACATTTTTTTTCCCTTCAAGCATGTTGCTATAGTAACATGCTTCAGCAAGATATGTGAAAGGTAAATCTTTTGCAAAGCACTCTTCACACCCGAGTGATCCATTAATGAACTTTAAAAGTGTCTGAATGAGAATGCATCACTACAGTGTCTCTGTACAGCGTACATATTTTATTTTTATATAATACCACAAAATAATGTAATTTTCCACCTGCTGCATATTAAGTCCTAATGTGTAGCGACGTCTGTTAAGTAGAGTGTAATTTTTTTCATCTGTTTTAGAAAAACTGGTAAATGTAAATATTTTAATTAGATGATTTTTTAATGTATGTTGGTAATAATTTAATATATTACACCAAAGTTTCCAACACAGTATATGCAGTGTAAGCTGAAGCCAATGAAGAAATAAAAACCCCAAATACACTGCAACATTCCTGCTTTTGGCAAGAAGGATTCCTATGTCAGCACTGAGAAGTCCTCCACCATGGAATATGTCCAGATTCTATATCAGGTACCCATAAGTCAGAGGAGCAAGGCTCTTGTTGGCTACCAGTCTTTACTTACTTCAAGGCTGAAATAGTGGCTACCCAGACTATTGCAAATCATGTTGAGAACAGCCCTGACACCTCCAGTAACGGCATCTTCTTTAGAGACACCCTATCTGTCTTGCAGGTCTTGAAATCTGCCACAGACAAAGAACTAAACACCCCATCCATTGCTCTCACCTCCATAAGCAGAACTCACACAGTCATCCTGTAGTGGATTCCTTCTCGTTACTGCTAACACTCTAGCAAAAGGAGGATCTACAAAACACCAGGAAGGCAGATCTAGCACCTTCAAAGGAGCCAAGACTATCCTCAAGGCAAAACACCAGCACTCACATTACAACATAATTGACCCTACCACCTGTTGACATGGTCAGAACAGGTGACAATCGGCAAGCTGTGGACAGGCCACAACTGTTTGAATTACCATCTGTACACCATGTTTCGGAGAGGCCAACATGTCCATCTGAATAAATGACAACAAGAAGAAGATTTCCTTAAAGGAATACTTTCACAGAAGTGAGCATGTCAACCAGATCAGCTAATTTTATACTAAACAGTGCTGAAAAACTAACAAACATAAACCAAGCTAAACCCCTCTCCCTCACTTATACACATGTTCACAAGTGTGATAATGGCACTTATCTATTAATGCTTAGTTTACCATGCTGAACTGTACTTTAAGAGTAGGTATAAAGTATTACTTTATTAACCCTAAAGTTACTTATAAAGCACCACGAGTCAACTGAAAAATAATCAATAAACACTACAGTTATATAGCAACCTTTTTGGTCCACCTGAATGAAATAAATTTGTAAAAAGTGATAAGGAGTAAACATGACATGATAATTTAATAACCAGTTAAACTAAAGCTAATTGTGACTCTGAAATCCACATCAGCGAGTAGGGTTTGTTCAGTCAATGGAATACTCCATCTCACATTACTTGTTGCCCTTCACATGATAAAGACTATACCTAGGATGAATAAAAAAAGTTGATAAATTGCATTCTTGCCTCATGCTGGACTCAATAGCAAATTTGTCTGAGAAGGATTAACCAGTCCTGACACAAAAAGGCCTGTTACTACAGGCACGGGTTGCATGACCATTGCTGAGGCAACTACAAGTTCACAGTCTTGCCACATAATATGCCTGCTGCCTGATGGGCGATGTGGAGACCAGTCTAACCCGGCCACTGACCCGTCACTACTTGTTTGCTATGTCTGTGTGTATTAAAGTGGTAGCTCCCGTTTGAATAAATGTTTACTTGGATTAAAGTTGAATTTCTTGAAGCCTTCGGATTCTGCATCTTCTCTTGGGAGCAAAGACAGTGTGAATCACATATCACATGGTACCAGCAGTGGGGTCCTGCACCGATGGATCCTCAACAGGCACACAATGTTACTCTCCCACCAGAGCTGGATAAGGCTCCTGCAGATGCTTCTACCATGTTTAGTCCCAGGAATGCGCTGGTGAAGATGGTTCCCTCAGACAAGACTTTAGATAAAAATGGCAGTTTAGAAATTGGCCTGAAATTTGACACATTAGAGGGTCCTTATTTTGTTTTTTAATACGTTTCTGTACCACATCATGTTTCAAGGCAGCAAGGACACAACCAGAAATCAAGGTAGCATTTATTAAGGTAGCAATACTTGTCCGGACAGAATCAAAAAACGTTTAACTAATCAAGGGGGGACACTTTTCAGGGGTAATTTGTAGGATTCAGGCATTGCACCAAATCAGACAACAGAGATGATGACACACGTTGGCTCAAAGTGGTCAAACACAGCTGAACACACTATGGGAAGAGATGAATCCTTAGCAAGCAGTGAAATCGATGACCTAATAACTGTAATCTTATTTACAAAAAAGTATATCTCCGTTTGGAGAGTAAGTTGGGGTATGCGACAAATGACAAATTCCCAATACAAGAAATGGTATATGGCAATTAAAGGATTTTAAACCACTAAAAAATTGACTTGTAATTATTGCATCGACCCAAACAAAACATTTTTAAAGTTAAGTTTAAAATCTGTTAGTTCAGTTCCAAAATAAATAAAAAGACGGTTTATGGAAGTGCAACTTTCAATAATGCAAATTTTTACATTTCCTTAGAAAATAAATGATATAATATCTATTAAGCAATTTAAGAGATTTGCTTCACTTTTTTTGATAAGTACATACTTATAAGTTAGGGTCCCAGGGAGAACAATTATGCATTAAAATTAAAACCAGGTAAACATTTGAAAGTTTAATAACTCCACTTGAAATTTATCAACATTATAGCAGCAGCGCAGAACAAAATTAAGAAAATACAATTCAAGACAGACAATGGAAATTAAGGTACCCATGAACTGCATAGTAAGCTGGACCATTTAAAAAATTGTTTAATACAAACAATTTTAAAGGTTTCTTTTACTGAGAACTTGAAAGTTTAGACCTTGATTTTCATGCCTTTTGATTGTTATGTTGTGTTATTGATCATCATTTATTTTGTAACATAATAAATTAATGTCATTAACGGAATTTTCCTTTATTGAACGAGGCTCCAGAAATAATGTCAGACATGCCGTTTAGTACAAAAGTACCATAAAAATAACTTCAAATATTTTGAATGTTAGAATTCACTGTAATAGCAGTTAGAGCAACCACATTCATATTTAGTATGGTGTTTCCTTAATCTAAAAATATGTTATGCCCTCTTTCTTTTAACTATATCGAATCCTGACTCAGAAATTATAAAACTTTTTTTTGTTTCTAAAAGTAAATACGAGAGTAATACCATAAAGAGAAACTCAGATTCTTGCCTCGTGATTGCAGGAAGTCATATTAATATCGTCTTTTAGGGTTAACAGGGTAAATCAACATTACTAGTTTTTCAACGAAAGCGATGCGACAGAGGATGGACGCGAATGCTGGGGGCGTGGTGTGGAAGGCTGGAGGCGTGGAAGGCCGGGGTTGTGGAAGGCCGAGTCTGCGACCTGCAGCCAGATACAATTGTATTTGGCTGCCGATCACGGGTTGGCATTGGATATTTTTCGGAAAGAATGAACAGGGGTTTGCAATGCACCTCATGGGGTGAAATTTGTTGATTGGGTCGTTTCGCTCCAAGAACAGATTTCAAAATTGTCCTCTATCACAGTGGAGCATTAGCAGTGAAAGCAGGAGGCACAAAAACGTAATTATGACAAGAAAAGTAAACTTCGCAAATTCAAAAAGAACGAAAAGGTATTGGTTTTGACCCCAACTAACCCACAAAAATTTCAGGTGAAGTGGCTGGGTCCTGCAGTTGTGTAAGAACATTTGTCTCCTGTAAAGTATAAGGTCAGCATTCCTGGCTGATGAAAGCCCATACAAATCATGTATGTGTATCTTTTGAAGGAATGGCGTAAATCCCTGGAGGTGTTGGCCACTTCTGCCACAATTTCTCAGTCCAAGGTTGGTATTGGTGATAATTTGACAGACATCCAGAAGGCTGAGTTGCTGTCGCTGATCGGAAGAAACTCTGATGTCTTTTTGGCTATGCCTGACCGGGCTGAAATTGCAGAACACGAGATCGCAAATGAACCTGGTTTGAAAATTCAGATATGTCCATATTGTCTTCCTGAAGCAACGAGGAAGGTGATATGCAAGGAGGTGAAGCAGATGCTTGAACTGGGTGTGATTTGAGAGGGTAAAAGCGAGTGGTGAAGTCCAGTTGTACTGGTCCCAAGACTGGACGGCTCATTTCAGTTCTGTACAGATTTTAGATGCCTGAATAGTATTTTCAAGTTTGATGCATATTCAATGCAACATATTGATGACTTGGTGGAGAAACTTGGGCAAGCCTCGTATATTTCCACATTGTATCTCATGAAGGGGTACTGGTACTGACTTCATTTTCAGTAATGATTTGAGGTCACATCTCGAACACCTGCAAGTGGTGCTTGACAGTTTGAGGCTGGCTGGATTGACAGGTAAACCTAAGAAGTGTAAATTGGTTATGTTGGAAATGTATTATTTGGGGTATTCTACAGGGAACGGTTTGATTAAACCTCAGTCGGACAAGGTGGGTGAGGTCGCATTTCTACATCCAGAAACACAGAAGCAGGTTCAGGCTTTCCTTAGACTTGCTGGTTATTACACATGATTCATTCCGAATTTTGCACATTGAGCTGCCCCTCTCATTGACCTGACGAATGACAGAAAAAAACACGGCATTGTCTGGACCATTGATTATAAGAGGTCCTTCTCTGACTTAAAGGCCACTTTGTCTTCATTCCTGGTTCTGTGGAATCTGGACTTTTCTAAGGTATTCATTCTATAGAAAGATGCGAATGCCTTTGTTTTGGGGGTAGTACTCTGTCAGTATTTCGGGGGAAAATATCTCATCACGTTTCTGAGCAGAAAATTACTCCATTGGGAGTTTAATTACTCGACCATCGAAAAGGAATGTTTGCCAATTAAGTGGGCAATTGAGGCCCTCTGCTATTACTTGTGGGGCAGATGGTTTATCCTAGTAACAGATCAAGCTCCGCTCTAGTGGCTCTACAGACAGAACGGTATGAATTACTGACTCATTGGGTGGTTTAGTAGTTTGCGGTCTGCTTGACCGTCGTAGAGGTAACTGCACGTTTGTCAGGTTGCCGCATAACGTACCTGTCACCCAGTGGCTGATGTGGGGACCAGTCTAATCTGAACACTGACTTGGCCCCATCACTGATTTTTTGCTGTGTGTTTGTGGTAGCTCCCGTTTGAATAAAGACCCTGACTGTTCCTGTTTTAATTGAATAAAGTTTGATTTCTTGAAGCCTGCAGACTCAGTGTCTTCCCTTGGATGGAAGACAGTGAATCACACATCACAATCCTAAAAGATGTTGACATAGCAATGTGGAATGCCACAATGTCATAGGATTTGTCAAATGGAGTCATAGATAGATAGATAGATAGATAGATAGATAGATAGATAGATAGATAGATAGATACTTTCTTAATCCCAAGGGGAAATTCACATAATCCAGCAGCAGTATACTGATACAAAAAACAATATTAAATTAAATAGTAATAAAAATGCATGTAAAAGCAGACAATAACTTTGAGTAATGTTAGCATTTACTCCGCCAGGTGGAATTGAAGAGTCGCATAGTGTGGGGGAGAAACAATCTCCTCAGTCTGTCAGTGGAGCAAGACAGTGACAAAAGTCTGTCACTGAAGCTACTCCTTTGCCTGGAAATGACACTGTTCAGTGGATGCAGTGGATTCTTCATGATTGACAGGAGTTTGCTTAATTCCCGTCGCTCTGCCACAGATGTTAAACTGTCCAACTTTACTCCTACAATAGAGCCTGCCTTCTTAACAAGTTTGTCCAGGCGTGAGGCGTCTTTCATCTTTATGCTGCCTCCCTAGCACACCACTGCGTAGAAGAGGGCACTCACCACAACCGTCTGGTAGAACATCTGCAGCATCTTATTGCAGATGCTGAAGGATGCCAACCTTCTAAGAAAGTATAGTCGGCTCTGACCTTTCTTACACAAAGCATCAGTATTGGCAGTCCAGTCCAATTTGTCATCTAGCTGCACTCCCAGATATTTATAGGTCTGCACCCTCTGCACACAGTCACCTCTGATGATCACAGGGTCCATGAGGGGCCTGGGCCTCCTAAAATCCACCACCAGTTCCTTGGTCTTGCTGGTGTTAAGATGTAAGTGGTTTAAGTCGCACCATTTAACAAAGTCTTTGATTAGCTTCCTGTACTCCTCCTCCTGCCCACTCCTGATGCAGCCCACAATAGCAGTGTCATCAGCGAACTTTTGCACGTGGCAGGACTCCGAGTCATATTGGAAGTCTGATGTATATAGATTGAACAGGACCGGAGAAAATACAGTCCCCTGCGGCACTCCAGTGTTGCTGACCACAATGTCAGACCTGCAGTTCCCAACACGCACATATTGAGGTCTGTCTGTAAGATAGTTCATGATCCATGCCACCAGGTGTGAGTCTACTCCCATCTCAGTCAGCTTGTCTCTAAGGAGCAGAGGTTGGATGGTGTTGAAGGCACTAGAGAAGTCCAAAAACATAATTCTTACAGCACCACTGCCTCTGTCCAAGTGTCCAATGCACAGGCCTTCAGCAGTCGTGGCGATACTCCATCTGGACCCACTGCTTTGCTGGCACGAAGTCTTCTCAGCTCTCTGCTCACATGAACTGCTGTAATTGTGGGTGGGGATGTCTCACTTCATCACTTATGCTGTCTAATGTTACTTAGGACAAACAACCTTTGATTTTCTTAAATCTGCCAACAACTTCCAAGCCAATGGAAATATTATTCAGTAGTAAACTCAGGGGTTGTTGTTCTTCTACACAGCTTCAGCCTCTTCTTCTGTTCTGCATTTTATGAAGTTTCAAATAGCAATGAGTAATGCTAGTTAGATATGCCATTATGTAATTATTATACTGTTTGGTAGCGCATGGCAATAAGGTGTGATGATTCTGTTTCGGGAGTGTTTCTAATAAATGTAGTTGGTTCTGATGTGTATTACTTCAAAAGAAATTTCTCCTCTATATATTCTCCCATGCTCTGTGAATCATCATTTCTTCATGATACTATTAAGCAAATCCTCCCTTTAAAAGACAAGGGACCTGTCATGCGCATTGAAACAAAAGTATATGTACAGAAATTCACAATTTCATACATTTCAGCCCCGACACCAATAGTGTCTCTATTATTCAAGAGGATTACTGTACAAACTTGAATCATTTTTGATCTGGTCTGACTTAGTCCATCTCTCTGAAAGGACTTTCTCCTTTTTCTTCTTTTATTCTGCCCACCTCCATCATGGGCATTTGAGGATTGACTATATTTTCATATTTTATAATCATTGGCAGCATCATTGTATGATTTCAAAATGAAATATGCCTAACTTTCCGATCATAGCGCTGCCATGATGCAAATATTTTCTCTTCATGCCCAATGAAGTTAGTTTAACATGTCCCTGCTTTGCAATTCAGTTTGGTGCTGAAACTTTTAATCCTGTCCAGGATTGTGTTTCTTCTCTTTTTGCTTTAGTTAACTTAGTTCATTGCCTTATCTCATTTTCTTTCATCTTGCAAATTTCTTACTTTTGTGCTTTTGTTCTTACTTTGCTTGCTACTCCTGATATATTTAATTCTTATTAAATGTATAATTTTTAATGTAATTTTTATATTTGTGAATGTACAGTATCTTTTCTTTGTGCGAAAATCCTAACAAAATGCCACAGCTAAAACTCACTCAAAACTGTCATGATGGATATGATTTAGAATTAATTGACAAGTATCTAGACAGCCATACCCAATGTCTATTAAACTCAATCAAGAAAGGCAGCTTCCCATCTTTACTTTTGAACAACATGAGTTCATTGGTGCTTTTCTGCTTCATTCAGTACAAATAACTGAAATAACAATGTCCTTCATAACGCTTGGGACAAATACACATTTTTTTAATTTACCCCTCTGCTCTACAGTTTAAAACCACAAATCCAACAATTCAGACATGGTTACAGTGCACAATGCAGACTTTTATTTTAAGGATTTTGCATATGTTTTGATCACCCCATGCAGAAATGACAACACTATGGAGGACGCTGTGTATCCTGAGCTCAGGACTTGCTTTAAGAATTGCCTGCACTTTGCCAGTGACTGTGGCCTCAGCCAAGAGGAGCTTCGGTATGCTTTAGCATATCAAAAATCACCATGCCATCATCATCCTGAAATCAGGATATTGGCAAAGAGATTTCATATATTAAAATTAAATCATTGATAATAGTGCTCTGAAAAAAATATAGTACACTGGAGCAAAAAGAAAAGGACAGTTCTAAACTTTATTCCATTACTTACCGGGTATACATTTTTTTTGTCATATTACTTAAGAGCTTTTCATATCAAAAGTGATAATTATAAACATTAATCCATTTTTATTGCATTGTCATGTTATATATGTTTTGGTTTACTTTATAATATTTAGTAAAAGTTTTTTTTTTTTTACAATTGATGTATTATTGTTGTGGAAAAATGCTAGTAAATAATCATTACTATATTTACAGCCAAGATACACCTTACTATGTACATGAATTGATCATGGGCTAATTTTCTGACATTTATAGTATGTTTTATTTGTCTTTCTAAAGCATTTCTTTATTGCTTTGGATGAACCAGGTGGCACAAGAGGCATATATGCTGACATGACCTTCATGACACAACCGCTACGTTGACTTATGAGCATTTCTTTCCATACAAATCTCAATGTCAGCTACAACCTCTGGGGTACATATGGCATTGGTTTCGGTGCACTGCTGACAGAACCATTAGTACGGTTTTCAACAACTGCTGCATTGCAGGTTTCACAGGAGCAATTGCAATAGGATATTGTTCCACAGATCCCTCACATGTCAACTTGAAGTAACCTGTATGAACATCCAGTACAATGTGCTGGCATTTCTTCTCATTAGCACTCACATAGATAGCAGAACTAGCAAAATAAAACAAAACATGCATGGGGTTCACCTGGGTTCATCCAACTATATTTGATGCTGCTAAAACCAAGGCAGTGCCGTGTCACACACGTGCACATGGGAGGCAGCTAAAGGGCTTGAGTGAAGGCAGTTCGGAGGCATGCCGGGTTGTGGCAGAGTGCACTGACTCCTTTTCTCCCTTGCCTGTAGACCATCCCCAGGGGATTTCACCTGGCTCTCCTGACATCACTTCCGGGACTGAGCCAATGGAAGTCGGCCACACCAGCTCCAGTCCCTCTGATGTCACGTCCGGCTATAAACCAATGGTGGAAGACCACGCGCCGGATCCATATGACCTCACTTCCTGTCTCCCCCTTTAAAACCTGCCCCTTTTCCTTTGTTTCCTCAGTCTTGTTCTGGACTCAGTTGAATGCACTTCAGTGCTGATTGTTTGATAAAACGACCTTTTGCAGCCAGGATACCACATTATACGGGTGGCTGCCCCAACTCTTTATCTGTCCATGTCTCGTTCTTGTGACAGCCCCTTACTAGTGTGCGGTAGCTATTTCTCTGTGCAGCAGGTTGTGTGAGTGTGTGTTGTCACACTCATACATTAGAAGGGGGCATCTTCAAGGATTCTATACCACGTGTAATTCCATCACAGGTTGGCACTATTATCTACATCTTTTCCTCTTTTGCCATAAGAAGATCAGTGCACTGGCCATATTGCCTTTTTTTGTTGATCTTTTGGCAAATCAATCTGATAATTCAACAGGAAGTACTTTTGGGTCTTTACTAGGGCTGGGCAAGTTAATGCGTTATTATTGCATTAATGCATTAATTAATTAATGCCGACAATTATTTTATTGCTCATTAATGCAGCTTTTGTTATTATTATTATTATTATTATTATTTTGAAAGCCTCAGTCTCATTAGAGATTGATAGAGATCAGTGATCTTCTTGTTACAGCACTTTTCAATACGGTTTTGTTAGAAGGAAAGTTAGCTTTGTTGATCTGACCTTGATTCCCTGCACGTGCATGAGTAGCGAAGAGCAAACAGATTCTAAAATGGCATGTGGAGAGATACCAAAGTGAATGCTCAAAGCAAAATAATCCATGGATGACTTTATTCGTATTATTGCTGAATTAGACTCTGATTTGTCGCACTCCGATTTTGATGCAAGTGATCTGGAGATGTAGATTGAAAATGAAAGTGAGGTAACGGCATCAGCTGATCGTGGTGCTGAACACATTCATGTATTGCATCTCACTGCAACTGCCACCCCCGCGCATTTGTCTCACAAAGACAGCCAGGCCACCAGCCCACCATGCATTTCCGCTAGCCATCGAGCCACCCCCACACACACACACAGCTGCTGCTGCTGCAACCTGCAAACAGGCACCGACAGCAGGCACAACAGGCAGCAATAGACGTTTTATGTTGATTTATGTGTGAAACCATTGCTTTGTGTGCTTTCAGAAAACAATCACGTGATTATTCAAGATAAAAAAATTTTATTGCTGCCCAGCACTAGTCTTTATCTTTGTTGAGCACTTTTGTTACAGTATATGAGTATATAGTGACAGAGGACTTACCAGGTCAGATTGAGTCAGGGGAGCCTCCTTCCTGTAGCTTCCTTCCGCAGCACCAAATGACCCAAACTGCCTGTTAAGACTAAATCATCCATGTGTATTGCCTGCAATGGTAAACATGTCACTGCAAGGGACTGTTCCAGAAAACAAGAATAGATAATCCTAGATCTCAAAATAAATATAACATGATTTCATACTAGCAGATTATTTAGTTCTGTAGTTGTTATCAGCTCATGCAATCCCGAATTGATTGATCTCGATTAATGCATGTTCATGATAAAATTCACAAGACAGAGCAAGAGGTGATGGTGGCAGTGCATGAAGATAATTTGAAAATTCTCCAAAAGAGGAGCAATTCAGTAACAGCTCCCAAGGAAAGAGAGATGACATGAAGAAATATCATTGATAGAGTGAATGCACAAAACAGTTCATCAGTGAAATTGTGTGCGTTAAATTGTATTGCATTGTTCAAAATGATGATATTACTTTACTTGAAATGTTATTTTCACTAAAGTAGGCATTTTTGCAATATTAATGATTTCAAAAAAGTCTAATACCCATGATGATAAGTGTTCAGCAGGAACACAGGAAATGTTCATGATTTGCATCAGGGACAAATCAAAGCCAGGATGGGTTTCAATGAACATGTCATGTCTTAATCAGTTGTTCTGATATATTCAACTACAGGTGGTCCTCAGGTTACGACACAGTTCCGTTCCTACAACAGTGATGTAACCTGTCGAAACACACCCTAGCCTAAGTTATTTACCTATCCTAACCCATTTGCAAAATCATAATCTAGAACATAAAAACACAACTAAGCCACAGAAAAAGGAAAAGGACATAAATATACTGTACTGTAGACTGTACTGCAGCAACATAAAAATGACAAAAACAAAGTCCTTACCTTTATTTCTTCTGATCTCTTTACAATGTCTAATTTCACTTCCATCGTGATGGCTTTCCTCTTCTTCAAAGCACTACCATATCTATTTAGGAGCCATGATAAGGGCCAAAAAGTCTCCAAACAAAGCAACACAACACTTGTGTCGTGCGGAACCAAACTAATTTGCCAACTCCCTCACTCAAACGCAGCGTACTTCCTAAACTAGTTTGCCCACGTAGTCTGTAAGTACAACGCTAAGTGAGCCGAAACACTCACTTCTCAATTTTTTTAAAGTTTTTATGGGAGTGAGCGCTGTAAACTTGAAACATCGCATGTCGAGAAGTTGTAACCCGATGATCCCCTATATTGGATTTAAAATAGTAACATTTGTGCACTTTTCGGTACAGTCTAATGTGATGCCAAGCTAAATATCACTGTGCTAGTGATGTCATGTGACACAACTTTCAGAGGCACAGCCAGGCACCTGTGTCTTAGCAACTGAATTCACAAAATATGGCATCAAAGTAACAACTAAATAGCGTAGTAGTAAAGCATGAAATAGTTTTTAAGAACATTATAATGAAACCAAAACTATTAATAAATAATAGAAATGGATTCTCCAACATGGAAAGGATAAATGAATGTCATATATCCCAAAGGGTATAACCAATTCCCAAACGAAACAGACCAAACCACCATGCAGCCCCGTAGCCTGTCCAGACAATAGCATCATCTTAGGGATGTTGAAATCCAGTCTCCGGGAGGACATAAGTACCTAGGAGGTAGCTTTCCACTGTCCTTCTATTACTCTGGCAACCCAACCAGTCCAACCCTATCCATTCTGGCCAGGATGCCAGTCTATTCACACCGTTTTATATATATATATTTATCTTTATATCCTCATGGAGTCTTTCTGGTTGTTTGGTCAGAGACATTCACACCAGTGGCCTGCTGGAGGTCATTTTATAGGGCTCTGGCAGTGCTCATCCTGCTCCTCCTTGCCCAAAGGAGCAGATACTGGTCCTGCTGATGGGTTATGGACCTTCTATGGCCCTCTCCAGCTCTCCTAGAGTAACTGCTTGTCTCCTAGAATCTCCTCCATGCCCTTAAGACTGTGCAGGGAGACACAGCAAACCTTCTGGCAATGACACGTATCGATGTGCCATCCTGGAGAAGTTGGACTACCTGTGCAACCTCTGTAGGGTCCAGGTATCGCCTCATGCTACCAGTAGTGACACTGACTGTAGCCAAATGCAAAACTAGTGAAGAAACAGTCAGAAAAGATGAGGAGGGAAAAATGTCACTTCATGAGGGTGACCCAAGGGCCCCATGTCCTCTAATGGGCCCTGAGCTCACTGCCCAGCAGCATGCAGCTCGATTGGCATTCGCCATAGAATACCAGAATTGGCAGATGCACCACTGGTGCCCTGTGCTTTTTACAGATGAGAGCAAGTTCACCCTGAGCACGTGACAGAAGTGAAAGGGTCTGGAGAAGCCATGGAGAACATTATGCTGCCTGTAACATCATTCAGCATGAGCAGTTTGGTGGTGGGTTAATGATTGTCTGAGGAGGCATATCCATGGAGGGTCACACAGACCGCTACAGGCTTGACAAAGGCACCTTGGCTGCCATTAGGTATCAGGATGAAATCCTTGGACCCATTGTCAGACCCTATGCTGGTACAGTGGCTCCTGGTGCACAACAATTCCTGGCCTCATGTGGTGAGAGTATGCAGGCAGTTCCTGGAGGATGAAGGAATTGATACCATTGACTGGCCACCACACTTTCCTGACCTAAATCCAATAGAACACCTCTGGGACATTATGTTTTGGTCCATCCAATTCAACCAGGTTGCACCTCAGACTGTCCAGGAGCTCAGTGATGCCCTGGTCCAGATCTGGGAGGAGATCCCCCACAACACCATCTCTCATCTCATTAGAAGCATGCACCTATGTTGTCAGGCATGTATACAAGAACACAGGGGCCATACAAAGTGCTGTGTACAATTTTGAGTTGCTGCAATTAAATTTTGGCAACATGGACTAGCCTGCCACATAATTTTTTCACTCTGATTTTTGGGGCGTCTTTGAATTCAGGGCTCTGTAGGTTGATCATTATTATTTCCATCAAACGATGTGGCATCCTTTCGTTCCTAACACATTACCCAGTCTATATCAGTATAGATATCCAGGAGGATTTCTTTTTCCCATTGAGATCTAATGTGTTTTCAAAGTGTTCCTTTAATTTTTTGAGCAGTTTATATATATATATATATATATACTGTATATATACATATATATATCACACCCTTCCAGGTCTCACTGTTATTGCCCATGTGAGCATTGAAGTCTCCCAGCAGTACGAGTGCATATGTGCACTTGGCACCAGGACACCCTAGGCCTCAGTTCGATGATCGACTTTGTGGTCATGTTGTCGGACTTGCGGCCACATGTCTTGGACACCCAGGTGAAGAGAGGGGAGGAGGGGCGGAGCTGTCAACTGATCACGTCTCTGCCGTCTCTCCACTTATCGCCAGGATCATAAACCAGTCCCTCCTTGCTGGCCATATTCCTTCTTCACTAAAAACTTCTGTCATCAGACCTCTACTGAAAAAACCCACCCTGGATCCAGAAGTTCTCTCCAATTATAGGCCCATCTTTAATCTTCCATTTCTCTCTAAAGTTTTGGAAAAAACAGTTGCAACACAACTTCGTGATCACCTCAAAATGAATAATCTGTTTGAAAAGTTTCAGTCTGGTTTCCGCCCTGGCCATAGCACCGAAACAGCCCTGGTCAGGATCACCAATGATCTTCTGATAACAGCAGATACTGGTTACCCTTCTTTACTCATCCTCCTTGAACTGACAGCTGCTTTTGACACAATAGACCACAACATCCTCCTTTACCACCTGAAATACACCATTGGACTCTCAGGAAATGTTCACAATTGGTTCACATCTTACCTGACCGGCAGAACTGAGCATGTTGCCCTGGGCAGCGCAAAATCTCATACCCACAACGTCACCTGTGGTGTACCACAGGGTTCTGTGCTAGTCCCCAACCTTTTCACCATCTACATGCTCCCTCTTGGGAATGTCATTAGCAGACATGGTTTATCTTTCCACTGCTATGCTGATGACACTCAGCTTTACCTCAGGACTACCCCCACCTCCTCTACTGCTCCTCTGCCAATATCTACATTGACTACCTGCCTGGAGGAGATAGAGGCGCGGATGAGGCACAATTTTCTTCAGCTAAACAGATCCAAAACAGAAGCCATCTTAGTTGGCACATCACACCATCTCCGCTCTTTCACTGGCCAAAACATTCCCCTTTCCACATCTGTCACCAATTTGGGTGTTAAAATGGACCCTCAACCCACATCAAACACCTCTGTAAGTCTTCTTTCTACCACCCCAAGAACATCGCTAAACTCCGCCCAACTCTCACCCTGGCAGATGCACAAAAGCTCGTCCATGCCTTTGTCTCCTCCAGGCAGGATTACTGTAATGCGCTTCTCATCGGGATTCCTGGTGTGGAAAGCATACACCCAGACACAGACAGACCGACACCAGAATGTCCAAAACACACTTTTTTTTTATTCTTTAAAGCACCACAATGCCTTCAACCACCAACTATCTTCCTTTCTCTTCTTCTTCTTCTTTCTCTCTCTCTCTTGACCTCCTGTCCTCTCCTCACAAGCTTCGTCCACTTCCTCCCAACTCTGGCTCGTCTACTGGAGGGAGGCGGCCCCTTTTATCATGACCCGGATGAGCCCCAGTTGCTCCCCCTGACGTCACTTCCTGGTGTGGCGGAAGTGTCAGGAAAGCACCTGGAAGCACTCCGGGTGTCTTTGGGATTGCTTCCGGCAGCACTTCCTGGTGTGGTGGAAGTGCTGCCATCCAGGATTCCCTAACTGTCCGGGCGCCCCCTGGCGATGGCCACCTCCTCTCATAATGATGAGCGTCCCAGCTCCGTTCCTGTGGCCCCCAAATAGACCAGGGCGGCTGCCCTCTCATGGCCGAGGAGAAGTATCATCCAACTCGGGGACTATCCAGGCATCCCGGCCAGGCAGTGTCACCGCTCATCTGTGACACTGGCAAGAGTATTCAGAGACTCCAGTATATTCAGAAATGCGCTGCCAGGATCCTGATGAGGGTGCGAAAGCCGAGACTGTGGAACGCCCTCCCTGACTACCTGAGAACCTCCACAGTCGACTGATGTTTTTAAACGGAATCTAAAAACTCATCTTTTTAGAAATATATTTTGTTAAAGTATAAATAGATTCTCTTGTTTTATTATTTTTATTTTTACTCTGTAGTAATTTGAGATTGCTAAAATATAAAGTGCAATATAGATAAAATTTATTATTATTATTATTACCTGGTGGTGAGTAGGCGTCGATGGTGGGCGAGGATGTCGGTCACGCCTGGTAAGCCCAAACATGTTGTGAGGGTCTGCTGGGAACATCTGGCAGAAGTAGCTTCAACTCACACCTCCAGCAGAACTTCAACCACGTTCCGAGGGAGGTGGGGGACATCGAGTGCGAATGGGCCATGTTCCGTGCCTCTATTGTTGAGGCGGCCGACCAGAGCTCTGGCCGTAAGGTGGTCGGTGCCTGTCGTGGCGGCAATCCCCAAACCCGTTGGTGGACACTGGCGGTTAGGGATGCCATCAAGCTGAAGAAGGAGTCCTACCGGACCCTTTTGTCCTGTGGGACTCTGGAGGCAGCTAATAGGTACCGGCAGGCCAAGCGGAATGCGGCTTCGGTGGTTGCTGAGGCAAAATCTCGGGCGTGGGAGGAGTTTGGGGAGGCCATGGAGAACGACTTTCGGACAGCTTCAAGGAGATTCTGGTCCACCAACCAGCATCTCTGGAGGGGGAAGCAGTGCAGTGTCAACAATGTATACGATGAGGATGGTGCGCTGCTGACCTCAACTCAGGATGTTGTGGGTCGGTGGGAGGAGTACTTCGAAGACCTCCTCAATCCCACTTACATGCCTTCCAATGAGGAAGCAGAGCCTGGGGACTCGGAAATGGGCTCCCCCATCTCTGGGACTGAGGTCACCGAGGTGGTTAAAAAACTCCTTGGTGGCAGGGCCCCGGGGATGGATGAGATACGCCCGGAGTTCCTCAAGGCTCTGGATGTTGTAGGACTGTCTTGGTTGACACGTCTCTGCAACATCGCATGGACATCAGGGACAGTGCCTCTGGATTGGCAGACTGGGGTGGTGGTCCCCCTTTAAGAAGGGGTACCGGAGGGTGTGTTCCAACTACAGAGGAATCACACTCCTCAGCATCCCTGGAAAAGTCTATTCGGGGGTTCTGGAGAGGAGGGTCCATCGGATAGTCGAACCTCGGATTCAGGAGAAACAGTGTTTTTTTTGCCCTGGTTGCGGAACAGTGGACCGGCTCTACACCCTTAGCAGGGTCCTGGAGGGTGCATGGGAGTTTGCCCAACCAGTCTATATGTCTTTTGTGGACTTTAAAAAAGCATCCGACTGTGTCCCTAGGGGAATCCTGTGGGGGGTGCTCTGGGAGTATGGGGTACCGGACCCCCTGTTGAGGGCTGTTCGGTCCCTGTACAACCAGTGTCAGAGCTTGGTCCACATTGCCGGCAGTAAGTCGAACCCGTTTCCAGTGAGAGTTGTACTCCGCCAGGGCTGCCCTTTGTCACCGAATCTGTTCTTAACTTTTATGGACAGAAATTCTAGGCGCAGCCAAGGTGCTGAGGGGGTCCGGTTTGGTGGACTCAGGATTGGGTCACTGCTTTTTGCAGATGATGTTGTCCTGTTTGCTTCATCAGGCCGTAATCTTCAGCTCTCTCTGAATTAGTTCGCAGCTGAGTGTGAAGCAGCTGGGATGGGAAACAGCACCTCCAAATCCGAGACCATGGTCCTCAGCCGGAAAAGGGTGGAGTACCCTCTCAGAGTTGGGAGCGAGATCCTGCCCCAGGTGGAGGAGTTCAAGTATCTCGGGGTCTTGTTCACAAGTGAGGGAAGAATGGAGTGTGAGATCGACAGGCGGATCGGTGCGGCATCCGCAGTGATGCGGGCTCTGCATTGGTCTGTTGTGGTGAAAAAGGAGCTGAGCCGTAAGGCAAAGCTCTCAATTTACCAGTTGATCTACGTTCCTACCCTCACCTATGGTCATGAGCTATGGGTAGTGACAAAAGAACGAGATTGCGAATACAAGTGGCTGAAATGAGTTTCCTCCGCAGGGTGTCTGGGCTTTACCTTAAAGATAGAGTGAGAAGTTCAGTCATCCGAGAGGGGCTCAGAGTAGAGCCGCTGCTCCTCTGCATCGAGAGGAGTCAGATGAGGTGGCTCGGGCATCTGATCAGGATGCCTCCTGGTCGTCTCCCTGGCGAGGTGTTCTGGGCACATCCAACTGGGCGGAGGCCCCGGGGAAGACACAGGACATGCTGGAGGGACTATATTTCCCGGCTGGCCTGGGAACGCCTTGGGATTCCCCCAGAGGAGCTAGAAGAAGTGGCCGGGGAGAGGGAAGTCTGAGCATCTCTGCTCAAGCTGCTGCCCCCACGACCCGACCTCGGATACTGTAAGTGGAAGAGGATGGATGGATATATATATATATATATATATATATATATATATATATATATATATATACAGTGGAACCTCGGTTTACGAGTAACTTGGTTTACGAAAGTGTTTTGCAAGACGAGCAAAAATTTTAATAAATTTTGACTTGATAAACGAGCGATGTCTTGCAATACGAGTAGTATGGATACACTTTGTCTGCTGAGCGTCATGTGATCACAACTGAGCTGATGGTGGTTCTCTCTCTCTCTCTCCTTATCTCGCTCGCTCCCTCATCGCGTCTTTCTCTCTCTCTCTCTTATCCGCTCGCCACTTCGCCCAGTCGTCTTTTTCTCTCTCTCTCCTTATCTTGCTCAGCCCTTCTCTCTATTTAAAGCGATTCTCTCTCTTTTCTTATCTCGCTCGCCCAGCGCCTCTCTCTGTTTACTACAGCATTGTGACTGTGTGTGTGCGCTGTGAAGTGCGAGTCCTCATGTTGCTCCCCAAAACACGAAGCTGAGTCTCAGTACTTTAACACCAGCTGAATAAACACCAGTTTATTCAGTTTGAAACAGCAACAGCGCTGTTATTTATTGCAGCGGGATCTTTATAATGTTCCTTGATCTTTTGGATGCGCTTATGCGGCGAACTGCTACAGCTGGGAGACTGCGATTGCTTTGGGACACTCTTCAGCGTGTCGTCCCGTTGGGTGGAAACCAACTCACACCAGCCATGATTCTTTTTAAAGGTAAATTGCAGGTTAATTTGTATTATGTATTTTACTTTATATTTTGTATTAATCCTTTTTATATGAATAGTTTTGGGTTGTGGAACGAATCATCTGAATTTCCATTATTTCTTATGGGGAAATTCGCTTTGATATACGAGTGTTTTGGATTGCCAGCACATTTCCGGAACGAATTATGCTCGCAAACCGAGGTTCCACTGTATATATATACATATATATATAGTGGTAGAAGGTGCTGTATTGCGCCCAACCCGGCACAAACTGACCCAGAGGCATGTGTAAAAGGACAAAGACTTTTCTTCACCTATGGGGCATGTCTTCCCTGTGAACCCCACCAGCAATACACAGTCCCAAAAGCACTAAAGGCAACACAAAACACCTCCTCTGGCACCACCACTCCTCCCAGGCAACCTCGTCCGCTTCCTCATGATTCTGGCTCCTGAGTGGCGGATGCTGGCCCTTTTTATAGCCCACCTGGAAGTGCTCCAGGTGATCACCTGTTGCTAATTGCACTTCCGGGCTGGGCTGTAGAGGTGTCCATGTTGGCTCCGGGATCCATGCAGCACCCCAGATCCCCACAGGGTTGTGGCTACCACCAAGCATCCTGGGGGAGATACTAAGGAGCCCATGGCTGCTCCCATGGAGCGCATAAGTAGACCCGGCCGCCCACCACTATATATATATATATATATATATTGTGAACGATAGGGGGCTCTCTCGCTCCCTTGAACCCCTGTCCACGACTCCAGACACCAGGTAAAAGTCCAAATGTTGACTTTATTTTTCTCCCACAGTGCACAAAGCACATTCTTCTCCACAATACTCATATAATTCACAAATACTCAATAATAAACAATAAACCAATCCTCCAGCTCCCAGACGCGTTGCCACCCTTCCACCCAGCTCAGCTCATTGTCTGCGAGTTCCCAAAGTCCTTTTATATCTCCTGACCCGGAAGTGTTTCTGCCCAATAGTCCACAAGTCCTTATTCCTTCCGGGTCAGGGTAAATAGTCCTTTCTTCAACCCGAAGTCCGCCGCTCTTCCTGTGACGAACCTCCGGGTCACAGGGCACGAAGAAGCCCTCGGTCCTCCCTGCAGCTCCCTCCTGTGGCCCCCACGGCATCCAGCAGGGCTTTGCATAAAAACTCCAATGTCCATGATGCCCTGCTGGTCTTCTGGGGACCTCCACGCTGTAAGGAGGGCTCCACCTGGCGGCTTGGGGGTATTGGCCGGGATAAATGGCCGGCCATCCATCACAATATATATATTCACAATAGGTACTACAGTTAGCAAAAAAGATAGAAACATCTCTGCTTAAATGTCATTATTATTCTCCCCTGTCTGTAATTGAGTAATCACCTTTTTCCTATATTTATCACACACATTACATCTATCATTCTCTTTCATTATATTTGCTTTATATCATTCCACATCCAATAAGTGCTTTCTCCCCCATCTTGGTCAAATTCTTTTTGTATTTAAGTTTATGCTTACAGTCTGGGTCCATTCCTATCATACGGGTTCCTTGACCCATTTCTAGTGTTTAATCCCAATCCTACTTCTGACCTAAATTCTCTGCCTACAATTCTTTTCTACATTATACTGTACTTTGTGCTATGCTACTCTCTAAATAAAAAAGCATCTTTTATACTTGCCACCGTGCTAAGATTGCTTTGCTATGAATCATTTATTACCTTCTTATAAATTATGACACAAAGGTAGCCTCTGTGCTTGTTCTTCCTGACCTCATTGCTGGTTTTGACACAGCTGACCACAACATCCTCCTGAAGTGCCTGAAGCACTGTTTTATGTCAGACCTATGGTAAACTGCTGCTCCTGGAGGTGTAAGTACCTCACATGCTGCACACAGACTCCTTTTGGCTACATGTGAGAGCAGTTTGTCTTAGCCGCTGTGTCCCACAGGATTCTGTGGTGACTATTTTAAGAGTGGACTCTTCAAAGATCATCTTCCCTAGACTAAGTTCCTGTTGTGTGCCTGTGGTGGATTCTGACAGAGCCAACACATCTCCCCTGAGAGCACCGCCCTCATATGAGAAAGGGGCTCAGGTGCAGGCAGTTGTCATACCCTCATTGCAGAGCTGTGAAAACGAGCCTTTATAGTCATTTGAGCTAAAAGAGAACTCCTTTTAGAGGAAGTGACTATTAGGGCTTTTAAATGAGATCTGTGATATCATTAGCACACTTACAAGCACTTGAGTTCTGGTACACACAGTAAACATTTTTTGACAGGCAAGCGACAGCTTCCCATGACCGTAAATGTGAAAAATTGGTAAGGAAAGTGAATTGAGGGACTGTGCCAAAACGGCACTATATTCTTTAAAAAATACATTCCAAACAGAAAGATACATAACAGCAACTAGTAAGAATCTGAATTACTGTTTGTAATCTACAGGTAATCTGCCATATTATATAAAAAAAAAAAATCTATTTTGTAAACCTGCCTGATCCAATCATAGGGACACAGTGGCCTGAAGCCTTTCACATCTAAATGAAATGCTTTTTAAAAATGTAGCTTGTGGTACAAGAAAGACCACAGGCTACAGTATTTATACCACAGATTTAAAAAATAAGTACACACAAGATAAAGCTGCACACAATCAACTCATGGTTTGCAAAAAAAGACAAAAACAAAACATTTTTCCTGTCAAAAATGTTAGATGTTCTTTATAGACTGAATGGTGCTGAGTCCAAATCTGGCAACAAAATTGTCCTATCATATCCAGTTTTTGAGAGATGAAGGTTTAAAATAAAAAACACTACTTTAGAGAAAAAAAAATTAAAAATTATTTGAACTTGAAAAATTATGAAATTCCACATATAATTATTTTAAAATATTAAAATTACTTACTTAAATAAAGTGGTAAGTACTGTATGTCCTGAGATAGACTGGAGTTCTGTCCAGGGCCGTTTCCTGCCTTGCACACAGCACTGCCAAAGTAGGCTTCAGGTGTCTGTGACCTTGAATTATATTGGGCAGTTTCAAGTAATGCAATGTTTTCATTTCTTTTTAATAAAGAATGGAGTTTTGAAAATATTTTATCAAACTGACTTCATATTTATGGTGTGTTGAACAAAAGTAGTATATGCTATTTCAGTAAAAAAAGAAGAAGACTGCATGAATAATTAATGTTGCTGCCAAGTTTCTCACAGATTCATTTCACCAGCAAAATATCAATAGTGACAGTGCTCATGTACTTTTTTCTTATTTCAATTAAATTACATTCATTGATCTCTTGCTGCTTCCCTACATGATCGTGTATATTGGTAAACAGATCAATTATTTTTTTTTACTATTTTAAATGTGTTCTTAATGATTCATTTATTTAAAAATATGTTAATCTGACCATTTTGCATGAAGGAGAATAACATAGTATTATCTTTATTGATATATAATATTGTTAGTCAGGTAAATGTGTAACTGTTTTTGTCTGTACCTGTGTGTGTGTTTGCATGGGGTGAGTGTGTGTGTGAAACAGAGAGACAGTGAAAAAGACAAATGTACACACTAGGAAAATAAAGAAGTATCATTTTATATAGATGCCATTTGCTACATGAAACAGTACAAAAACAGTCTACTGTGCTTAAAATTATGGCAGGGCTAGACATGGCTGAGAAAATTATCAAGGCAAGAAGACAGGAAATTCAGGAACTTAGTCCAAGATGGAGTTTAAAGCCACCTCAAGTCAGGGCCACTGTGAATTTAGAGGCAGCAGGAGAGTTGGAGCAAATGCTTACTGGTCATATAAAAAGAGGAGGACATGATAAGATACAAAGGGAGAAAGGTGTGAGGTGAGGAGGATGATTGCTATGGTGTGTCTTTTGAAGAAAAGTTTTTCTTTTATCTACATAGTTCACTCTAATTGGACTGCTAGGATTTTGTTGTTTTTTTTAAATTACATTGTCTTGTCTTTGTGTTACTTTCTCCCTTCTGTGGTTGGTTTAAAAATAGTACACAAAATGTTTTACAAAAATCACATTCTTGGCATTATTATGGCAATGGAGACATGCCAGGAGGGCAGATTCCTTACATAGCATACCGTTTTATTTTGGCTCTTAGCATTTAAAACATCATTAAACAACCATCTCTCAGAGAAGTAAAATGTACAACATAAAAAAGATGGAAATTGTGTTTTAGCCACTGTTCTAAAAAGCTTCATGCAATGAAGTGTGTGGTGGCTGAAAAATATGCCATAAACTCATAAACTATCTTGCAATATTGTACTAGCTTTAAAACTCGACTATTCATTTAGAAAACTGTTAATTCAAATACTGTACCCCAAATTTCAAGCCAAACATATTGCTAGACACATGAATTGCAATCAATTGCAATGTTAACACAACATGGCTTTCTTAACTCCTCTTAACAATTCACAATCAAAGGACAGCAGGATCATATCCAGGCAGAAAAAGGCACAAGATGGAAGCAAAAATGGTGTACCAGTCCAACACATTTAGCCAATCAGCACTCATTTATAAATCTAAAGTCAATGTCACGTTACATGACTTTTTGTCAAGGGACATGTCAGATTTGAGGACCAAAGTCGCTGATCTTGTCACTGCACCATGTCCAATTACACAATTGAAATTCACTTGGCATGTCTACTTTACTGCTTGGGTTACATCTTACTGGTTGCCTCTTTATCTAACAGCCAATAAAGTGGTGTCTGACAGAGCCACAACTGTACTTTCTCTGTATGAAAGATAACAACTGTAGTGAGATGAGCCACAGCCTCAGCCCTTTTTAACTTTTTTCATCCTGATTTAATATATAACACCAGAGACATAAGAAATAGTAACTTCTCTTCTGTTTGCAAGGTTCAAGACACATGTGTTCCTTATTTTTTGCCACTACATTCTATGCATTGAAATTCCGGATGAGCATTCATTGTTGCCTGCTCTCATGCTCACACAGATTGCCCCTTCAATAAAAGAAAAAATCACACCAGTTTGATTTTATTGTAGCCAGTCATAGCAGGTCACAGACTAATTGGTCATTAGGTGTCTCACATTAGGCAATTTGCCTCATGGGAACACGCCACTGACTGCCTCAAACTGGCTCATATTATGGTTATAAATTAAAATCGCTGGAATAATTGGAAAAAAATATTGGAAATAGGAAGAAAATGAAGAACCCACAAGAAAGCCCCACACTTACACAGGGAGAACTGCAAAACTTCACATAGACAGTGACAAAGCACATGACACTGGACCCATGAAGAAGCTACGCTAACCACTGAACAAGCTATTGTTCCTGTATTCTAGTTAAGTCAGGTTTACATGTTGCTCCTGTAAGGGGGCGATAGCTCCCTAGCTGGAATAAGTTCTTTTGTAATTGCAGCATTTTAAGTAACCAAAAACTATGTAGATATGATATTAAAAGGCGATACCTCTCCCATAGTGATATGGCGGTAAAAATCACATAAGAGAAAATAACAGCTTTCTTTAATGACGATTTACGTGGCATTACAGACGGGAACCCATAGCAAGACATTACCAAGGTGGGATCTTGATCTATACAGTCTGCCATTTTTCGTCGCTGCACTGGAAGGGTTTTCTGGATGGATGACAATATCACTCATCCGTCAGTCGGCTTCAAAGTATTTGGCTTGCTGTCCAAGTCTTATATACTGATTCCTCCACGTGCAGGCCTTTACTTAGGTTCCAAACAAGGGAAGGAGAGGATTCCATTTCATCTCTAACATACAGAAATAGTACAATGCCCATTTTCGTAGTTGTACCTTCTTTCTTCAAATGCTTGCCATAGCAGTTCTAAATGCTGAGAGCCCCTGTATGCTAACTTTGGCCTGGCCTATATATGTGAGTGGATTTAAAAAATAATTCTTATATAGAGCACAGTGACATTAAACTTATATTCTTATTACACATGTATACACAAAACTGTAAACTGCAAAAATACAGATAAAGAAATAGTATACATAGCATGAAATATATATATATTGCCAGTGGGCCTGTAACATTTGCTGAAAGAGAGAAACATGAAAAGTAACTGTGCAAGATAGTTGAGATTTTTCATTTTTGCCTTTCTAAGGTAGTGAGTGTTGTATATATCCTGATGAAAAGGCAACTTGGTGCCGGTAATGGTAACTTCACCCACCTCTGCAGTGCTATATAATCCTAAGCCAAGCTCCTGCTGGTCTAGAAAAAGATTCACCCAATGAGGATGGATTGTACTGTGTACCTTTAGAAGTCTGTGAGAACAGATAGAGAAATGCAAGATATCCTCGGATAACAGAAGAGGTTCAGATGTTGGTTAGACTTCTTGACTAGATAAAAATGGGTTGTATCCACTTTAGTTCATCAGTTCTGGTCACTCCAAGATATTTAAAGCTGCTTATCCTCTCAACAGCATAACCTCTTATGCAGATGGAAGTATGGTGTGCCTTCTCCTTACTGAAGTTTATGATCAACAACTTTGGTTTTGCTGACATTAAGGGAGGGACTGGATGTCCAGGCACCTGTAACGATGTGGGTTCGGCTCCATGCTACCATCTGCTGTTAGGGAGCCCTTGAACCAAACACCGTCTGTAATATCACCGATGAACTAGACAGTGAGGCATAATAGCAAGGGGATGGTACAAAAATGAGCAAAGTGCTTTTATTACAAGACAATCAAAACAGTGTTTAAAGTAAAGTGATGTGCATTCAAATGTCTTCATTAAATAAATACATACAATGTATAATAAGAGAAATGTGGAGGTTAAAAATACACAAAAAAACAATCCTTAAAACCAGAGGTTACAACGTTGCTGAAAGCATTCTTAAAACCAATAAGCCCGGTGCTCTTCTATGCTAGCATCTCACCTGCTTCTCCCGGTTTGGCTTTGCAACAGGCGAGACGCTCTCTCTGCAGCTGCCCTTTCTTTCACCACATCAACACGGGTCTGGAGGCCTCCCGATCCCTGGCTTCGGTCAAGCACTCATCCCAAGCCCGAGACTTGGTTCATGCCCAACGGCCAGGACGCACACGCTGGGGAATCCACCACCAAGCCTCCCGACTCCCGCTGCCTTTCCGGCCTTCCGCGGCCAGTCGCCTTTCACTGGTCACTCCTGCTACTTGATCACTCAGCAGGAGCGACTTCTACTATGACTCCTGGGTGTTGGCCTAACACCCAGGCTGTCTGCTCAGCTGACGCGAGCCTATTCTCGCTCGCTCACTCTTTCGTACCAGCACACGCTCTCTCTCTCTTGCTTGCTCCCGTAACCTCCGTCTTTCTTTCACCTCGTTTTTCTTCATCCTCCCTAACCATCTCGGACTTCTCTATATATGCAGAGAGGACATGGCAGCAGCAGCACATTAGCCCCAAGAACAATCACGGATGTGGGCAGTCTCTCACCTGTGCACTTAGGTGAGAAACCCCCACACCGCAGATCGCCCTGAGACGCTACAACCACCACGCCCCTTCGCCACAGCACCACCAACTGAACAGGTAGTAAGCTTACTCATCATTGCTGGTGAGTAGGACTATGATGATATCGTCAACACATGTAATGATAGAATTGGTGCTGTGTCTGGCCACACAGTCAGAGGTGAACAAGGGATACTGAAATGGGCTCAGCACACTACCCTGTGGAGTGCCAACAACTCTTGGTGAATATTGCAATCAATTGCAATGTTAACACAACATGGCTTTCTTAACTCCTCTTAACAATTCACAATCAAAGGACAGCAGGATCATATCCAGGCAGTTTTAGTGATCTGCCTGCTTGTTTTGTGATGATCCATTACTCATTACACCCATGTCATGTTTAAACTCTTTCTATTTAATTAGATATATTTTTAGTGTCCATCAATAGTAAAATAATGCATTATTAATTAATAAACTAAATCTGTTCCCACATACTATTAAGTAATGCTTGTCTCCTTAAAATGAATCATGTATGGAATGATGTATTTTATTGTATTACTTTGAATTATTCTCTTGTTTAAATCGATGGTGTCCTCTGTGAAAACCACATTATGAAACTAAGATTAATTGATTGAATTACCTGATTAGTCAACAGCTACTTCTTTTATCCCATCAGAGACTCAATGTCCAATAAAAAAGTGAATAACGAATTAAAAAAGAATGAGTAGCCAGAGAAAGAACATTACGAATAAATAGAGTTGCCAGATGTCCCTTATATACAGGACATGTCCCATATTTGATAATTTTGTCCCCTGTCACATACTGACCTTTCAGGGACACCCCAATGTTCATTTTCAAATTTCCTAATAATAAAAATATATGTTTACTACCTTCTTACGGTACTTAGTTGTAACTGTATAAGTAATTATACTTTCTTTTCTCAGATTCTCTTGATAAAAATAACCTAAATGTAACGAGGAAACTAGTGTTTGCTGCCTGTTCGCAACTTGTTCAGTTGCAATGGTTGGCTGACGACAGCGACACTGTTACCGTTTTGCGCTCCAGCCGCAGTTTGCAGTGTCAACAAAGTGTGTTGTTACTACTTGCCACGGCCCACTTTTTTTCTAACTGCCTGTATTAAATGATAATAATACTTCTCTGTTGTTTATATTAAATAAATATTTTCAAATGATTTCACTTTTACAGAATTTTTTTTTAGCTTGTATTAAATAATTTTCAAATGATTTTACTTTTGTTTTCCTCATAACCCATTAAAATCCTTGCTTTATGTTTCTTAACTTATGTCTCTACCTTTATATAATATATTGCTCTGGGTGTGGAGGGGGCATGTATAAATTTATATATATAGTAATACAGAGAGAGAGACAACATTTATATAGCACATTTTCATACAAATAATGTAGCTCAAAGTGCTTTACGTGATGAAGAAAAGATAAATAAAAGACAAAGTAAGAATTAAAATAAGACAACACTAATTAACATTGAATAAGAGTAAGGTCCGATGGCCAGGGAGGACAGAAAAAACAAAAAAACTCCAGACGGATGGAGAGAAAAAATAAAATCTGCAGGGGTTCCAAACCATGAGACCGCCCAGCTCCCTCTGGGCAATCACAAGGATTGTTTGATGTGTGCACTGGCAAATGATCATCTAGTAATTGAACAACATTTAATTCAAGAGGTCTTTTTAAAATGTGTTTAACACATAATGTGCTTAAGAGTCATTTTGGCCTGTGACAAGAAGCTGCCTATTAACCTGTTCAAGTTTTAATTGTCATATTTAACATCCATACTTTTTATACACCACCACAGTGAACCTGATTAATTCAGTCTTTCATTTTGTCTCCTGAAGTACACATGTTTTTTGTGTTATTGTAGCCTTAACTTTCTATTAGATCTGCTCCCTCTTTACTTTTTGCAGCAGCACCATTGGTGCTGATCAATGAGGTCACTTGTAAACTTATTAATTTTATTAGTATTATATTTAGCTGGAAAGTTATGAGTGAAGAGTGAATACAGGCTGGTGTTCAGGTAGCAATGTATCTTGCAGCAAGACTGTAACCCAAAATACGCATATAGTTTGTGTAGACACAAACGGACACAATCTAGAATTGTTTAAACTTACTGAGATGCTATTAAACCCATTATATATTAATATGACCTGACTTTACATATTTAAGAATGAAGAAGATGAAATAAAATGAAAACAATCGGAAGATTTTAGGATATCATAAGTTATAATAAAAAGGCAGAATTTTTAATATATTCCATTTTCACATTTTCAGAAACATACTGCTGCACAGTCATGCTTGTGTAGAGTATCTTATGCCAGTTTGCCTTTGTGTTAGGTTTAGAAATAATGAGATTGTTGTCTGATAATGAACAGTAAAGCATTTGCTGCCAAAAACATTTTGGCATAGTTGAAAGAGAATCATAAAATACTTGCTTTCTACTGCAGCTGCAGTACAAGGCATATTATAACAGCAATAACAAATTATTTCTTGTATAGCCCAAAATTACAAAATGAATACCTTAATGGTTTCTAATAGGTCTGGATTTTTCATGGCCCCCAGCCTTGATTCTATAAGAAAACAAGAACAAAACTACCAAAATAAAAATTGTAGAAGAAAAATGGAAGAAATCAGGAAAAGGTAAATTCAGAGAGAGGCCTTCTTCTAGGCGTTTAAAAATGGGATAAATACAACACACAAAACAGAACTCAAATATTCCTCTTAACAGAGCCATCATTTCCAGCTCATAAATACAATACACTAGTTAGTGTTGGGCTGTATGACCAAAATTCTATATCACGGTATTTTTCAACATTGTACTGGTTTCACGGTATTCTACTGTATTTTTACCCATGCATGAGTTAACAACATTTTCCGCTGCAATTACTGCAGTAGACTGGCTTAGAATAACATATTCCACTATCATGAGAACTGTACATTGTACAAAAAACATTTTAATGTGCACACAAGTATTAATACTGATTTGCATGTCCCCATAAAGTGATAGTTTTCATGGAGGGGGGCACTAATGAACAGAAGGAATCACATTGCATGACAGTTGCAGTCAAAATATAGAAACTTTTTATTGAACAAATTTTGCAAACAACTTACTGTAAACTAAAATTTTGACAACATATTGTCAACCATCCAAAGAGGCATTTTGACTTAGTAAAATATCCAGAGGTGCTTGTCAAAAGTTGTATTACACTGAACATGTCTTAGAAAAGGAACAAATAATAAATATTTTTTGTAAACCAACTACACTTTCTGTTAATGTTAACAATCTCTGTCCACTGACACATTAAAGTGACTTTTTAAACAACTTTACCATCATTAAACTGCATAAATTTAAACTAATAAATAATAACTTCCAGTAATAATACTATTACTTCAAAACGTCAAGCCCAGGTACATTACACAGTATTCAGCAAAATAAAATAAAATAAAACAAGTGCAACTTGGTGATGACATTTTTACCAACTGAACCGTCATTAAGGCAAATTGCATTAATATGGACCCTGCTTCAAACTAAGCTATATAGATAAATAATAAAACTGCAAGTTGCATTTATAATGCTATTTGTGGTATAGTACAGGGGTCCTCAATCACGGTCCTGGAGAGCCGCAGTGGCTGCAGGTTTTTGCTCCAACCCAGTTGCTTAATAAAAAGCACTTATTGCTAAAGTAACACTTCTGCTTCACTTTAGTGATTTTGAGCCCTTATTGGATAATTTTGTCTTAAACAGCTATTTTAATTGCTCCTTATTATCAATAACATGCAAATGACAAGAGAGAGCAGCATTTCTCCATTTAGCTTATTTACATTTACACCTGTGTGTATTTATCTGCACTATTGGGTTTAATTAAATACTTGGAAGAAAAATGAAGAGAAAAAAGTGAAGGACTGAGAATTACTCGTCCATTTTAGCCTTCAAATCATTTGCATGATAGAAAGGGAAAGAAAATCTAGGATACGAGAATGACCTGACATAGCAGAGTTAATTTAATTTCATAGCTTGTTAGTGCTTTATTGGCAAGAATTGCTTTCTAATTAAGCAACCAGGTCAGAACAAAAACCTGCAGCCACTGCGACTCTCCAGGACTGGGATTGAGGACCCCTGGTATAGTGGGTCAATGGCTTCAAAAAAAAAAAAAAGGCCCGTTTTTAAATCCAGTTCGCCATGTCTGTCTCCGTGGGTGCGAATGCACGACCGCAGGGAGTTGATGAGGTGATTGGGGCGAGTCGCACACCCGATCGTTGTGTGAATAAGGCGCTGTGCCCACGGAGACGTATATTTATGGGCGGGCAGGATAGGGGGAAGGAAAAAAGAAAAGAGAGAACACAAGGAGGTTAAAAAAGGGAAAAGGCAGTCATGGGAGACGATCCACACACCAGGAAGGTGAAGGCAGTACGAGCTGGGGCTCCATGAGGGAGCGCAGACTGAGTCGATCTAGGGGCTGTGTAGAGTGGGGTGAGCAAAATGTAAGACCTCCCAATTAATCTGAGGAAAGACTGAGTGAGTGCAAAAGAAGACGGGAGGTATGCCGACCTCAGACAGTCTGGCTACGCAGTGTGGCGGCAGCCAAGACAGGGGCCGGCAGAAAGCAGTTCGTGCTGCAAAGGCAATGCCAGTGAAGGGTGAGCAGTGCAGACAGAAGGTGGGATGCTGTGATCGGGCGAGGAGAGAGACTGCATTTTAACCTCTATTGTAACAGATTTATTTATTATGGATTTTATCCCCATGTTTCACTGTGTTTATGGATTTTCTATTTATTTGGGTACTGTATTTTTCTGAACACTGCACAATGGACACTTTTGGTTTTACTTTTGACTGTTTTTAACAATAGCACTTTCCACCATCCCCTGGCTTCAATGAGATTTCTCAGCTCATCTCAGTCATAACTATCGAAGGTGTTGGTTCAACAGACTCCCATGTGGGAAGAGGGAGTCTGTAGGGGACCGGCATCATCACACTATTACACAGTAACCAGGTACATTACACAGTATTGAAAAAATAATAATAAAACAAGTACAACTTGGCTTGCAGTATTATCCAGAAGTATAGAAACAGTATTCTAACATTTGAACATAATGGTCCACATCCGACCTTTTAAAACCAAAGTATCTTCAGACAACAGACACGGCACCTTTTTGTGTCAAAAATTCTTCTGTGCCTTCATGTTTAACTTTACCGTATGCTACAGCTTCCGTTTAGGAATGTTCTCAGTCCATTCTCACCGCTCAGTACCTCCACTAACGCATGTACTCTGTCGCATGCCTGTTTAACGGTGCAGCAGTGAAAAAGGTCCCCCCTTAAACAGTTTCCCGCTGCGCCACGTTACGAACGTTGTTTAGGCTATTTAAACCGGTGTTTCGGTATAAGAAAAATCCATATCATAACAAAAATAAAAAATGGTTTTTGGTATGAACCGGTATGGCTCCCAGCACTAACACTAGTACAGACTACTTTTCACACAGTACTCCTCTCCAAGCGCAGAGCACCACAACAACTCTCAATGCAAAATGCAACAATAGATGATACCACTCACTAAATGCAGAACTGTCACATACAAGGATACAGATTTGTTAAAATGCACCATTAACAAAGTACAAATTAATTAACATAAATGAAAAACAACAATTTCTGTCCATCAGTTAATTGTAGAACAAAAGCCCATCCATCCATCCATCCATCCATCCATCCTCTTCCGCTTATCCGAGGTCGGGTCGTGGGGGCAGCAGCTTAAGCAGAGAGGCCCAGACTTCCCTCTCCCCGGCCACTTCTTCCAGCTCTTCCGGGAGAATCCCAAGGCATTCCCAGGCCAGCCGGGAGACATAGTCCCTCCAGCGTGTCCTGGGTCTTCCCGGGGCCTCCTCCCGGTTGGACGTGCCCGGAACACCTCACCAGGGAGGCGTCCAGGAGGCATCCTGATCAGATGCCCGAGCCACATCATCTGACTCCTCTCGATGCGGAGGAGCAGCGGCTCTACTTTGAGCCTCTCCCGGATGACTGAGCTTCTCACCCTATCTTTAAGGGAAAGCCCAGACACCCTGTGGAGGAAACTCATTTCAGCCGCTTGTATTCGCGATCTCGTTCTTTCGGTCACTACCCATAGCTCATGACCATAGGTGAGGGTAGGAGCGTAGATCGACTGGTAAATTGAGAGCTTTGCCTTACGGCTCAGCTCCTTTTTCACCACGACAGACCGATGCAGAGCCCGCATCACTGCGGATGCCGCACTGATCCGCCTGTCGATCTCACGCTCCATTCTTCCCTCACTCGTGAACATGACCCCGAGATACTTGTACTACTACTTGAACAGGGTCCTGACTGTTGTTTGTGCGTATGCGCCAAACAGCAGTTTGGAGTATCCACCCTTTTTGGAGTCTCTGGAGGGGTTGCTAGAGGGCATACCTTCTGGGGATTCCCTCGTTTTGCTGGGAGACTTCAATGCTCACGTGGGCAATGACAGTGAAACCTGGAAGGGCGTGATTGGGAGGAATGGCCCCCCCGATCTGAACCCGAGCGGTGTTTTGTTATTGGACTTCTGTGCTCGTCATGGATTGTCCATACGAACACCATGTTCAAGCATAAGGGTGTTCATATGTGCACTTGGCACCAGGACACCCTAGGCCTCAGGTCGATGATCGACTTTGTGGTGTGTCGTCGGACTTGCGGCCATATGTCTTGGACACTCGGGTGAAGAGAGGGGCGGAGCTGTCAACTGATCACCACCTGGTGGTGAGTTGGCTTCGATGGTGGGGAAGATGCGGTCAGACCTGGTAGGCCCAACCGTGTTGTGAGGGTCGGCTGGGACCGGCTGGCAGAGTCCCCTGTCAGAAGTAGCTTCAACTCCCACCTCCGGCAGAACTTCAACCCGTCCCGAGGGAGGTGGGGACATTGAGTCTGAATGGGCCATGTTCCGTGCCTCTATTGTTGAGGCGGCTGACGGAGCTGTGGCGCAAGGTAGTCGGTGCCTGTCGTGGCGGCAATCCCGAACCCGTTGGTGGACACCGCGGTGAGGGATGCCGTCAAGCTGAAGAAGAGTCCTATAGGACTTTTTGTCCTGTGGGTCTCTGGAGGCAGCTGATAGGTACCGGCAGGCCAAGCGGAGCGGCCGGTTGTTGCTGAGGCAAAACTTCGGGCATGGGAGGAGTTTGGAGAGGCCATGGAGAGCGACTTTCGGACGGCTTCGAGGAGATTCTGGTCCACCGTCCGGCGTCTCAGGAGGGGGAAGCAGTGCAGTGTCAACACCGTATATGGTGGGGATGGTGCGCTGCTGACCTGACTCGGGACGTTGTGGGTCGGTGGGAGGAGTACTTCGAAGACCTCCTCAATCCCACTAACATGCCTTCCAATGAGGAAGCAGAGCCTGGGGACTCTGAGGTGGGCTCTCCCATCTCTGGGACTGAAGTCACCGAGGTGGTCAAAAAACTCCTTGGTGGCAGGGCCCCGGGGGTGGATGAGATCGCCGGAGTTCCTTAAGGCTCTGGATGTTGTAGGACTGTCTTGGTTGACACGTCTCTGCAACATCGCATGGACATCGGGACAGTGCCTCTGGATTGGCAGACCGGGGTGGTGGTCCCCTCTTTAAAAGGGGACGGAGGGTGTGTTCCAACTATAGAGGGATCACACTCCTCAGCCTCCCTGGAAAAGTCTATTCGGGGGTTCTGGAGAGGAGGGTCCGTCGGATAGTCGAACCTCGGATTCAGGAGGAACAGTGTGGTTTCCAGCTCTTCACCCTTAGCAGAGTCCTGGAGGGTGCATGGGAGTTTGCCCGACCGGTCTACATGTGTTTTGTTTACTTGGAAAAGGCATTCGACCGTGTCCCTCGGGAATCCTGTGGGGGTGCTCGGGAGTATGGGGTACGGACCCCTGATAAGAGCTGTTGGTCTCTGTACAACGGTGTCAGAGCTTGGTCCGCATTGCGGCAGTAAGTCGAGCCCGTTTCCAGTGAGAGTTGGACTCCGCCAGGGCTGCCCTTTGTCACCGATTCTGTTCATAACTTTTATGGACAGAATTTCTAGGCGCAGCCAGGGTGTTGAAGGGGTCCGGTTTGGTGGACTCAGGATTGGATCACTGCTTTTTGCAGATGATGTTGTCCTGTTTGCTTCATCAGGCCGTGATCTTCAGCTCTCTCTGGATCGGTTCGCAGCTGAGTGTGAAGCGGCTGGGATGAGAATCAGCACCTCCAAATCCGAGAGCATGGTCCTCAGCCGGAAAAGGGTGGAGTGCCCTCTCAGGGTTGGGGGAGAGATCCTGCACCAAGTGGAGGAGTTCAAGTATCTCGGAGTTCAAGAACAAAAGCCAAATTAAAGAAAAGGAGTCAGTCAATCCAGGCACAGCCAAAGTCCTGGAGACCTCAGCCAACAAGCCATATTAGTAATTAGTTCAGTGAAAAAGATTTTTAAGTGTCCTTCTTGTAGATGTTGTGATATATGGCTGGCCGTTCATTCCGGCCAATACCTCCAGATGGAGCCCTCCCTATAGCATGAAGGGGCCCCAAACTGCAGCAGGGCATCATGGACATTGGAGTGTTTATTCACAGCCCTGCTGGATACAATGGGGGCCACTAGAGGATGTTGCAGGGATGAACAAAGAATATTTGCCTTATACCCGGAAGTACATCCGAGTCACATAGACAAGAGGAATGACGTGCTTCTGGGTTGAAGAAAAGGAGTTTTTATCTGACCCGGAAGTGTTACCAATCACATGGATGGAGACAGAAGAAACACTTCAAGGGTCAAGGACTATAAAGGACTGTTGGAAATCCCCAGACGACGAGCTGAGCTGGGTGAAAGTGTGGCAATGCGTCTGGGAGTAGTGGATTGGTTTATTGTGATTGTATTGTGGAATTTATGAGTATTGTGGAGAGGAGAGTGCTTTGCGCACTGTATATTATTGATAAAGTCAACTATTGGACTTTTACCTGGTGTCTGACGTATTGTCCGAGGGTTCAAGAGAACGATAGCGCTCTCTATCTGTCACAAGGTATAAATTAATTCTGATGAATTAGTTGTCACATTTTCTTTAATCCATTTTGCTGAACCCACTTATTTTGTTACTATTAATAAGGAGTGATGTATTGCTTATTGCTGAAACAATGGGGACAAAGCAAAAAACAACTCTGGCCAATCCAACACCACTCTATTGTAGTAGTCAGAGAAATTCAGCAGGCGCATTAGGAAAAAAAGTCATTCCACATAGACAATGCCAGAGATTTGATCTCTGGTGATGCAAGTTACACTTTTTTTATTGAGAAAATATAATTTAACTTAAGTAATAGTTCACTTTATTAATTTCTTCCATATTCCAACGATACCTAAAGACTTGTGTGATAACTAAATTTACATACACTAACATACCCTTTTCAAAAGACTCAGAGTTGAAGGGAGTGTAGCAGACTAGCCTAACCAAGTATCATTTTGAAAGAGAGGAGAGGGTGAAGACTTGCATTTAGCCAGCACAAAGCTCCACACTGCCATGTCAATGAAAAGCTTTTGACAAATGTCCAAGGTGAAACCATTTTATAAATCAACTGACAGAGATGTTTTAGGGTTTACTTAGGGGATGTAGCCAAAGTTGTTACACTAAAAATAGATAGAAATCATTCATCCACGTTCACATAATTCAGAAATCATAGTTTCTAAATAAAAGTCAAACATTATTTGTAAAAATATTTTACTCAAGAACAAAGTCTTTTTCTGGGACTTTAACTGTGTTGACATCCTAAATGAAATGCCTGCCATGATGTCACAGCTAATACAGTATGTGCATCACATGCCTTATAACCACTGTATGTAGTACCATAGTATCAAATACACAAAATGGCAGTTCCTATGAGTACAGGAAACACAAAATGGGGTGACCATATAAATACATGCACAGGAATGAACAAATTAATAAATAGTTTTACAAAATGCTATAAATAATGAATTCAAAGTCATAATAGTAGATTTAAAAATAAAACAAGAATCATATGTATTTAATACATTCCTGAGACTCACACGCTGAGGGAAAAATAAATCTATTCACTGATAGGTAGGATCCTGCTACTCAAAGCTGCAAAGAAACCAAATCAGGAACAAAGTCTGTATAGTTAAGTTCAAAGATTCACATATGTACTTTTGTCTGTTGTCTTGTATTCCCCAATAATCGTCCCGCTCATATGAATATTCCACTATAATTGTTTTGCAACCTTGTGTGCCTTTTAATTTTTGTTCTTTTTTCCAACATATACACAGGGTTCTCCACTTGCAGCTGCAGTACTCTTTGGTTATAATTTTCTTCCTATTCATCCCTCTACATAGCATACAGTACATCAACAAGAATCCTAAAAGGAGTTGATGGCAATTAACTGAAAAAAACATCATACTGTATTACACCTCTGATCATTCCAAACGATAGAGCACTTTTATGTAAATCATTCAAGGATCACGATAGTGCATTTAACATTGGACAGCCAGAAGCAAAAAATCAGCAAAAAATATCACTAATTCCCAACCCAGTTGTCTGTTGATGGCCTTGAAAGCTAATGACATGAACAACGACAAAGAATGAAGCAAGAATGTGTACCTACCCTTCTGGCACAAAACTCATTAAAAGCATTCAATACATTGATCAAATCCAACGTTTACACTTTGTTCATGACTATTTTGAGAGAACACAATGCCTCAATAAGCAGCTTCAAATGCGGTTTTCTGCATGAAGGTTGTTTCCACTACATCATTTCAGCTAAAGCATACACACATCTTAATCTTTCCACTATTAATGAACTAAGATACTAAAACAGAGATTTTAATTTTTAACAACCAAAAACCATCTTTTGAGGTTGTATTTATTTCAGTAATTACAATTTCAAAATGTCTTGCTTTGACAATTTGATTTAAATGAAAGAAAAGCATTACAAAATCATAAAATTTTAAAGATAATTACATGCTTTTGTTATTATTATAGGAATATTTAATTTAACACATTTGGCACAATATCAGAAAGTTGGTTGTGTGATTTCCTCAGAGTCAAATGGTGACCCAATAGTACTGTTTGAACCTGTGACCTTGTGGCACACATCAGCTGTACACATGAGGATATAAACTAGCATGGTAATTTGTACTCCAAACTACATTCATTGTTAGCTACTGTTCTGACAATGCAGATTTCAATATACAGAAGAGCAGCAGAAATGCAGTGAGTGATTTTGAAACCCTGAACTTTTAATTACGTATTGTCAGTACTGAATACCTCCTGCACAAAGCAGCTAAAACACAAGAATAAAGACAAGGATGCTCACTGTTTTTTTTCTTCACCTTTGGAGCATTAAATATATTAAATTAACCTCACTCATTCCTCAAAGGGTCTGCACTGACATTTCTAAGATGCTATACACTAACACAATGCAGTTTAAGTTGACACACACCATTTTTTTTTTGCCATTATGTTAAAGGTGGCATTTTATTTTACCCTTCTGACCCCCTGATTTTACCTTTTACAAATGTGATTCAATTTTAAACATTGAATGCTCCACTTTTTATTTTATGTATTCAAGGATGTTGCACTGAATGCAAGGTGTATGATTCTTACATTCTGATCTAGAAGATTGCCTTCCCCAATAGTGCTATCTATCTATCTAAAGCGCGTTTGTAATCAGTTATATTTCCCCCTACAGACAAATAAAGTTCTATCTACAGTGCATCAGTGCAAAGTATTCACAGCGCATCACTTTTTCCATGTTTTGTTATGTTACAGCCTTATTCCAAAATGGATTAAATTAATTTTTTTCTTCAGAATTCTACACACAACACCCCATAATGACAACGTGAAAAAAGTTTACTTGAGGTTTTTGCAAATTTATTAAAAATAAAAAAACTGAGAAATCACATGTACATAAGTATTCACAGCCTTTGCCATGAAGCTCAAAATTGAGCTAAGGTGCATCCGTAGGACTTCTATCGACGCGACCGCCTTCCTCTCCAGTACTTGCAATTCCGCCCGGAGAGCACGTAGCATCTGTAATAACCGCTGCTCCGCAGGCTGAAGGCAGGCCTCCAGCTCATGCAGAGCAGCCGGCAAAGACAGGAAGTTAGCTGACAGTGAGCTCACCTGTCTGTCAGCAACACACGGCGGCGACTTCCTGTGGGCATCTTCCTCTGGCCCAATCGGGTCTCTCCCGGGCACGAGACGGACATTCCTTGGTCCCGCCTCTATATAGTCATTGGCAGGCACACAAGAAATACCGGCCAATTCCGTGCCTGTCAGCAGGTGGGACTTCCGGTCCGCGGCCATCTTTGCTCTCCTCTTCCTGGTGCGGTGGCCTTTTTGGGTTTTCCCAAGCGGCAGCGGCTCCCTTTCCGCAGCTCTCGTAGCTGCTGCTGTGCGGCTGGAGCCCTGCAAAGCAACATGCCCCCGCCACTGACGCGGATCCGGGCAGCCCCTGCTCTGAAAACAAAGAACACATTTGGCCCCACAGGGCCTGTTGCCAACAAACTTACCTCCCGGATCCCGTATGCACGAGGAAACGTCCCCGCATCACTACACTGGGTGACACGCCGTCGCGGGACCCCCCAGCGCTGACACGCTCGTCGGAGCCCACTGTACTCTTGCCCTGGCCATTGCCTTTCTCCCGCACCAGGTGAGCATCAGTCCTCCGCGGTCCAGCAGCGGTCTGCTGGGCGACTCCTTGTCCCGGGGTTGTGGGCACGCCGCACCCGCGGCACGTGTGTGGGCGCACCTGCTGCGCCGGGCCGTCCACAAAATATTTATTTAAGGGTCCCCGTCTTGTAAGAGACAGATCGCCCCACGTTGGGCACCATTGTGGAAGCTGGCCCAGACACAGACAGGCAGACACGTTCATGTCACCCACAAACACGTTTATTTACAATATTTACAGTCTTAAAGTGCACACACAAAACCCCCGAAGTCCTGGCCACACAATGCCTTTCTCTTCAGACCGTTTCCTTCTTTCTTCTCCAGCTCAGTCCACTCCACTACCAACTCTTGCCTCGAATGAAGAGAGGTGGCCCCTTTTATTATCACCCAGATGTGCTCCAGGTGGGTTCCGGCAATCACCCGCCGACACGTCCCTGTGTGGCGGAAGTGCCGGCTGCATCCCCGGAAGCACTCTGGGTGTCTCTGCTCTTCTTCCCCCAGCACTTCCTGGTGTGGTGGAAGTGCTGAGGTCCAGGGCTCCAAAGGCATGGGGGTGCCCCCTGGCGGTGACAACGGGCCCCTACAGGGTGGAGCTTTCAAAGCTCTGTACTCTGGCCCCTAAAGCAACCAGGGTGGCGGCCCCCACGTGATCCAAGGCGGCGCACGCCCTCTTCCGGTCCTTCATGGCGTCCCGGCCGGGTCGTCGCCCCTGGCACCTCTGACACTATCTAAACTGAAAAATAGCAGTCATCACTGTGAGAGTTTCCACTGAATAATCATATCATATGTAAAGGTGTATTACAGATAACAATAATATGAACTTGGAGTTAAAAACACACATTTACTTTCATATACTCCCATACAGTCATAACAGATATACTGTCAACTTTCCACTTACTACGTAAGACAAGAAAGGAATAGAAGCACACAAAAATGGTGCCGTGCACAAAATGCTAGGTGAACTAAAACCACTAATGGAAGATTAAAGTTTACTTTAAAATGTTAAAGTTTTCAAAATTTCTATACTTTCATCATAATGGACTTTTATGTTCTTTTAGGGATTTTCTATCTATCTATCTATCTATCTATTTAGTCTAATGATTTACAGTGTATGACTCGCATAAGAAGTCGTCACACCAAAGAATGTTCAAAATATATGTCATAGCATAGAAGGGAATACCTGTGCAAAACAGACATTGTTTTGTATTTTATATTTAATTTAGAAGGATATGTACAATTTTGTTTTCACTTTGACATTATAAAGTTTGCCCTTAAAAACAATTCAGTACATGTAACATAATACAATATTAAAAATTTCAAGGAACAAATATGTATTGAACATGTATACGCTGTCCTTTGTAGTTTTAGTTATATGTTAGACCAAAAGCACTTTATACAAGAAAAAAATCTAATGCCATGCACAGAAAGATTCCAGTATTCCCAGTTTTATACATCTCTGTATTTTTATTATGGATATTTGAACTCTTTATGTTTAAAAATGTATGGATCTTACATATTTCCCAAGTACAATACTGTATTCACTTTGAGAGCACGTCAGACTAGGTTGCTAAAATTCTGCATCTTTTACTTAAAAATATTTACTACTTGCTTTTCCAAAACAACCTTTGATCATAAAACTGAAAGAAAAAAAATGTACTGGAACTTTCACTAAACACTTTCAGGGCTTTTCAAGGCTTACACACAGCTGGAAAAACATGCTTTAAACTGAACCTCGATTTATCTAACAAACCTTGACACATTTTATTTAAAAGTACTTTTTTATTATTTTCTTGTGTAAAACCTTAACATTCTAAAAACCTCATTAAGAAACAAGGCCATTGCATGACATGGTAGCATTTTATTTTCATGTATAAGACGGAAATGAGCAGTCAATACGCAGATATCAATAACTAACTTACAAATGCTGTTTTGGCTTAAAAGCAGATGCATATTTTTGATTATCTGGTTTTTAAAATACTCTCTCTCTCTGCCTTCTAGTGTGCATTTACATGAAATTGTCTCCCAAATGTAAATCTACACAGACAATTACAGCTTTAAGATATACTACCAATTCATTCATTGTGTGATTCAAAATGCATAAAATATCACAGAAATTTTTAATTCCATCAGTCTTCTAAGAACTGAACCCAAATAGGTAAAATATTAATAACTAAAACAAATTGCTTCTAAAATTAACAGATAAAGCATTACTTATCTATCACTTTTGCAGAGGCATTACTTTCAAAAAAACGAAAACAGATTAATTTCACTTATGCAAATGATTCTCAAAGGGTTTCTTCAAAGGAAAAAAATAAGGATATTTTGTCATGCATGACTTGCAGTCACATTATGCAGTACCAATATGATTTTTAACTCTGGAATTGATACATTGTCTCTCTTGCCGTACTCTTGTTTCAAAAGTGTAAAAAGGACATGAAGCACGCTGGTGACTTTTACTCACAATCATCCTTTATAATGAAATGACCACAAAGCCAGCATCTATAATGATACAATTATTACAGTTGTGTTCAACATGCACATAATATATACTGTAGATGTGTACTCTAGTCCTCTTTGCCCGTGAAACACTAGGTTCATTGGCATAGTTATGGTCCAGGAGAAACCTGAAAAATGGAATAAAAATCTTAACTAGGAATTCTTAAGCAACGAAATACACACTGAAAAGTATTTAGTAGAATTTGCAATTTTGGAGGGACAGAAAGTGCGTGGTGTTGACCTTTATACTTTTGGCCCAATAAGACTGTGACCACCATTTATTTTGCAACAGTAAACAAAGAGCTTACAAAAATATTTAATAAAAAAAATGAATATCACAAATTAAATGAGGAACCCAATTAAACCTATATTAGAAACTAAAAAAAAACTGAAAGAATATATGAAAAATGCAAAAAAAAAAAAAATGAACCCAAATCATAACATTTATATTTGTATCATTAATACATAGTATTCTCACTAAGGACTTCAATCTTGTTTAAGCATATAACAAACCTTGTGTGAAAGGGTATTTATATGAGGCTCATCTTCAACAGGCCACTATAAGGGCTGACACTTTAAAAAATGCTGCTTAACACTAGAATTACCAGAGCCTATGAAAAAACTTGTAGATCTGGCCCACCTTAAATCCGTTCGCACCTCTCCGTTAGCGTTTTTTGTCCTGTAAATGTGCCAATAAAGACAAGCAGCAAGCAGCCTGCTATTCCATCCCCCCACCGCTGCAGAATGTTCACAAAGTTCTCCCAGTTCATACCTTGATTGATTATCTGGGAGTGAAGTGCTGGAGTTTTAGAGTGGAACTAATAGATTGTTATTTGGAACACATGCATTTCATGTGTGTTCCATTTCTACAATAATCGGTGTAAACACATTGTTAAAACAGAAACGTTTTTCATATTTTAGTAATAAGTGACAAAATGTAGGCATAAACTATATAATGTATGAAGCCTGAAGTCCAAAGATCAAATAAACACTTTCACAAAAGGTGCAAGGATGATACAGCAACTTCCGTGGTGTAGTGGTAAGATTTGCTGACTTGTAATCAAGAGTCCTAGGTTCAATCCTGACTGCCTCCTATATTTATCATTTTCAGTAGTGAGCTGCTCTTATTGTTAATATTATACAGTACACACATACATTTGGTTTGTGTCTGTAACAGCCTCTGTACATTTATAGTACTTGTATTCTTGCTACAAGAAATGTGTCAGACAACAGCATTCACACAAAATGAGAAATGATTGAACCATATGAGTGGTTATGTGTGCAGGACTTTTCCAAATCTCTTTCCATAAGCTCTTGTCTTGCGGGGCTTGAAATTTTCTCTCGTGGGATTTCACTTTCACCAAACAACAAATATTTTAATTCTCTTGGATACGCCTCTTCATTGAAAAAAACACTATTGTTTTTTACCCTGATGGCAAAACGATTTAGACGATCTACAAGTCTCCAACTTAAAGTTTAAATCCGAGCAATATACACAATCTCTTCTCGCTGTTCCGTTATTTCACTGAGTAATAATTTCCGTTTGTTTGTGTTAATGCGATATTTGCAATCCTTTATTGGAGACTTTCGAATTTTCTAACCTGCTCTGCATGTGTACCAAGCCAACGTTTTTGAATTCTTTACGATGTTCTACTTTGTCATCTACTTTTTGCCTTTTATTTCCAGCCCTGGGCATGGCTAAATCTCTTGGCTCAAAGACTCGTCTTGCGGGACATGAAAGTGTCTCTCTGAGAAAATCACGTCTCGTCTCCTTCCAAGATTTTTCTTTTATAATAGAGATATATGAAGGATTCACAAGTCTTATACTAAATATGTAATATTAAGAGAAATGTGTCTCAGTAAAGCCACTCCAGGCCACTCTAAAGTGAAGTTTTGTTAGAAGGTCACATTACAGAGCTGAATAAACACTTTACTGATGCTTTGTAAGTGCTATGAAGACCCAAAGAAGTGTTTTGTAAGGTCTTGTTACATAAGACTAAATGAGTCATTTTTGCAGACCAACACTAAAGTGTTACCAGAATTAATTTTGGAAAGGTGGGAAAGGGATAAGCCTTTAGTGTAGGTACTTCAAAAATGCATTTAGTACGCAGTTACTATTATTTAATAAGACCAGCATATCAAATGCTACACTGCACAGAGATGAATAATCTATTTACTGATGACTGTTAATCATAAGTTAAGACTAAATGAAGCATTTCTTGAGGTCTAATCACATAAGAGTAAATGAGTAATAGGTGCAGTTTTGCAGCACCTAAACTAAAGTGTTACTGAGAAATTAAATACAAAATAAAGCTCAGCTGTGTTGCTCATCCTGGCACACTTCCCCCAAAATCCCCGCAGTTTCAAACTCTGTCCTACAAGCTAAAAGGTGCCTGCTAACATTGTACCTGTGACTTGCACCTTAGTAACATTCCAGAAATCAATAATATTTTATAAAATGACAATAAATATATCCATAATATGTGCTGTTTTGATTTTATGAAGCTCACTGCGTGACTAAGCAGTGATAACTGCAGTTCTGATAAATTTGTAACTTTAAAAATGAAAACGTCCTACCATTTTTGATTGGTATGTATTTCGTGCTGTTCATACTAAACTTTTCAGTTTTCTCAGCCTAATGATGGCCTGTTTTTACTTGTATGGACAGCTCTTTGGACCTCATATTGAGAGTTCACAGTGACAGCTTCCAAATGCAAATTGCTCACTTGGAATCAATTCCAGACTTTTTACCTGCTTAATAGTTGATGAAATAATGGTTTTAAAACAGCTTGTCATTCAAATGTCCAAATACTTTTGAGCCCTTGGAAATGAAGGGGCTATGAAGAAAAATAGCTGCCATTTCAAAACGGCTCATACGATATTTTTGATAAACCCCTTAAATTAAAGCTGAAAGTCTACACTTCAATCGTATAATGATTGCTTTATTTCAAATCCTTTGTGATGGCGTAATGAGCCAGAATTATAAAACTTGTTTTACTGTTCAAATACTACTAAAAATGGACCTAACTCTATTTCTGCATTAAGTAGCAATGTCCTTTAAGTTGGCATTAATTGCATCTTTCATAAGGACAGAAAAAGAACTAAGGGCAAATCATTGGCATTGTATCTGAGATGTCTAGTGTGTGTGATATATTTGTATATATTTTGTTTGTTAAATGTTAATGCTTGGCTGTTCTCTAACAGTTTTCTTATAATATATCTATAATGTTTATTTAAGTTACAGTGTTTGGATTATCATTTAAGGCTAAAGTGGGTGAGAAGGGGGGTCCTGATAAAGAAAAGGGGATTAAACCTAAAGAAATGCTGTACATTTACAGAGCAATAGGGGATTCTAGTACTTTAAAGTACTTTAAAGTACTAGAACCCTGCTCACCCTGCTTTGTAGTACGTCCTGCTGAACTTTATTGAGGTCATTTCACTGTTTTCCAGCACTCCATGACATTACCCTTTCATTACAAGGAGGGTGAGACGTATTTGCCACCTACTGGGTTGCCAATAAACACCAATTTTATGTTATATGTCGGATACTTGAATTCACAAATTTATAATAAATAAGGAAATTGCTTGTCTTATCCATGTCTCTCAGGATCCAACGTTAGAGTGACCCTTGTAAACTTAACGCTGATTAGGTGCCAGTGAAAATTACATCATTGACCTAAATAACCCAAATAAAATTTTTAATTTTAAAGTAGAAGAGTTAGGTTTCAAAATCACTTTTTTAGAAAGGTTATTTTTAATAAATGATAAGTCAGAGTCTAATTCTTAATGTACACGAAAGCATGAATTTATGATCTTGGCAAAAAAGTTTCATCTAGAAAAATTCATCAAAATCATTAATTCCAGCCTTGGGAACAAACACACAAACTGAGGATTTAATACGCTGAATCTGAATGATGCATACATGAGTGAGTGAAGGCATTCTAACTACCGAAAATATGCATGAAAGTTTTTACATTTGTTTCCTATTTTCTGATAAAAAATGTATGACAGGTAACAGTTATCTTGTTTCACATGGGATGTTAGTAGGGGAATTTCACTTCCTCGTAAAATTCTGATGTTGTATTGTATTTATTAATACCTATGAGGACTGATTCCCAAATATAGGGTCAGATTATTAGTCCTTAGACAAGAAAAATGCCATTCCCAGCATATAATAAGAAGAAAGGAGGCTATATTTGGTCACACCTCTATTTAAGTATGAGTATGGCTAAATCCCTGTATACAAGTCCACCTATGATACTGAGTGTTTATATTATTTTATGTAGTTTTACATTTGTCAGCTTCAGATCAGGTTATGCTAAAGCTCACATGTACACCTGAAGCAATATGCATCCCATAGAGACACATCCTCTTTAAAATGTGTGAGGAAATTAAAGCCTATCCCAAAGCTGAATATTTTATTACCTGTACAGCTTTCTCATGTCATAGCTCCATGCCTGGCTCCTGAAAAATATCTTTTTAGAAAACGAGGAGAAAACAACCGAGGTGACTTACCTCAAGTAGTCAGTCTGCTAGATGATACAGTACATTTCTTTTTTGTATTTTTGTATATACTAAGTTTGTAAAGTGCAAGTAAGATTTACAGTAAGATTTTCTAGAATCTGTTGTTTCTCTAATGCACTTTTCTCAATCCATCATAAGATAGCAAGCAAAACAACTCAGCTACTCATCCTGGGCTGTGAGCTGCAGGCTGTTACCCCTAAGATGATTGCTGCTTTACAATTTATAAATTTATGGATTTAATCAAATCCCAAAATATGAACGGCTCAATCAGTTTATATATTTGCCTGATTGATTTTGAAAATTCATATCCTAATCTGATTAGTGCCTGAATGGTGGGCAACAGTGCACTTAATTTACTAATAATAACCCTAGTGCATGTAAGAGCAGCAGAAAGAGACTAATGGATCACCATCAATCACAAATGTAGCATGCATTTAAACGTATTCTGAATTTAATAAACCCTTGTCTAAACCAGATCAGTCATTCATTGATAGACAATGTACAAGACAAGTCTAACTGAAGCCAAAAACATCCAAGATTTGATACTCATTTGGGGAATGAGGCATCGTGTACAACATCAAAATAGTCAGTACAATAAAGAAGTTATCAAATCTACAAGTGAAATTTGATGGCCTGTTTATCTGTTCACATCTACCAGGCTTCAGTGCTGCTACAAAATTGTGTTTCAGAAATTATCATCATAAAAATATGCATACACCTTATGTCAAAGAAAACAACATATCAGACAATTAACAAGTGAGCAAGAAATAATTCTAAAACTGAAGGAAAAGAGTGATTAATTTAAAATAGGAGCTGCTAGCATCAGTTAAAACCACCACAGCTACCCATCCTACTCTCGATTATATGAGTCCTCTTGTGGTAGACCACATGTACCATTCCACTTTGTCTATCAGACAAAGTTTTGAATGGAGGATGCAATTATTAGCGGGTTGGAAAATGGATGGATGGATGGATGCAATTATTACCTTCTCCACAAGACTTATTCTCGCCTGGACAAAGCTGGTAGCACTGTGAGCATTGTATTTGTGATTTCTCCCGTGCCCTCAATACCACCCAGCAATTCCTGTTAAGGGAAAAACTCTAGGATATGCAGGAGAAGGAGCCTATGGCCGTCCTAGATTATGTACTATCTTTCTGGCAGACTGCAGTTTGTGAGACTCACAGACTGTGAGCAACACTGGAGTATCATGGTCAACAGTCCAGTCTCCTTTCCTCTTTATTTTGTATACCTCAGACTAAAAATATAACACCAAGAGCATGTCACTTACGGAAATTTTCATATGATTCTGAACTTATGGGATTTATGTAACGGGGATGAGACAGAGTATAGAATTCAGGTAGGGAACTTTGTTTCTTGGTGCTGTGACGAATGTTTGGAACCCTAGCCCAGCTGGGAATCCCTTGTATCAGAAGGACCGGAGGAGAGAGTGTGTTCTGGGCATTTCCTTCCCTGGGAACAATAGAGAGCAGCTGCCCTGGCTTGCTGTATGGCCATGGGTTTGGAGTCCTGTGTTGCAGCACTTCTGCCACACCCAGGGAAAGGTGGGAAGGGTGGCAAAGTCGCTTGAGCTAGGAGACAACCTAAGAGCTTGGGATAATAGTATTTAGCATGAAGAAAAACAGCAGCAATCAGAGACAGTACACTGAGTGATACTTGGAAAATGGCATATAAAGCAGTGAGGTCATTGCTGCCCTTAGTGGAAACCATAACAACAGCGGAAGAGAGAAGGTTAGGGATAGAAGAGGCCTGTACTGGGGCCTGACCCCAAGTAGAAGACTTGGGGTTTTACATTGTTCACAGATTTGTTAACATCTGTCTATCTGTCTAACATCTACTATCTTGTTCTCTTTGCCTTGTTGTTGGTTTATTATTGGTAATTGAATAAACTTTTTTCCAACCACCTTCTTGTTTTCCTATGCCTCCTTTGTTAAATGATTCCTACACTATATTATAAATAAAGTTTATAAATTCTGCATGTTAATTTGGAAACTCTGTATTTTTATTGTTAGACTGCCCAAGAAGTGACTGGAAAGCTAGCTTTCTTGGGAGTTCTTAAAATGTATTTAATATAACAAAAATGGTCTCTGAATTCTTGTTTTTTTTTTTCATTTCATATCATGTCCATGTACTATTTTTCTCTTCTCTATTGACACAATGCCTTTGGGATGTTGTATAAGTTTTCTTTCTGATCACTGGTCTTGTGAACTTTAAAATAACAGAGAGAATGCTGTTTTAAAATACATTGCATAAAGTTGAAGAAAGAGAACAATCTGACTTCACAAAGCAGACTGCTTTAGAAAAATGGTGTGAACAGTGATGAAGTGAATAAGTGAATTATTATAATACACAAAAGACTAGTAAGAATGCAAGGAAATAAAATACATCATATCAAAGGATTATTACCTCTAAGTAGGCATCCGTAAGTGAGAAAAATATAAAGGTGCTTGCTTTTTCATACTATAGCTAAGAGGCACAGAGGTGATACATTGTGTTTATTTACTATTAATATTTCATTAATGCAGTATCATTATCAGCATTGAAGCTAATTCATACAGTACCACAATACTATTAATGTGCTGTTAGAATATTATCAAAATTTGCAGTAATGATATAAAGGAAATAATTTACTCTTCTTATTAGGAAATATCTGGTATCAATCTTTTGTCTGATTATGTTTTGTCCTTAGCTGTGACTGACCTCATTTCATCATACATCAAAGTGTTTTGGTACAAAAACATATTTTTTCTACTTTTGCTGCTTATGTCTTTCTGAATGTTCACTATTTTTTTCATTAAAACAGTTGTATCATTTAACTACCGTTTTTCACTGTTTGTTTTTGTCGCACATGCCACGATTTTGCAGGGTGGATGCAGCCACCTTGTTTACTAGCAGCAACGTGTTTTGCCAGTCATGTGAATCAGAACAACTACTCCTGAAGTCAATGATATTTAAGATGGTGATAAGGTAGCTTAGAAATCCTAGTTTTAGGCTAAATACTCAGTTAGGATTAAGACCCCTTGCAGTGAATTTTGTTTTCATTTTCTATTTTTGGTACTTGTTATTCTGGATTTTACAGTCATTCTTTTTTGATTTTTTTTTCCAGTACAGTCATATACCTATTTACAGCTGACCAGATTGAGACAAATCACACTTATGGCCAAACACAGGAAAACAACAGGATAATAATAATCTAGAAATTACCAAAATCAGCCAGTAATAAATATTTCATTATTATTATTATTATTATTATTATTATTATTATTATTATTATTATTATTTCACTGGATCTCATATTTGTTTTGACTCTTAGATGGCTGCTCCACATGGCTAATTCTTGTGCATTCAGCCCACACTGCTTTCCTAACATCAGTATTTCTCAACCTTTACAGTCCCCTGACCCAGTTTCTCCATTTTTTAATTTATTGACGACCCACTAGCAGGAATTTGAAACCATCCCCTTGATGAAACTAACGTGATTGGGGATCCCCTTGGAGAAATATGCTTACTTAGAAATGGGGAAACATCACAAAACCCACTCATGACCACCTGTGACCAACTTGTGAACCAATGATGGCAATCCATGCCCCACTAGTGGAAATTCCAGATCGTAACCCCGTGGTTATGAATAATTGGCTTAGATGACCTACTCGGTGGCGTGACCCAGTTGTTGAGAAACACTGCCTTACACAAACCTGCCATTTAGATGCTAATACTCGAAGGTCAGTTTGTGCTACTCCGTACTGGCAATTAAATTATACATACCAGTGACCCACACCAGACCCACAGAGCCTCAATTGCAATGACCTGTACACTTTTTGACTGACATACAGCCAATCTGACATACAACCAAATGGCCAGTCCCAAATGGAGCTGTATGTAACTGCATCTTGATCTCTTATCTGTCTATAGAGAATGTCTTTACCTTATCCACTGTAGTAATTCCTTTTGTCAATCTCTACTTCTGTCACTTGCACTTTCTGGCAAAATCATTACAAAAAACTGGAAGCTATAAATAGCAGAAATACAGCAGATCCAGGTTGACTGAATTTTTTATTTGAGGACACCATTAGGTTAGCACTAAAATGAGACAGATGCTCTTCTTAACAAATATGAACAATTTGTGGCCAGAAAAGACTGAAGAAAAGAAGCATAGGCTATGGCAGTTGTTCCCAAACTCAGTCCTGGGAACTAGAATTTTTGTTTTACAATCAGGAAGTAATTTTACAACTAACTGATCTCATTGAATTAGTTGGTATTTTTGTTCTCTTCTCATTCTGTATTTAGAAAAGCACATCAGTGTGACTTTGACATTTATAAGTAATTCAGAAATGCATGCATTTTTGCTATTGCTTGGAATACTTAACTCTGTTTTGTTGTTTTCCTGCTAATTTGCATTTTCTCTTTGTAGTTTGTTCCCGTAATTGTAATGACAATTAACAACAAGCAGAGCAGAAAACCAGGCAAACAACACTGAACGCTGAAGGACTGCAACTACTTCAGTGTCAGTCCCACTAACATTCTCATTAGTAAATAACAGATCAAATAACCGGGAAAAGCAGAATAAAAACAATGATGATAATGAAAACCAAGTTAATAAATAAATTAATGAATAAATGAATGAATGAATTAATTAATTACTTGGTTCATTTTAATAAAAATTAACAAAACATCCAAAACTTAGCACCTGGGAAATAACAGATTCTTTAATTAGGCCAAGAGTCCAGTTAAAAACAGAAGTTGGTTGCAAGAAAAACCTGTAGCTATATGGGGTCCCTAGTACTGAGTGTGTGAACCACTGCCATGAGGTATACTAGAAGACTCATCTTAGTGGAAATGAATCCTGGAGATGCATAACAGAGAGTCTAGCACTTTCCTGCAAGGTCTTTTCATCATTCTGAAAGACCATTAAATCTCTCTCACTCAAATTAAATAAAACCTATACAGTTTCATTCTCTAAGGTGGAATGCCTAATGTGCTTACTGAATGCAATATAGCAACCAATATTTTTCTGCCTATGTTTTATATCTTTTTACCACCTTTGACCTGTCTATATCCTGTCAGCTGGGCCTTTCCCACCGCTTGTTCTCCTGACTCTCAGCTCAACTAATACTTGACTGGAAGGAACATTTGAGCTCCATCTGGTTATTACATCTGGGATCATGAATGCCACCTTAAAGAATGGGACTGTCCTCCTAGGTGTGAATCCAATGCTAAATCGATCTCCATCCTTAAAGGGTCAGGGAAATTGTATTTGGGCCTGTAGCTAAAGCTAGTAGCTACAGAGGAATACCATGTATATACTAGTGAACCTACCAACAGGGCTGGGAAACCTCTATTTTATTAAGTGCCCCCCACTTCAGTTCTTTTAATGTCTCTAAACACTGCTGCCTCCATTATGCTGCCATGGTTATTGTTGTTGCCATTGCCTTGACATCTGCTGGCCCATATCTTGCCTTGAAAGGCCAGAAACAAGCTTCAGGTCTGAATTTGACTGGGCCTAATTTTGTTAACCTGTTGATGCAGGATGATATTATAGTGAAACTCCAAAGAACATTTTGCATTATAATATAGAGTAAATAACTACTAACATAAAAGCTAATGCTGTTGTTTACTTTTCAGAGCACGAGGCAAAACTCCACTTTGCTTGATTTAAGTGTTGTAAATACTTCCTGTGACTCTATGAATTTCTTCAGAGTACTTTGCTTCACCTGTCACAACACATAATTATAATAGCTTTCTTGCCTTTTATAAATTCTGTAACCTTTAATGAAATTATCATACCTGAGAAGTTTTGCAGTATCATCTTTCAAAATATTTTGGCACAACATATAATACATTTTGCTTTTAGTTTAAAATTAGCAATTACTATTCATTAAAAATTCTGGCCATATCTATATTCAAGTCAAGAATTAACTGTACATCATGGAAATGGCATTACCAAGTATATAGGTTTAAAACTACTACTTTTTAAAAAATAAAGAATTCCTAAATCATATACTGAATGTAATTGGTAATAGTTTAAAGGTGACTGTTCAGTAATTTACACAAATAATGCCCTAATGAAATTTTGAAAATGAAACATTAGAGGATATAAAAAAAATTTCCCTTCAGATACCTTACACAGCTGCTTAATTAGGCATCAAAGCAATATGTCATAATCAATCATCAATAATCTTGATGCTTTGTGGTGTCAGTATGTACTACAGTACAATGCCCTCAGTGTTAAACCCAGCTTTGGTAGGTTAGTGATGCAGGAAAGACCATTTTAGCTAACAGTCAGCAGACATATCTCTGTTTGGGCCATCTGTATAATAATGAGCACAAAGGTGCACAAAGACAGGACATTTCAATGAACAGCCAATCATTATATACTGTAGTTAGTTTACCTTTATTCTCCACAAGTGGATATGTGCTTTGATCTTGTTAGCAAAATAGAAGAGCACATTACTACACTATACTGTATATATACAGGTAAAATTCCGTTACAACAAATATCTTTACAACAAAATTTTTATTATAACGAAGTATTTTTATGGTCCCGACAGTTTCCCCATATGAAGCGAGTCTATAGAAATCTTGTTACTACGAAGTACATTCAGCAGATAATTTCATTACAACGAAGTGCCCAAAAGACCTTGAAATGCCTAAATGAATCATCCACAGAGCAGTTAGTTCTGTGGTCTCAACTCATTTGCGCACAACAATCCCCAAACAGAAACATTGTAAAAAAAAATTTCTGTTTTTTTTCGTAGTTTTTTTTTTTTGCTTTTTTTGTTTTCTGTGGTTTTCAGTGATACCTTTTGCTTATTGCCTGTCAACATTTAAAAAACATCCATTGGAATTTAACTAATTGTCACCCTCCTATAGAAACGGCAGACAAGAAAAAACAATAACAGTACATATTAGAAAAAAAACTTTTAATTTTTGCAGCTCTTGATTGCGGCAGAAAGAAAAAAGACATTGCCAGTGAGTCTGGAATCTCACCATCGACACTGTTAACTTTCTTGAAAGACCGAGAAAAAAAAAAAAAATCTCAGGTTGCAAATGTAAGCAAACTGCTGCACTTGAAGACGTCGAAAAAGCAGTTTTTATGTGGATTAGTGATGCTTGTTCAAGAAACATTCCTATTAATGCGGCACTCATTCAAGACAATATGAGGTTTCTAAACTCTCTTGGGACCTCCCAAAACTGGACAACATGCCGAAGAGCATCCCGAAGTGCGATCACCGCATCTGTGGAAGACTGTTTATCTGTTGCCGGGGCAACAGCAGGCTCACAGCTCTGATGCATCTCTCTGCCAAAGCAAACTCAATAGGTAATGCAGGGAACAGGATTACTTGGCCATTAACCTGGCCACGACCCTGCCAGACTGCAGTGTCTGTGTATAACAGAGTGGCAGATCCCGCTGCAATAAATAACCGTGCTGTTTCTGTTTTAAGCTGAATAAAGCTGGTTTTACTAAAGTAGCGACTCAGCCTCATGTTTTTGGGTGTAAGACAGGAACTTATAGCGCAACCCTGATCTTTTAGGATTCACTTCTGTGGCGCCTAACTGCACTGCTATGTACCTGCTGTTGCCCTGCCCCAGCAACGGACAAACAATCTTGTACAGACACAGAAATCACGCTTCGGGACGCACTTCAGTGTGACATTCCCGTTGGGTGGGGGGTGTGTTCCTAGGGTGGTGGGGGATCCCAAAAGAGTTCAGAAACCTCATAATATGAAGAAGAAGAAAAGGATGATTCAGCTTCTAATTGATAACTGTGCTGTCCACAACATGATTCCGCATTTAGATAATGTTTGCGTTGAATTCCTCCCATCTAATTGCATAGCAGTGCTTCAGCCATTGGATTTGGGCACCCTGAAAGTGTATTATCGCAAGGAAATGCTGAGAAAAATTCTCGTCAGCATAACTTGTAGACAAGAAAAGATTGAAATTAACGCGAAAGAAGCTATTGAAATAATTGCAGACACCTTGACGCAAGTTAAAGAAAGCACTATAGCTACAAATACAGAATCTCACTACAATGAAATTTTCATTACAACAAAATATTTTTTAGGTCCCTGAAAGTTCGTTGTAATATATATATATTTATTTATTTCCACAAAACTGAATTTGACCTTTTTAAAAATTTTTCTTGCAACTATATGTATTTGTGTTTGTTTTAAATTTTGGAAGCCTCTTAGAAGGTAAAATTGGAAACAGTTATTTATTCTTTACAGTCTTATCTGATTTTCTTTTTGCTCTTTTGTTATAAAATTCTTGAAGCATTAAGTATGATCATCCACAGAGAGCAGACCACAACTGAATTATTTTCCTATGTTTATTTTTGTTAGTCACAGACAATAAGCTCTCAATCTGACATGTATCGTAGTTCCACAGAATGCAAGTTGAAATATTCAGTTTTCTTATTTATTGGCCGTGCTTTTGCCATTTTTCATAGATGTATTGCGTGTTTTCATTAAAGTTCAAGCAATTATTCATTATGGTTCCAAAATACTTAAAGCTACTAACTTTCTCAATTTGTTCTATATTGTGGATCAATGATTGGACTAGTTCAACATTCTTCCTAAAATCAATGAATGAAGAATCTTCCTCACAGCTCCTGATATCACTTCTGCATCGTCTTGGCCTCTTCCTCAAAATGTGCTACATTAGGAGAAGTGTCAATCAATTCTGTATCATCTGCAAACTTGACAGCTAAACAGGTGCTGTCAGATCCTCTCAAGCTATTAATACAAATATAGGAGAGTACAGGGACACTCATTGTGCCATGTGGAGCTCCTATCGATGTATAATGTACTGTAACTTGTCAAGGTTAACAAACTGCTAAGGTGAAAGTCTACAATCCTTAGGGTGAGATAGTGGTCCACCTATGACTTTTGTAATTTACTCCAAAGGATATGAGGTTTCATGCAGTTAAGGTGAAGTGAAGTCCACAAACAATATTCTCACAGAAGTGCATGACAGTGCAGGTAGGCTCCATGCTACCAGTTCCCCCCAGGAGCCTCTGGAGCCTACATCACCTGTACATAATCAAGGGATGAGCCAAGCAACTGAGGTTGCCACACAAAGCAAAGGGAAAGTATAAAATGTGCTCCAGTGCTTTTATTAAAATAAGTCAAACAAGGAGTGTTCAAAAAGTGCAGTGCAAAGTTCAATAAACAAATAATCTGACAAAAAAAGTGAAAGTGGAGGTTAAAATCGAAATAAATAATCCTTTTAAATGTTGAGGTTAAAAACATAGGAAAACAACTGTCTTTTGAAATCAAATCCCCGGTGCATCCCTACAATACTGACATCTCCTCTGCTCATCCCATATGAGTCTTGCAGCAGAGGAGTCACCTTGCCTACAACACAGCCAACCTTCCATAGGTATGGGTCCCTGCTGTTCCATGTCTACAACAAGACTCCCACTCTGGACCTGGGCTTGGGTCCCCAAAGGCTATGGCAGTCCCTGCTACTTTTGCGAACTTACACTCAACACCATATTGATCTGGCTATCTAAATTGCTAAGCCAGAGCAATCACTTCTTTAGCCCCTTGCCCCAGTTACCTTAAATAACCTCCCGCAGATGCACGAGTGCACACCCATGGAGATTGCGCTGACTGTTCAAATATTTATTTATTAAAAACAGGCTCCTGATTATCAAGCTGTGGACCTGCCATACCACAAGGTGTATGGTTTCTCCAAATGTGTATTACTGACATGAAGAACATACCTAATTGAATGGTTCTGTCTGTATGCAAACTGCAATAAATCCAAAGAAGAGGTGTCCTGTAAAATAAGGGGAGCAAGAACCAGCTACTCCAGTCATTTTGCCAAGAGTGATGTAAGCACCACTGGACGATAATTGTTTAATTTATTTGGACAGTTATTTTTTGGATAGGCTAAATTTTAGAGATCTTCCAAAATTTTGTATTCCTTAATTGAGTGATTGAAAAGCTGACACATGGTTCCAGAGACCTCTAAATACCATTCTTTAAGGACCCTTCCATCAACTGTTCACACTTTGGAACTTTCTAACGCTTCACCTTCCTCAGAACTTCTCTTATCTCCCCTTCAATCAAAGGAACTGGGCCACCGCTTCCTGGAATTTATAATTGACAATCCTTAATTAAGTCATAATCAGTTGTTGGACTTATATCATCAAAGAGCAGTAGAATGTATTCAGTTCATTAAAATTTAGTCCCATCTATTATATTTAACTCTATTTTCCACTGATTCAGATTGTTTCCTGTTAAATCAGACAGTTCAAGGCAGGCATCTGATTTTTTTTTTCATTTTAAAACAGTCTTTCTGCTCTATTTTATAGTTATTTTTAGGTTCTGCTATCTGATCCTTGTTCTTTGAAGTTACTTGCATTACTTGCACCATTAGGTCACATGTTATTGCCTTTGATTTAATTTTCTTTATTGTCAGCAGCCATACCACCTGTGTTTCAGAACAGGTAATCCACCTGAAGCCAAGCATGTTTGAGTCCAGCCAGTTCTTGTATTGGAGACCTAAGAAAAACCTTGGGATACTGCTGGAAGAGGTGACAGTTAGGCCATCGGGGAGACTTATCATGTGGTCTGTGTGTCCTAATACCCCATTACAGTGATGGAGACTCTGTGCTACAAAAATGGTGCCATCTATCAGATTAGATATAAAACAAAGCTCCTGATACTCTACAGTCATTAAGATGCCTGAGCATCTTTTAAAAAAGTAGGGTTTATACTGATGTCTTGGCTAAGCTTCCCACCATGGCCTGGACAATCTGGCCACTTAATCATCTTTTGTCTCTAATTGGCTTTTCTCTTTTATTTTCTCTTTTCTCTTTATTTCTCTCACCCCTTCACCACATAATAGTTAATGTGTTGTTGACAGTACTGCCACAATAATAACTTTCGTTGCATCATCCAGGTGGGTGATGCATACTAGTAATGATTGAAGTGGTTCCTCCTTCTCTATGTAAAGCATTTAAGTAGTAAGAAAAGTGCTATATAAATGTATTTAGTTGTTATATTTTGTTTATACTACCATTTTTTCACAAACAAATAATATATTCTGTTGCAACTGTAGTAGATTCATCCATTGAGTGGCTGTTAATAAATAACTGCCGAGTAGAAGATAAACCGTCTCTTAACTTTTCTATAACTCCTCTGACCAAACCTGAACTTGTTTAATTTGCACCTTTTCTTATTTCAGTTTCAGTTTGCAAGTTGGAAATAAATTCAAAGCATAGTGGTCAGATGTACCAACAGGTGCCTTCCTATAAGCTCCTTTAATGTTCCCATACCACAAATCCAGCATTCTCTCTACATATCTACATATTGTTCATATGCTGGCAACACAAAGCTGAGTGAGCTGGAGTTAAAATCACTGATATTAATTCTGGAGCGTAAAGGGAGTCATTTTCTAGTTTCTCATTTCAGTGTACCACACACACAAGTGAGCCTTGGGGGTCTTGAATCACTAAGGAAAATGGGAACAGGTTACATGGCAGCACAAAATCTAACATCTCTCTGTTGCAGACCTGGAATGGAGGAGAGAAGCTGTAAAAAGCTCTGATATTAACTCCAATGCGAACCTGAAGTCCCACTCTTTCTTGTCTTGCAAACATGACACTGAAAATCCTGCCAGAAGAAAGCAGTCAATCACAACCTGAACAAGCCTAACAAGCCATCTGTAACATCATTTTACAGAGACCTAGAAACAGTGGCCATTACTTTTCTTTATTTTTTCTGCATTTTGTGCTGTATTGTTGCACGCTGCTACAATTACATGGGGTGTGGCAGACCCCAAACCTTAACTTTCACTTATGGTATTTTTTCTCCCTACAAAATCACACTGATATTGTTGTGTGGATTTTTATCATGGAGCAGCCAGCCGAGCTGAACCTGCCAACCATAGTGCAAGCCTTGTCTGAACAAGTAATATAGTTATTAGTTAAGATGGCAGCCAACCAGACAACATTTTTGGAATGCCAAATGTGCGGTCATCCTGGGGAGTTACCAGTCCTACAGTAAAAGCTGGGGAACGCTGCAAATACCCATGGAAAGTTGTAGCTCCACTATAAGTGGAAACTAAGGTTCTAAGTTCATTCCCATTGCTGTGTATTAAATGTTTTTTCAAAACAATGAGGAGAGGGAACCTCTTTTGGAGGAAGGGTCTGAGGGGGTGGGACCATCCAACAGAGGCTTGCCCCCTTGAGGCTGGTAATGCAGGCACCTACTCTGAAGACCCACTCCATTTGGCACAGACATCAATCAGGTGGCTACCCAGCTTTTTTTTTTTTACAAGGGGGAAATAGAACAACAATTCTCTAAAGTATGCCCACAGCCCACAGCACAATAGTTTTGGTGGATGGCCAGTACATGCTTGAGCACATTCTATCTACTGGGACCTCAGCCATACTGAACAGAGATCTGCAAACTGGTGTATGCACACCTGCTAGGTGCTCATTTAGGAGCAGATAATATGCTTGAGCAGATCAACAGTTCAGTTTTATTGGCCTGGTGTCAACATGGAAGTTAGGCAGTTCTGTATCTCCTGCCCAGAATGTCAGCTAACCCAGGCATCCCACTGAGAGCAAGCACTGTTTGTGCCTATACCAATCATCAATTTCCCCTTCGGAAGAATAGGAATCAATATCACTGGGCTACTCGAACCATTGGCTGGGGGATACAAGTACATCTTGGTGTCTGTAAACTATGCAACCTGATATCCTGAGGCAATCCCACTGAGAGTACCCAACAGCAAGTCATTCCCCATTAGCTAGTAGAGAAAAGCCAAGCAAAATGACACCTTTTATTGGCTAACTAAAAAGATTATAATATGCAAGCTTTCGAGGCAACTCAGGCCCCTTCTTCAGGCGAGATGTAATTACAATTTCTCTACATTCATAATGGCTAACACGGTACAACACCCTAGTACTACTAGGAGCTAGTAGAGATGTTCCCCAGCATAGGGATTCCTAAAGAAATCCACAGAGATCAGGAGACCCCCTTTATATCTCTAAGAAAACTTTCAAGCTACATCCAAACATCTGAAAACATTGGTTTACCATCCTCATACTGATGGGCTGGAAGAAAAATTCAGTCAAATCTTAAAATATGTTTTTCCTCCTGACAAAGTCACAACTGATGATTTATCTGTGAAGTACAAGCTGCATCAGCCGCATATGCATCATAACCACATAGATTTATCTGAAAATAATGGTGGCACAGGGAGACACACAACAGTTCAATATCCCCTGAAAATATTTTACATTTTACAAGCACAGCTGAACAGCATCTCTTATTAATACAGAAGCAGAGCCCTTACCTCTTCTGTAAGAGGATCACAAGCATCTCCCCCACTGCTGTACCTTCTGGTTCACAGACTTCAGTAACATCTTAAGTATTCCTATGTTAAAATAACTCAGATCAGTTTGTCATTTTATAAATAACAGTCCAGCATGGGAATATCTAAATCACCCATGATGAATTAATTCTATTACTACTTAAATAAATAATGAATAAAAAGAAAGTAAAAAGAAACAAAAAAAGTCAACCGGCTTTTGTGAATCACCAGCAGAGGAGCACCACCCAGGTGAAGCTGTCTGTATGTAGAGTATGTATGTAACCAAGGATTTGATTACAGCAAATAACAATAACAACAAAAATATGCAAGTAGAATCACAGTTATCAAGAGCCATTCCAGGTAGCATTTTTTAAGTAAGGTACATTTCTGGTGTGTTAATCTCCTTCATATGCAGTTTGCATGTTCTCTCTGTGTTCTCTTAGTTTACCTATATTGGTTCTGTTTTCCTTGTGCGTCAAAAATATATGGTCATGTTGATTGCCATCCCTAAACTTTTGTGTATATTGGGGGTATTCTATACCCTGTGATAGATTGGCCTGCATTCATGTCTGGTTCCTGCTTCTAGCTTCTACCACCAAATTTGGGTTAACAAGGTGAAACAGTCCAACTAACTGACTGACAAACATAATATTGTCCTTGTGTTATTGGCAAATTTCATCCAAAGTATGGTTGCCTCAGCTTTTCTGGATAGGGACCATGTGTCGCCCCCAGATATCTCTGTTTTTCTCTGTTTCCTCTAGTAAATTATTTCCCATACACCCTGTACAACTACCCGGTGAAGACACCCTTATTTTTACCCTGGCATGCTGGGATAAATTCCCATTTTCGGATGTTTATCAGATGTTTGTATCTTTCTTTCTTTCTTTGACCCTGTCCTCTGCCATTCTTGTGCCATTTATTTCAGTAACCCACTATATTATGGACAAATCCTAGGTAACTATGATGATATTTTTATTATGATGGTTGTCATCTTGCCAAGAAGGTATTTGTTTATTTATTTATTTGTTTTTTTAATTCAATTAACTCCATAACTGGAAGTAAACTATAATACACTATTTTATATAGCATAACAAAAAGCATTTTTAAAACTGTGTTAATATTTTATTTTCTGTTCTCACTCAACTTCTATGTTGTGTTGATTTCTACGAGGATAGGCTCTGATTTCCCATTCTTTTGAAAAGGAATAAATTGGAGAAGATGGATGGACAGATACTGTATATATGGTTGTTCATTAGACACAACCAACATTTTCCACTGTTTCTGACAATATATATTATAGTTTGAACAAAATTTTCTTCTTTCCTTTTCTGTATATATATTTATTTATTTTTCCACTACATAGTTCTACTTATTTCTGGTCTATTCCTCTTAGGCCTGATTCTTAAATATATACAATGAGCAACATTGTACAAAAGAAGAATTAATGCAGGTGCTTTTGTTGCAATTATAAGCAAAATGCTTCTTTCTGCAGGTTGACGTAAAGAAACACTGAGCTGCAAAGTCATGAGTTGCCGAGTCCTTTGAGAATAGTAAAGCTGTGAGATATTTATAAAGACCAAAAAAATCTTGTCTTAATCTCTGTTATGTTATCACATTTTCCTACATGAGTACATTCATCCAGCTATAGATAATACCTGTTGTTTGATGTTTGCAATATCTATTTTGATCTTCTGATTTTAACAGACTTTTATGTTCATATATGAACACTTTACAAGTAATAATATCCAGGACTTATCAGTTTAATAAAGCAAGCAAAAAACCTAAATAACATAATGGAGAATTTGTAGCGCAAATTTATTCTTAACTTAGGTCATGGACCTGGACTGATTTTCAATCAGTTTCAGATTTAATCTCCATACTATGAGACCATCACAACAACACTGTAGAATGTGCAAAACCAGCAAACAGATAAATTAACTTTTTAGTTGATAAAAAGAGAAGACCTTATGTTGAAAAATGATAAGGGAAACAAATAAATTCAATCCCTGATATTATTATAAAAATATACTTTTGAGAAACATAAGATGGCTTAGCTGCACTTTGTTAAATTAAAATTCTGGGATTGTATTTTAAAGTCTTGCTGGGAACTAGGAACTTCAAAGAAGTTGGTTAGTACTTCCAAACAATTACTATTTCTATTGTTTTGAACTCTCCTTGTAATTTTGGTTTACACATCTGCTTATTGTGTTCTCGGCCTATCTTTGGCATTACATCTGAGCTTGAGCCTCCTCCACAACTTTGTTTCATTCTTAACAATGTTCTCCACCTCCTGATTCCCATCTTCTCCAAATCATCTATGCAACATCCAATCACCTTTTTCTTGTTTTCTTGTTTTTTTTCTCTTTCCACCAAGCAGCCCCTGATACTTTCTCCAAAAGCTTTTTCTCTTTTATCCATTCTAACGTTCATAAACATCTGGGGCCTCATGTATAAACGGTGAATACGCACAAAAATGTTGTGTACACCCGTTTTCCCTCACACTTTGAGATATATAAAAACTAAACTTAGCATAAAGCCACGCTCATTTTCATGACAGCCTCCCCCTTGCGTACAGAAGTTTCTGTTTGGTTTTGCAAACTGGCGGCATCCAGTGTCAAAGAAGTGCTACTGTTTCTGTGTGGTCTCCCTTTTTTCAGATCCACATCAATAACGCAGGATTTATCAAATATATCGCAATTAATTGCATATTGTTACAAATTTAAGGCACTTGAATGTAATCATTCTGTGACAATATAATTGTGCACACAATGGCCAAACTATTTCATATACCATAGGTGCTTTAGCATTGTTACTTTCAGTGCACCACTCAGAATATTTTAACCCACTGTATCTGTGGGTAGAATCACAGCTGTACAGCAGCTGATCCGAAAGCCCTGGAGGACATTTATAGCACACGCTGCCTCAAGAAGGCCATCACCACGGATTCCACTTAGCTCTGCCGCAGTCTATGTGAACTTCTCCCATCTGGTAAACATTTCAGAGCTTTTCCTGCATGGACCTCGAGGCTCAGAAACAGTTTCATCCCAAGAACTATACTCATACTCAAGTCTATCAAGTGCTCCTGGTAGAACTGTTTGTACTTATAATTACAATTACCTCACTGAAAATTTGCACTACAATTGTAATATTGCACAACGTGAGCGAAACTGCATATTGAATCCCATTGTACCATACAATGACAATAAAGGAATTCAATTCAATTCAATAGAATTGATAATAATGACTGGCTTCTAAGTTGATTTAGATTTCCAAGAAATACTTCTATAAGCTATTTTTATAATGAAATCCATTAAAGTATGCATATTACATTTGACTGATAAATTGTTAACTTAGTTTAAATAATGTATACTGTTAATAATTGAACACGTGGGGGCATGGTGGCACAGCAGTACTGATGACCTGGAGCCCCGTTCAGGGATTGTTCCTACCTCGCACTGTATGCTTGCTGGGACTGGCGTGACCCTGGATGTATAGATGGATGGAATAATTAAAGATGTATAATGAAGATTTTTCAAAGTTCCTTAAAAGTTTTGGAGAATAGACGTTCTAAGCTTACAGCCAGTTTTATATTTTTTATAGGGCTTACAGTATATTGTGGTAATTGGTTATTTGGAGAAAATGGAAGGAGAGGAATTGGGGGTTGGTACGTTTGACAGACACAGTACTGCTGCAATAAATTATTTCATCAAGGGTCACACATGTCCTAGCAAGAATCTTGAGGAAGGCAGGAACAATCCTTGGATGGGAGAGGCAAGAACAATCCCGGGACGGTGTGCCAGCTTATCGCTACTGCCTTGCCACTGTGCCCCCATGTTTAATACATGCTTCAATGCATTTTACAATTAAAAGGATATCTAGTATACATCTTAGTATTCTAAAATGTTCAGAAAGTTGTAATATCATGAATGTAATGTATTCTGTGTGGCAATCAGTGCCTGTGCGCTCCTGTCTGCAAAAGAGAAAGCCCATTTAAGAAGCATGGAGTGGTTCACACACATAGAACATATAGAATTAGATTGAAGTAGAAATTTTGTGATTAAAGTCGACATTTCAACCTTTTTTCTTCACTGTGTCCCTATTTTTTTTTCTCTTGGCCTTAATATGCTTCCATATGACACTCAGATGGTGGGCTACGACTCTCATTTTCACATCGGCTTTGACATCTGACCACTTCTTTTTTTATTCTTTCCGAACTTGAACTTTTGAGTGTCATTCCATCAAGTTCCTTTTGTTGATCATACCATTGCCTAAGCCACCAAAACATATGTTTTTCCTTGCCTCCACTGAGTAGGACCTCCACTTTGCATGTGGTGAAATTCTTTTTTAATACATGCTTTTGCCATTATCTTTTAACAAAATGCTTAACTGAGAGGGTTGTTTATATTGATTTCAATATTCAAATATGCTAAATTCTGGGAGGAGTCGGGAAGGGTTGGCAAGCATGTTCATGTGCATTACATTTCATGCTGACCAGCATTTATGGAGCGGAAGTGCACGGAAATTGGCTTACGGTTGGTTTTGTGCATCCAAATTTTTTTGTGTATACGCATATTACCACTTTTGTCTGTACACTATGTTTTAGTGTGACTTCTGCACACGGCATTATACATGAGGCCCCTGATCTTTCTTCTCTGTATATCTTCCACAATATCCATTTCTCCCAAAAACATACTCACTCCCTTAACAGAATGAAAATATTCCTCAATATCTTTCACTACTATCACTGCTTTCAGACTATCCACATTTTTTCAAAAGCTTGGAAAATTGCACAAGTCTCTGATGTGTGCACTTGTTTAATAACAATTTTATAAATTTTAAATTTAACATTTCAATATAGTTCATTTGAATGGATAAAACTTTTAAAAATAAAGTAGGATCAGTTTCCTGCAGGGATTTTGCACCTTCACTTTTTATATCATTATTATGAGTTATTATAATTCAAAAGTATTTTAATATGTTTACCTTTTCAATTATGTATTGTCCAAACTTCATGCTTCATCTTCATTTTATTTTAATTAATTTTAAATCTCATTTGCTTTAATGCTGTGTCCACTTTTCACCATATATCTTCCATTTCTGTCTTTGTTTGGCCAATAAAATCTATATAATCCATGAAGGTATCACATAGTCCTTAGTGATGGATGGATGCTGACCAGATCATCCCTCCCATAACAGCCTCTTTTTCCTTCTTTCTTCCTTCTTTTTCCAGCCTGTGCTACTGTGTATTAATTAAAGTAGCCCCTCAAAAATGTCCTCTTTATATCCTCCTTGCCATGTTGGTGGCCATTCCTTTCTAATATTGGTGTTCACTATGTTATAGCAGGTCCGTGGCTTAAAAAAAAAGCAGCAAGTTTTAAATCCATAGAGCTGTGTCGCTCTCTGTGGACACGATTGCATGACCACGGTGAGTTAATGAGGTAGTTGAAGCGAGTCGAACCTGCACGTGTGGTTGCGATCATTCCCAATTGCTTCATTGGCTTCCTGCAGTGTGTGATTAAGACACTGCGCCCATGGAGACGTGAATGTATATATACGGGTTGGCACAAGGACAGGGGAAATCAAAGATGGGAGAGATCAAAGAAAAGGAAAAAATAGAAAGGAAAGTGAGATTAAAGGATGTGAAAGGGAATGATGATCTGGCCACCTGGAAGGAGGAGACACCACAAGCTGGGGCCCCGTGAAGAAGCATTAGCTGTGGCACTCTAGGGGCTAGTTCGCCCCACTGAATATGCGGGTGGAGTGTGGCGAGCAAGGCAGGTACCCTCCCTAGGCTTCTGAGGTGCGACCACGTGAGTGTGAAGGAAGGCAATGATGCCTGGAGGCTGAAAGGAGCTCGTGGCTGCTGAGTTTCCACCGGCTACATGAACAATGGGTGAGCCAGGGAGAAAAAGAAGGAGGTGGACTGAGATCGAAAGAAGTTAGTCTGCATTTTTAACCTCTGATTTTTAATGGATTTATTTATTGATTTTGTTTTATCCCAACTTTTCACTGGATTTGTATGGATTTATTTATGTATTTTTTAGAGAAAAGCCAAGCAAAATGACACCTTTTATTGGCTAACTAAAAAGATTGCAATATGCAAGCTTTCGAAGCAACTTAGGCCCCTTCTTTAGGCAAGATACATTGTACTCTTTTACACTTTTGGTTTTGTGTTTTGACTTTTAATAAAAGTACTTGAGCACTTTTTCCACCATCCTCTGGCATCATCAGTGAATTGTCCTCATTTGTCAGCTCATCTTGGTCATAACTATCAACGATGTTGATTCCACAGATTTCCAGGTTGGAAGAGGCAGTCTCTAGGGGACCGGCATCGTCACATTCACATCAAAACACTGGCAAAGTACTTTTTTTTATCAAAACTGCAACCTTTGGAACTGTAAAATATGTGATGTCTGCTTATAAAGCGTTGTACCGATGACATCATGAAGTATGACCCCCCTGACCATGACCATAGCAACCCTGCATTGCTTCATGTCAACTATAACAGAAAAATAATAAAAATAAATAAAAATATCAACGTAGGCCGAAGCACTGCAAAGATCAATAATAATTATGTGGAAAGTATCTCAGACCTGAAACTTTAAAAAAATGCAAATAAGTCTACATAAGTCTATTGAAATACTTTTTTATGCTGTGGAAGTCGACCCGGACACAGAGAGGCGGACATGTTGTTTTCACACCACCACACGTTTATTATACAAAACTATTTACAACACTATTGGTCACTCAGACCCAGTTCAATAAAGTCAGTGCACAAACCCCAAAGTCACAGTCCTGGCCACAATGCCTTTCTTCGGGCCGCCTCCACAGCTCTCCTGAGCTTCGTCCTTCCTCCTCCCAACTCCAGCCTCCAATGAATGGAGACGGCCCCTTTTATTCAGTACCCGGATGAGCACCAGGTGTTCTTCCTTGGCCATGCCCCAGCGTGTCGGAAGTGCCGGCTGTCTTCCCGGCAGCTCTCCAGGTAACGTCCAAAGTCTTCACCCCAGCACTTCCTGGTGTGGCGGAAGTGCTGGGGTAACAGGTCCCTAAGGCATTTGGGGGCCTCCTGGCAGTGACCACGGGCCCCTACAGGGTGGAGCTTCCATGCCCTGTACCCGTGGCCCCCAGAGCAACCCGGAAGGCAACCCCCACGTGATCCAGGGTGGGCACAGACCCACATCCAGTCCCTCATGACATCCCGGCCGGGTCATGGCCCCTGGCATCCCTGACAATGCCTTAATTGTAAAAATCGATTCTCATTTAAAGACTCCTTGTATCCTCCTTTTTTCTGCTGTTTCATATGAAGCATTGCAGAAGTGTCACAAACATGGATGTGGGATGTACAATTTGCTGGCACATCTGCTCAAGTGGTAGGTGGCTTTTCTCAAAATATTTGTCCCCCTTTTGTCCTCTCATGAATCATACAAGCACATTAATTTTTATCTATAGCAATTATCGTTATCACCTATTTACTTTGAAAAACTACTTATACTGTGACAGGTGTCTGGTCACACTTACAGGTAATCTAACTTAGACACCATTTAAATATCCAACTACGCCACCCAGTTTTATTAAGAGACTGGGAACTCCTGAAATTTACTAATAATAGCACACATGTTTCTTTAAATTGAGCGGTGAGTAAACACACAATGAAAGACACAACAGTAATTTCAGGAAAAGCAACAGTAACTTCTTTTACACTAGATAATAAGTTCATGAAAAAGATAAATGACGAAATCTAGCAATATCAAGAACGAATTTTCTTTTTTTAAAAGGAAAACGCACTCTAAAAGTCCGTCAAAAACAGAATTGGAGGATACAACCTTTAGTGGTGCAGAGTCCAGTTTGTCCACTGTACCCCAGCAATTAATCGTCCAACTGTCCACCGATGCACTATGTTTACTGGACACTCGTTTCCCAACAGAAGTTTTGTCAAATTGTGGAATCCCTGTCAGCGCCTCCTCGTCGTTCTTTTTCTCCACTCTGGGTTCCTTGTGTTGCTGTGACCTAGGCACGCCTCACTTCTTGTCTGCCAGCTTTGCTCGGTCCTTTCATGTAGCTTCCCTCTCTCGCTGGACCCACAACCCTCTTCTTGTGGAGCTGTCTCTTCCTCCCTCAGGGTAAGTGTTGCTGTCTGTGTCCCTCACGTCGCACCAGCCACGTACCCCAGTCTGCCAGTGAGCCCCTGTGCTCTCTACGAGTCTTGGCAGCGTTCTCTGTGGACTGTCCCTCTCCTTGCCTTCTCCTGCCCAAAAGCTTAAATCTCCTTCAGTCCCTGCAATTATCAGTTCTGGTCAATCGGATTAAACAATGGCACATCTAAATTTCCTGGGTTTAACAATTAATGAAAACACAAGTTAACAAAATGTATTGTTACCAACCATTAATGAGTACAGATCTGCTGATTAGCAACCAATATTGTCAAATGTTAATTTCCAAGGAAGGAGCAGTTCTGTTATCACAACTTGGTATTGTTTGTAATCTCAACCAGCCAAAAACTTCAAAGTGGTGACTCCTTTGCAATACAGCAAATACCTACAATCTGCAGACAGCCTTTTAACGTCTCACCCCTAGTGCCAACAATGGGTGCCTATTGCCTGTTCATCTGCTGGGTTTTAAATGTAATATTGACATGTTTCTTTTCCTAAGAAAGAAATGGAATGACTCAGTGTACAAAAAATGTCCCCCTCTGACAATACTGAAATTACAGCAGAAGCTGCACTGTCATCCATCATAAAGCTTTCCTTTATGGGACATCTGACTCTGATTCTGTGATTGCTACCATCTTGAAAAAGACAATTTAAGGATGGGTATAATGAAATGTGCAAAAGGCCCATGTCTAAGTAATTACTGGACCTTGCTCATCAAATGAATGCAAACAGACGCAACAATTTGACAGCCTATAGGATTTTTTTGTTGCAACTCTGACAGAACATCTACCTTTGGCAACCTTATAAGAATATTACAAGCACAATTTTAATCGTATGATTGACAGGTTTGCCAATGAAATGAGGAGGCACTTTTCCTCAGAGACTAGTGATGGGCTGACAGGAGTCTTACTACTTAGTTCAAAATACAGCTTTCATAAAGAAAAAGTACTTGTGGATCATTGGGTAATACAATGATTTCTCTGAAGACATCTGCAGAGCTAGATCAAGTTTGTAGTCTGTTGAGAAGAAAAGTCTAGAAGGACTAGCAATTCATAAGTCCAGTGGCAAAAGCAGGTTCACATTCAAATCTTTTTTGTCAAGTTGCTGATGAAATAATCAGCATGTCTATGCTAACAGGCTACAGCTAAATGGTGTATGTTTCATGCCATAAAATGAAGCATGAAATGTGTTTATTATTTTATATTTATTTACAAACAAAGTTATGACCACCATCTCTCTGCACCTCTGCCCTGTGACAGCTGGAAGACACAGAATGTATAGTTGGAACCTGCTAAAAAATAGATGAAAACTTAGAGGAGAAACAAAGCTCCCTGTGTCATAGTTCCTATAACATGAATTTACCCAGTAGCATGGTAAATAAAATTTATTTCACAATTTTATGGTTGGAAGACCCATTAATTCTTAGTGTGGAGAACTCCAGGAATCATATTGTAAAAAGAGGATTTCCAAGAGCCAGAGGAGAGAGAGAGAGAGAGAGTTAGAGACGCTTCCAGCGAAAGGTCAGAGAAGGCTGTGCCAAAGGACAGGGTCATCTGCTGGGGAAGACTAAAGAAGTCTAGAAGTGGTAAAATGTGCAAAATAGGGGAGAAAAAAAAACTATGAAAAAGAATTAAAAATTAAGGGCCAATATAGAAAGATAGGAGAGTCTCAAAACATGTGGAGGAATGTTCCACAGTATTTAGAAGCAGTAACAGCCTGGTGAGTTTCCTGATAGGCCCATGAAGGAATGTTAGTGGAGATGTGAGATAAATGATGTAAAATTTAAATCTAGCATTCCTGTTATTGGGATTTCAGAATGCAGGGGTGATATAATTAAAGACAGTAAACCAGGACAGGGAGATGGTAGAAGGAAGATACCTTGCAACCACTTTTATTAGAACAGTAACAGCAGTGTTAATTGTCCTATTGATTTATAATTTTATCCAGTCTTTTCAAAGTTCTTATTTTTTGATTTTAGCCTGGAAATAACCCTTAACCCCACAGTGATACATTTTAATAATGTGAAAATAATCAATGTTCAGTCTGTAGTGGGTTTCAAATGGAATAAATCAACATCAAAGATGAACACTTTCATAGGTGATACTTCAATTGGTCACTTCTCCATTGACTAGACTGCCTAAGGTGATTCTTTTCTACCCTCTGCAAAGGGTGTAGAGCTGAACTCATGTCCCAAAAGCCCAGTGACCCAGTTACAAGTATCCGCAATTAAATGAAAACCTTGAGTAATACATATTCATAATTTTTAGTTTTATACAATTATGTTGTTACTCTTATCATTTAATGTTGCTTAACCAATAGTTCCAAGCCTTGAACAGGTAAACAATACCACTAAGGGAAGAGAGAGGGCACTGTCACTAACGAACTTGTCGTTCTCTGTGCAGTTCCAAAGGACTGCGGTTAAAGAAGGCCTGCAATCCTTATACTCAAGTAAATGTTGAGAAAAGTGATGCACGAAAATGGGAGGGATTAGGATTAGCTTTGTCTTTCGGGCGGTTCCTCAGACCTCAACAGGCTTCTCACTGATTAAGGACTTTGGGATTTCCTAAAAGAGGACTGGAACAAGGAGTTTCAGCCCTTTATCCACATAACTAAGTACCTCATGCAACTTTGTACAAGTACCTTATCAAAGTACACCCCTCCTAAAGGGTCAAATACAGCAAGCTCAATGCACTCAGGCTGTACAATCGTGGTACAGGCCTATTGGAGTTTTGTTCGGTGGATTACGGTTTGGTGTTGGTCCCTACATTCCACTCAAATCTTCTAGTGTATTGGCAGGGGCTGTAGGAGATAAAGGAGAGGAAGGGGCTGTTTGAATATTGTGGTACAGCCCAACTGGCAACCACTGAAGAGCATGTATCATTTAAATTTATTAAAACCATGGAGTGAGAGGGAGGGGGATCCCTCCCACTCTTATACTCTTGCATGCTCTTTGTGGAGGTATTAATTCTCAGTTATGAAGAGCAACTCACACTGCAATAGAAGTGGGAATTGAAGTATGCCATCCATTTGGTACAGGAGATTGCGCACAAGAACCCTGAGCAGACCACCCTCATGACTCATAACACTGTCACTGAGCCCAGGACCATAGTGCATGAATGCCCTCTGGACTCCTGGAAGCGAAGAGGAGTTGGTGATCAGAAGAATGCTAGAAATGGTAGTTACTGATGAAAATCACAGCTTGTGGTCCAGTCCTATTTTTCTTGACCCTAAGCCAAACTAGTTGCCGCTTGTACAACAACTTTGTGGCTGAGCCAGGTTTTTCTTATTTCAATGCCAATCCCATGCCCTGAGTCGATGACCTCCTTGGGAGGTGCATGCTATTTATCCACCCTTGACATGACAAAAGGATATTGGCAATTTCCCCTGTACTATAGGTACTGCCCATACTACATTTATTAGTCCCTTACTACTGTGAAATGAAACCTTAACCGAAGCTTTGTTTGGTCTTAAAACTTAAAAGAACCAATACAGCAGCTAACAGATGTACTATAGCTGGTCAATCTTCTAAAAGGCTGCATAGATTGTGTGAAGTCTGTCTGAATGTCATCACTACATTCAAGATCTGTGGTGACTAGTTATTGCTAATATTTTAACACTAGAAATTGATATTTCAGTTACTACTTTTTATTTTTACTAAATCCCACCTGGTGTCACCGTTTTCCTACATTATTTTCATGGATATGTAGTTTATGGTACTGACACCTGTTGCTGATCATGTAAGTTTCAACATTTGTTACCTATGTTGGCTGTGTGTCACTATTTATGGTGTCATAACAAATTTAAGGACGATGATTGTATAATTTATTTGGGAAGTTTAAGTTCTGTTTTGTCCATGATGTTTTTGTTACTGTCTTCTCTGCCTTCTGAGCCATACCATATGTTCCTTTTAAGTAAATCCAAACAGATTTTTTTAGCTGGTGCTTCAATTATCTCTCATATTTCAAAGGTATTAAATTAAATGGTTAAATTAACCCAGTTTGCGAGAGTGAGGTGTAAGCTCAAATTTTCACTGCAACTGATTGGCATTCCAACCAGGGATAGTTCTTGATTTATGCCTAGTGCTGCCTCAAATACTTTGACATCCTGTAACTCTGAAATGAAAAAAATGAAACTGGATAAGTTTGAGACTTTTTCAGAAATTTCTCAAAATGCAGATAAATACTTACTCCCAAGATCCCCTGTCTCCACAATAGGGATAAATACCCCTGGTCCTGCAGAGTCATGGTGACTAGAAATGTACAGTGCAACCATTTTTAGACACAAATTCCATTTATTGAAAAAATATTCTCTAACTACTCTATTCATCAATCTGATCTACATAAGTTTATGATAGATGTTTTCTGTAACATGTAGCTGATAATGATAGATTAAATTTAGAAATGGCCCTTCCTCCTTGCATTTTGTGCATGGATTCATCTGCTGTTAATTTGATTATGTGATCAGTATGGATAGAGTTATTGCATTGTTTGTCTAGTTTTAAGATATTTTATTATTTTTCTATTTTATTTTGTTTTAGTTTTTCACCATTTTCATAGTTTTAGGTTATATTTAGTTTTTCATTCTAGGAGGTGCTCTTTTGGAGCATTTTAAGTCACAGGCTCATTCCACCACAGTGTGTTTTAAGAAGATCCTCTTGCATCTATTCTGCCCACTGCTATTAGACAATTCAATGCTTCTTCCTTCTGTAAACTATATATATATATATATATATATATATATATATATATAAATAAATAAATTACTATATATATTTTATTTATTTGCTTATTGATTGGTGGGCTGTATCATCTGTCCTGTAAATATGTATTCTTGTTTTTTTATGTTTCTACTACTGTATGCATCTACATTTCACCTTGGAACTAATAAAATTTATGTAATATAATTTTTCAGTAGTTAGCTCTTAGTTTTTGTCACATTTTATTTATTTTGTTTTAATCAACAAAAGTGTCAACATATGCTCTGTTCTGTAAATCTAAAAATACAGCTTTCTTAATTCTTGTCAAATTGTATATCATTCATCTGGTACACTGGGCAACTTGATACAGGACAGTGTGAAGCATACAATTTTCCTACCTGTGACAGAGCTCAGTTACCTCATCATAATGTGATGGCTTAGACTTCCTGCATGATCAAAAAACGCAACAATCAAATAACTAGTATGCTCTGTCACCTGTTACTTTAACTGGCAATAAGTTTAAGCAAATATGTATTTAATGTTAAACACACTTTTATTTTTATTTTTGTGATTCCCTTTATGAGCAGTAAGATCACATACAGTATACTCTTTTATGTTACACTAACAAAATACCCGCGCTTCACAGCGGAGAAGTAGTGTGTTAAAGAAGTAATGAAAAATAAAAGGAAAAATTTTAAAAATAATGTAACATGATTGTCAATGTAATTGCTTTGTCACTGTTATGAGTGTAGCTCTAATATATATATATATATATATACACACACAAACATATATACACATATACACACATACATACATATCTACATATATACACATACGCATATATATATACACATACATATACATATATATATATATATATATATATATACACACACATACATCCACATATATATATATATATATACACATATACCCCGTTTGGGGTGCGAGCAGCTGTTGCTGCGGGTGCCAGAATCCATCGAGGAAGAAAAATGAAAAACATTATTTGTACAAAATCTTAATTTATCTATCCATTCCTAAATAATTAAATGGGCAGGCTATTTCGTATCAGTGAAATACGCTGCTTGTTAAAACAGATGACTTCCGCTCTTACATGCATTTAGTGCTGCGTGGGTATTATGAACTATCGTATCTGTTCAAGTTCTATTTAAATTTTAAATATAAGTAATTTTTATTTAGTCAACAGAAATATCTTTGGTAGGAATGTAAGTTAAATTTAGTCATCATTGCATAAAGTTTTCTTCACCATAGAAATTTAAAGACTAAATTCAACTTACATTAAGAAAGCTGATCCCGGGACTATTCTGATACATAATAGTGAGCCATGGCGGTAAATGATAAATGATAAAGCTAGGATTAATAATCTACTGTCTGATCTATTCGTTTATGTTTTATTGTGCTTAATTACTTTTTCCTCCTTTTTTTTCTCTTTTTCTTTTCTAATTATTTCATGTGTACCATAAACGAGACTGTTCAATATCATACCCTTGGTTTACTGTTATTGCTATTACTGCATTAAGACTTGTTATGCTTATTTTGGACACATCTTTAATACCATCACCCGGGTTTATTATCTGGGTGTATCATCTTAATGCACTAAAATTGCTGAAGACTATATATATATTTTAAGGGCAAAATTCTTTTTTTTTTTTTTTCTCTTTTAAAGACTATATTGGTAACAGATATCTCTATCTTTTAACCTAAAGCGCCACTGCATGGGGGCTTGATGTGCTTTGGACGTGCTCTGTCTCTGTCTCTGGGTATGTCAGAGGACTGGGACTGTGTGAAGTGGGTTTTAGCCTCACCTGGGGAGGCAAAAAGGAAGGGGGAGAGAAAGAGAGCAGGCTTGATCTATACCTAATCTATCATCTCAATCTTTATAATTATAACTATCAACGTAATAATAAGCTGCATGGCAACAACTTTTGGGGAAATAGGAAATTAAGACCTAAACTATCTCACTTCCAGTTAAGACTATAAAATGACATCAAAAACTCAGAATCAGTGTCTCCATGATGGGACAGTTAACTTCGTAAGCTGGAATGTTAAAGGCCTGAATCACGAATTAAAGAGAAAGAAAGTACTTTCTCACCTAACAGGTCTAAATGCTAAAATAGTATTTTTACAGGAAACCCACTTACTAAGTAAGGATCAGTTCCGCTGCAAAAGACTGGACTGGCCAAATGTTCCATTCTAGTTTTACAAAGAAAACTAGAGGGTGGGAATTCTCATACATAGAACAGTACCATTTGTAGCATCAGATGTAGTATTGGATCCTGAAGGGAGATATGATGGTCATGGGAGACTTATCTAACTGTAAAATGATTTTGATAAATGTTTATGCACCTAATGTTGATGATAAGGAATTTATACAAAATTTATTTGCATCCATTCCCAATCTGAACACTCATAAACTTATAATGGCTGGGGACTTTAATTGTGTTCTAAATCCACTTTTAGATAAGACTTCCTCCACAGGGGAACGCAACTAACACCGCAAAGATAATTACAAAGTTTATAACTGATCACAACTTATCAGATCCCTGGAGGTTTTAAACCCAAATTCAAGAACATATTCTTTCTACTCACCAGTACATCATTGCTACTCAAGGATTGATTACTTCTTTATAGATAATAACTTCTTGCCTAAGATTAAATCTTGTAAATACGATGCTATTGTTATTTCAGACCATGCACCTATGATCTTGGAGCTGAAATTACTAAGCCCCATACACTCACCCCGCAGATGGCCTCAACCGCTTCTATTAGCTGACGAGAATTGTACTGAATTTATATCCAAACAAATCAAATTCTTTCTAGAGACAAATACATCCCCTGAGATCTCTGCAGGAATACTCTGGGAAACTCTTAAGGCCTTCTTAAGAGGACAGATTATCTCATATCTTTCCCACAGAAATAAATCCGAAGCAAGAAAGTAGCAGAGATAAAAAGCAAATTACTAAAATAGATGAAGAACATGCCAGACTACCAAGCGAGACTCTACATAGAGGAGGCAGGCTCTACATTCAGAATTAAACCTCTTGACAACTAAAGAAACTGAACAACTAATTTACAAATCCAGACATCATTATTATGAACATGGAGAGAAAGCTAATAAGCTTTTAGCTCAACAAATTCACAAGCAAGAAGTGCAACGCAATCTCGTAATCACTAACACTAACGGAGATAAAATCATCGAACACAAAAATATAATGCACACTTTAGAGACTACTATAAATCCCTATATACTACTGAGTTTAAAGAAGACAATATACAATCTAATGCATTTCTGGATACATTACAGATACCACAAATTGACGCTTTTAGTGTGGAGGAACTTGATAAACCTCTGCATTATCAGAATTACTAGATGCTATAAAGTCACTCCAAGGTGGAAAAGCAGCAGGCCCTGATGGCTACCCTGCAGAGTTTTACAAGAAATTCTCCGCTCAGCTAGCTCCCTCCTATTAGCAACATTTACAGAAGCCAGAGATAACCAATCTCTTCCACAAACCTTTGCCAAGCACTAATCACTGTCTTTCCAAAACAAAATAAGGACTTATTACAATGTGCATCATACAGACCAATTTCACTTCTGAATAACGACGTTAAAATACTCTCTAAAATCATAGCTAGAAGGATGGAGAAAGTGCTCCCTCGTAATATCACAAGACCAAACTGGATTTATTAGGGGCCGACACTTATCTTCAAATCTTCGACGCCTGTTTAATGTAATATACTCACCAACTAAATCAAACACCCCAGAAATATTATTATCATTGGATGCAGAAAAGCATTCGACATGATTGAATGGAAATACCTTTTACTATTTTGGAGAAGTTTGGGTTTGGCCCAACATTTGTGCATGGATTAAATTACTGTATACTAACCCAGAAGCTTCAGTTTGCATCAATAACATTTGCTCAGACTACTTTAAACTAGAACGTGGCACAAGACAAGGATGCCCTTGTCACCACTGTTGTTTGCAATTGCCATTGAACCACTGGCAATACATTGTCGAAATACTGATCAGATAAAGGGGATTAGCAGAGAAGGACTGGAACAGAAAATCTCATTATATGCAGATGACATGGTACTGTATATATCGGACCCAGAAAATTCTGTGCCTGCAGTCTTAGCAGCACTCACAGAATTTCAAAAGATCTCTGGTCTCAGAATTAATCTGAATAAAAGTGTACTCTTTCCGTGAATTCTCAAGCATATAATATTAGATTAGACACCCTACCTTTTATCATTGCAGAACAGTTTAAATACCTGGGGTAAACATCACAAGTAAACATAAAGCTCTTTATCAACAAAATTTCACGCCTGCATGGAAAAAATTAAACAAGACTTGCATAGATGGTCAACCCTTCATCTCACACTAGCTGGAAGAATTAACACTGTTAAGATGAATATTCTTCCTAAGCTCCTTTTTATTTCAAAACATACCAATATACATTAATAAATCATTCTTTAAGCAATTAGATTCAACAATAACCTCATTTATTTGGAATTCAAAACATCCACGCATCAAAAGAGCGACCCTACAAAGACAAAAGGCAGAAGGCGGCATGGCTCTACCTAACTTCCAGTTTTATTACTGGGCAGCAAATATACAGGCGATAAGAACCTGGACACAAATAGAAGAACATACACAGGCTTGGACCGCAATAGAAGTAAAATCCTGCAATACTTCTTTGTATTCCTTGCTCTGTGCTCCAATAAACACACGCTATCGGCAATACACTAATAACCCAATTGTGCTCCACTCACTTAGAATCTGGAACCAATGTAGAAAGCATTTTAAGACGGAGAAGCTTCTTCTGTGGCACCCTGCAAGAGAACCACCTCTTTCAACCTTCACAAACATATGCAGTTTTAATATCTGGAAAAATTTGGAATTAACTTGCTTAGAGATCTTTATATAGACAACGTCTTTGCATCCTATGAACAATTACATTCCAAATTTAACATTCCAGCTACACATTTCTTTCACTATCTTCAAATCAGGAACTTTGTTAAACAGAACCTTCCAGATTTTCCTCATCTTGCACCCTCATCCACGCTGGAAAAATATTGCTCAATTTCAAGGATTAGACTCCATCTCTACAATATATAAAATCATTTTACAATCCCTTCCTTTCAAAGATCCAAGAGGACACTGGGAAAAGATCTCTCAATTAATATATCAGAAAAGGAGTGGAAAGTAGCAATGCAGAGAATTCACTCAAGCTCCATATGCAAAGCATACAATTATACAACTCAAAATTATATATCGAGCACATCTGTCTCGACTAAAACTCTCCAAAATGTTTCCAGGGCATGATCCAACCCGAACGTTGCAACCAAGCCCCAGCCTCACTAGGTCACATGTTCTGGGCCTGCACCAAATGAACATTATTCTGGACAAAAATTTTTAATTACCTCTCAAACAGCCTTGGACTCACAATCCCTCCTAACCCATTAACAGCTGTGTTTGGGGTTCTTCCAGAGGGCTTAAAGTGGAGAAAGACAAACAAATTGTGATTGCATTCACTACACTGTTGGCACGCAGACTCATTCTGATAAACTGGAAGAACCCAAACTCTCCTCTTTTAAGTCAGTGGGAAACTGATGTGTTATATTATTTGAAATTGGAAAAATCAAATACTCAGTTAGAGGATCCGTACAGACTTTTTTCAAAACATTGCAGGATCTAATCAGTAATATTTTAAAATAAGTTTATAAACAACAGAGAATTTATTAATTTAGGTATTTTACAAGCCTTAAATTTTACACCGCTTGGCTTGCTCTCTCTCTCAGGGTGGGGATCGATCTGTTCTTAACTAATTTTTTTTTGTAAAACTTGATTGCTTTGTATGGATTGTAATAAAATTAATAAAAAATAAAAAAAAATAAAAATAAATTCAACTTACATTCCTACCAAAGATATTTCTGTCGACTAAATAGAACCTACTTATTTCCAAATAGAACTTTAAAAGATATATTTTTTCGAATCTGACCGCACATTTTAGATCGATTTGACGCCCACTACACCGAGCCCGCGTGGTATTGTGCTCTTGCCTAGGATTACACTGAGTATGGCTTTACCAAAACAATCATTCATGGCGAATAAAGTATCCATTATTCATAAAGCTTCAATTGGTGATTTGTTTTTCTGTGTTAACCTCATATTTTTTCATACTTCTTCTCAAACCAAGGGGGTGTGAAATCGGAATCGTTCGTCACAGGGGGTGCGAGGGTAAAATGAATCGGGAAGTGCTTATATATATGTATTCGCCCTAATTCTGGGCTCATCAGCCGTACACACTCACTGCACTCCCTCTCGGGAATCGAACCTCGGGCGTCAGCGGCGAAGACTCTAACGATGCGCCACGGCGTGTGGTTCATTTATTTGCCAGTATGGTAATCGGGGTAATTACATTCAAGGCATTCATAGTCTGAATCACAATCCGATTGTATGGGTGGCTACCTACCAGGTAACGTTTGTGGTTGGTCAGCAAGTTGGCTAACGTCCGCCACGGTGCCCTCTTTCAGTTGCGAGAAGCAGATCATAGAATGGTTGAAATAGTTTTTACTGTCAAATAATGCAAAAGAGTACGCAACACGTGTTTCGCGGTAATTCTGGGCTCATCAGGCGTACACACTCACTACACTCCCTCTAAGGAATCGAACCTCGGGGATCAGCGCCAGAAGCGAAGCCTCTAATGTTGCACCACAGCGTGTGGCTCGTTAATTGAATTACATTCAAGGCATTCGTAGTCTGAATCAGAATCTGACTGTATGGGTGGTTACCTACCAGGTAATGCTTGTGGTTGGTCAGCAAGTTGGCTAACGCCATGGCGTGTGGTTCGTTTATTTCACAGTATGTAGATCGGGGTATATATATATATATAGCAAAACACCGGCGCTTTGCAGCGGAGAAGTAGTGTGTTAAATAAGTTATGAAAAAGAAAAGAGAACATTTTAAAAATAACGTAACATGATTGTGAATGTAATTGTTTTGTGACTGTTATAAGTGTTGCTGTCATCAAGGATTTGATTATCATTATTTCTTTCAGTCAGGTTCGTATTTGGAGGATGTGTTGTGTTCAAGTTACATTCCGTGTTTGTCAATCGTTGTAAAGATAACAGGTTTCATTTATCGATTCCTTTCTTACTGCTTTAACAAACAGCTCGTCTTCCTCTTTATTTAAGACATCACACACTGCATGCACAGGTTTTTTTACACTGTGTTCCTTTAGCTGGACATTGACTTCTTTCACCGTGTGCTTTGTTTCCGCAGTAGCTGCACTTATGAATATGCTTGTATGTGTCACACGCTTCATATTGTTTTGCTGCCTGCTCAATTGTGTAACGCTTTTTTTTTCTACGCTCTTTGGAGCTCTTTCCATGGCTTTATTTAATGTTAGCTAAGACCCCGGCCCTTAAAAGTTTCTCTCGCAGTTTCGCTGAGTTTGTGCCAAACGCCACCCTGACCATCTCATCTTCCTTTCCATGAGTACAGTCCTTCGCGGCAGAGTGTTTCTATTGGATTGCCACTGACGGACGGCCTTATATGGACAGGCACTCAATTACGTGGGAGGCGTGATGATGCGAGACGCTAGACGTAACTCCGCCTCACACGGCAACCGAGCTGCCCGCTATGGCCGTATACAATATACGAAAGTAGGTTCCAGTTATGACCATTACGCATAGAATTTTGAAATGAAACCTGCCCAACTTTTGTAAGTAAGCTGTAAGGAATGAGCCTGCCAAATTTCAGCCTTCTACCTACACTGGAAGTTGGAGAATTAGTGATGAGTGAGTGAGTGAGTGAGTGAGGGCTTTGCCTTTTATTAGTATAGATTTATTTTCAGTGTTTCCTGATGTTGACTAGGACATCTGCCCATTTCCAAACTTTGAAAGTGCATTTTTCTCAGGGAACTCTTACTTTGGTTATTTTTGAAATACAGTTGAAGTCACTGTTTGAACTGTGATAATAACAGCAATAACAGAAAGAGAAATGAAAGTTTTTTTACACACACACACATTTTATATATATATATATACACACAGTGGAACCTCGGTTTGCGAGCATAATTCGTTCCAGAAACGTGCTCGCAATCCAAAACACTCGTATATCAAAGCGAATTTCCCCATAAGAAATAATGGAAATTCAGATGATTCGTTCCACAACCCAAAACTATTCATATAAAAAGGATTAATACAAAATATAAAGTAAAATACATAATACAAATTAACCTGCAATTTACCTTTAAAAAGAATCATGGCTGGTGTGAGTTTCTAAACTCATGTGGAATTCCACCCAACGGGACGACAGGCTGAAGAGTGTCCCAAAGCAATAGCAGTCTCCCAGCGCTGTAGCAGTTCGCCGTATAAGCGCATCCAAAAAGATCAAGGAACATTATAAAGATCCCGCTGCAATAAATAACAGCGCTGTTGCTGTCTCAAACTGAATAAACTGGTGTTTATTCAGCTGGTGTTAAAGTACTGAGACTCAGCTTCGTGTTTTGGGGAGCAAGATGAGGACTCGCACTTCACAGAGCACACACACAGTCACAATGCTGTAGTAAACAGAGAGAGGTGCTGGGTGAGCGAGATAAGGAGAGAGAGAGAAGCGCTGTAAATAGAGAGAAGCGCTGGGCAAGCAAGATAAGGAGAGAGAGAGAAAAAGACGCACTGGGTGAGCGAGCGAGATAAGGAGAGAGAGAAAAAGACGCGATGAGCGAGCGAGCAAGATAAGGAGAGAGAGAGAAAAAGACGCACTGGCCGAGCGAGCGAACGAGATAAGGAGAGAGAGAAAAACACGCGATGAGCGAGCGAGCGAGATAAGGAGAGAGAGAGAATCACCATCAGCTCAGTTGTGATCACATGACGCTCAGCAGACAAAGTGTATCCATACTACTCGTATTGCAAGACATCGCTCGTTTATCAAGTCAAAATTTATTAAAAATTTTTGCTCGTCTTGCAAAACACTCAGAAACCAAGTTACTCGTAAACAGAGGTTCCACTGTATATATATATATATATATATATATACACACATATATATATATATATATATATATCTATACTAATAAAGGCAAAGCCCTCACTCACTCACTCACTCACTCACTGACTCACTCACTCACTGACTCATCACTAATTCTCCAACTTCCCGTGTGGGTGGAAGGCTGAAATTTGGCAGGTTCATTCCTTACAGCTTCCTTACAAAAGTTGGGCAGGTTTTATATCGAAATTCTACGCGTAATGGGCATAACTGGAAGCAGTTTTCTCCATTTACTGTAATGGAGATGAGCTTCAACGCCGCGGGCGGAGTTTCGTGTGACATCATCACGCCTCCCACGTAATCACGCAGTACATAGAAAACCAGGAAGACCTCAAAAAGCGCTGAAGAAAACATGCATTATATAATTGAGAAGGCAGCAAACAATAAGAAGCGAAGCGAGTGACATATACAACCATATTCATGAGTTCTGCTACTCGAAACAAAGCACGATGTAAACCTACACTTTAAATTAAGTTCATAGACAGGCTGCGCTGGCGTTTGTAATTTAGTGCCTGCCCATATAAGGCCGTCCGTCAGCGCAATCCAATAGCAAACTGCCACGGGTAAATATTCACGGGTGAAGGACTGTGCTTATGGAGAGGAAGATGAGATGGTCAGGGTGGTGTTTGACACAAACTCAGCGAAACTGCGAGAGAAAGTTTTAAGTGCCAGGACTAAGGTAACATTAAATAAAGCTATGGACATAGCACGAGATGGCACCAGCACAGCTGGGAACCTTCGATGCAAGTACACCGAGTGGCTCATGTGAACTGACGCAGTGCACAGATAAAAAGCAACAGTTCCAAAGAGCGCTGAACAAAAACCGAATTACACAATTGAAAAGGCAGCAAAAAATATGAAGCGCCTGATAAGCATATTCATAAATGCAGCTACTGTGGAAACAAAGCACACGGTGGAAAAAGTCAATGTCCCGCTAAAGGAAGACAGTATAAAAAACCCGTGCATGCAGTGTGTCAGGTCTCAGATAAAGAAGAAGACGAGCTGTTTATTGATGCAGTAAGAAACGAATCGATGAATGAAACCTGTCATCTTTACAACGATTGACAAACACGGAATGTAACTTGAACACAACACATCCTACAAATACGAACCTGATTGAAATAAATAATGATAATCAAATCCTTGATGACAGCAACACTCAGTAACACTCACAAAACAAATACTGTATATTGACAGTCATGTTACGTTATTTTTAAAATGTTCCCTTTTCTTTTTCTACCTTTTTAACACACTATCTGCGATACGCTGGGTATATATATATATATATATATATATATCCCGCTCTACATACTCGAATAATGGATACTTTATTCGCCATCAATGATTGTTTTGGTAAAGCCATACTCAGTGTATTCATTAGATGAACGGTAAAAAGTAAGAGCGAGGGAGGATGACTCATTGAGGCATGCAGGCTGTAGTGGCCAACTCTATCTGAATTGCACGATCACATTTGAAAAAATATATCTTTTCAAGTTCTATTTAGTCCATATGTGTCAAACTCAAGGGCCACAGGCCACATCCGGCCCGGCGTGTAATTATATCCGCCCGAGATCATTTTATATACTGTATTATTGTTATTAAAGCCCGGGTATATGAAGCGCTGGTAACACAATAAACTACAGATCCCATAATGCAGCGCTTCAGCTGCCTTGCCGAACACTTACCGCGTTAATCAAGTCTACCTTATGATGCTGCAAGTTATTGCGAAGCTAGAGTTATTTGCACTGAGTTTGCACGGTGCTTTGGTGACTTTGAAGAACAAAAAGTCCGTCTACATGCGGCTCGAACCTTGTGCATGTTTGGTAACACATATCTGTGTGAGAAGCTCTTCTCAGTGATAAAGACTAACAAAACAGCACACAGGAGTCGCCTCACTGATGAGCACCTGCAATCCATCCTGAGAATCTCCACAACACAGAACCTCACACCAAACATAAACGAACTTGTGGCCAAAAAGATGCCAGGCGCCCAGCTCTAAAATGACATATGAGCAAAGACAACTGAATGATTTGATTTGTTATTGCACGTAAGAGCGGGAGTCAAACGTTTTAACAAACAGCGTATTGCACTGATACGAAATAGCTGTGTGTGTATATATGTAGATATGTATGTATATGTATATATATGTTTATATATGTGTGTGTATGTATGTATATGTGTGTATATATGTGTGTGTATATATGTAGATATATATGTATGTATATATGTGTATATGTATAGATATGTATATATATATATATGTTTATGTGTGTGTGTAAATATATATGTACACAGTAATCCCTCGCTATATTGCGCTTTGACTTTCGCGGTTCGCTCTATCGCTGGATTTTATATGAAAGCATAACTAAATATATAACGCAGATTTTTCGCTGCTTCGCGGGTTCTGCGGACAATGTGTCTTTTTACTTCCTTGTACATGCTTCCTCAGTTGGTTTGCCCAGTTGATTTCATACAAGGGACGCTATTGGCGGATGACTGAGAAGCTAACCAATCAGAGCACGCAGTTAAGTTCCTGCCTGCTGAATGCAGTTTTAACCAGGAAGTCTCATCTCGCTCATTCAGCATCAACGTGTTTCGCTGTGTAAAGAGTTGTGCTCTTTGTGTTTATCTTTGTGCATAGTCAAGCCCTTCATTATGGCTCCAAAACGATCTGCTACTGCTTCAGGGGCCGTGCCCAAGTGCAAACGGAAGATGTTAATGATTGCTAAAAGGTAAACGCTTTGGATTTGTTGAAGGCTACGATTCTTTTTATTTAAAAAGTAGGAAAGGAATACAAGATCTACGGCTGCAGTGTCCTTTTAACCAGGGTGCAAAACGAGTTGTAAGTGGATGTAATAAGGCAGTAGTCTGGATGGAATCTGCTTTAGGGATTTGCATTGAAGACTGCCAGAAGAAGAACAACGGCAGTGCTACACAATCGCCTGAAGTGGCTCCTTTAAGGGCTGTAACGCTCTCCTTTGTTGTGCAGTAAAATAAAACTCATTGTTATCAGACAAGTCATCGTGTCATTGTTGGTGAGTAACCATAATTAATTTTCTACTTACAGTGCTTAGCACATGTACGTGCTTTAGTGTCACTGTACACACATTTACTGTATACTATTTTTCTTGTATTGTACGTATTTATTGCTGGTGGCCTGTCTATCGTAATGGCTGTAACATATGTGCTATCGGAGACACTCAATATCTTTAAAATAATATTTAGGTTTTACTGTATATAAACAGTGTGTTTATATACATAATTTCAATGAATCTTACCTAATATCTAAGAGAATACAAAGGGATTATGCTGTATAACTCTGCGGGGAATATTTATAAACAGTGTGGGAGAGTTTATAAGGGCTTAAAATATATAAAATAACCATAGAAACATATGGTTTCTACTTGCTGATTTTCACCTATCGCGGGGGTCTGGAAGCAACCCCTCGATCGAGGAGGGATTACTGTATATATATATATATATATTGTGAACGCTGGCCCCGGCACAGACAGACGGACAGCATATTTTTGCCCAACACACTGTTTATTTACACACTATTTACAAGTTAGAAAAGTCTCGTGCACTCACAACCCCAGCGCCCTTGGCACTGATTCCCCCAAAGTCCAGGGCCCACAGTCTCTGTGCCTTTGTCCTGGCCGCCTCCTGTCCTCTCTCCAGCTCCGTCTCCTTCCTCCCGACTTCCACCAAATGACTGGAGGGAGGCGGCCCCTTAAATAATGCCCCGGATGAGCCCCAGGTGTTTCCGGCCTCTTCTCTTTAGCCACGCCCCAGCGTGGCGGAAGTGTCGGCTGCTTTCCTGGCGGCTCTCCGGGCGCCACCCAAAGTCTTCCCCCCGGCACTTCCTGGTGTGGCGGAAGTGCCGGGCTCCCGGGATAATTAGGCACCGGGGCGCCGCCTGGCGGTGGCCACGGGTCCCTACAGGGCTGGGCTTCAAAGCCCTGTACCCGAGGCCCCCTGCCTAACCAGGACGGACGCCCCCACTCTGTCTGGAGGAGGCACTCGCCCTCCTCCGGTCCTCCAAGGCGTCCCGGCCGGGCTCCAGCCCCAACCGGCAACCGACGGGATAAACCGGCATCGGCGCCGCCTGGCGGTGACCACGGGCCCCTACAGGAAGGGCTTCCATGCCCTCGACCCGTGGCTCCCAACAGAACCAGGACGGACGCCCCCTCGCGGTCTGGAGGAGGCACAAGCCCTCCTCACGTCTTCCTGGGCGTCCCGGCCGGGCTCCAGCCCGGCCGGGGGCCACAATATATATATGACAACAACACTCATCACTCACAACAGTGACAAAACAATTACATTGACAATCAGGTTACGTTATTTTCAAAATGTTTCCTTTTCTTTTCATTCTTCTTTAACACACTACTTCTCCGCTGCGAAGCGCGGGTATTTTGCTAGTATATATATATATATATATATATAGTGCATTTACTACAAGCACATTATTTACATCAAATACTGAACATCTTTTATAGCAACATCTTAGATTGTTCACTCAATAATCAAAGTGCAAAACCTAAGGAGATACCTGTGAGCATAAACTGGGAGGTTGTACTTTAATAAAAGACATATAGGAATAAACATTCTGTATTTTGCCAGGTAGAGCACTTAGTGACAACAGTTAAACCTGAGCTGTGTGATATCCATGCACCAACAAAATGCCCATGTCAAACATTAGAACTAAATAACCTTATTTATACCAAATGTAACAGCAGATAATAGCATTCATTGCAAGCTATGAGTTTGCTTAATGATGTCCTTGTGAAGACTGTGCTTGTACAAAGGAATGACGGGTTAAAAGACAACATAAATATTGGGGCGTCCACCTGGCCGCCAGAATTTCCTTCCAAAGTTCAACAAAGACAACATACAGTGATGCAATTAGAAACAAAAGGAATTTCCCACTGGCGTTCTATACAACAGAAATACTTCCTCTAAAGGTGTTTAAGATTACTTTGGTTGGGGTTTGAAGGAGCTCTGTCTCATCAAGCGTCCAGTCAATAAGTGATCGCCTCCTTCAGGACTGGCTGGGTTTTTACAGTCCTGGGACTGGAAGGGAGATGGAGGCAATTGTCCTCAATGGGCTGTTTCTCGGCACTGTGGAGGCAAAGAAAGATGACATAATCATGACTAAAAAGCTAACAGGAGGAATTTCAGTATACATGGTTTCTTGATCCTGCAGTGGGCTGGCGCCCTGCACGGGGTTTGTTTCCAACCTTGCGCCCTGTGTTAGCTGGGATTGGCTCCAGTGGACCCCCGTGACCCTGTGTTTGAATATAGCACGTTGGATAATGGATGATTGGATGGATGGTTTCTTGATCAGAAGCTGAGAAAATAAATGCAAAATGGGAAAATAAGAAGGGTATGTTAAAAAAATGTTCAAGCAAGAACTGGTAATTACCTGTTTGAATACAAAATAAGCCAAAACAACTGGTGTCCATCATGCAATATCTGAAAATAAAGAAAGATGAAGGTCTCAGGAATTTTCAAATCTGCTCAGGTCCCCAAAACATTTTAACAGAGCTCTTAGAAAAGTGAAAAATCAACAATTTCAGAAATGTCTGCTAATGGACCATGAGAGCAGCAACAGGCCACAGAATTAAAGAATGGGTTTAATTAACGACAAGAATCGGCACCTCATTAAGCAGCTGGTTGGAGTGAAATTGGTTGGAGTTTGAGGCCCTGACTTAGTTGGTCTTCTGTTGACTCACTCACTTCACATTTAATTTCTGGTTGGGTGTCATTTAAGGAAAGAAATGAAGCAATTCAGAGGAACAATGAAGAAATCTTTAAAAATCAATCCAATTTAAGTGAATTCACAAGAAGTTAATTAGCAGCACAAACAGGGCACTCAATAAAAAATGGTTAGAATGAAAACCTGCAGCCACGGTGGTCCTCGAGGACCAGACTTGGTGACCCCTGTTCCAATAGTCACTACTAGGAAATGTCCAATATGGGGGTCACTACCCCGATTGAGGATGACAGTTCTTGTTATATGAAAGAATATGACTGCAGGTATCCTGATCGTTAATAAGTACTGTACATTCATTTAAAGTGAACGCTTATAGGCATTTCCTTACTGGTCTTTCCAGCAATGCTGTCTCTGCTCTGTGCTCACATAACATTTGGTTTCTTTTTAATGTGACTGTTTTGGTAGAGTGAAGGTTAATCAGAAAAAAAAGAGTTTGTATTTTTATAGGAGATTTGTGAGGGAAGAGAAACTGGGACAGAGTGTGGATGTGCAAGACACGGGGTATTAAAATTTAAAGAAAGAGAACATTTTCTTTATCATATTTCTGGCAGCTCTCTACTGTTATGTATTTCTATACTGTATTTCAGACAGTAATACTTGGTTTTGTGTTTCACATAATTACTGCCTACATTGTGAAATGCCTCTCTGCAGGGCTGTTTCCTGGCATAAGCAAGCTAAGCAACCCCTTGGGGCCTCGCAGTCAGTGGAAGGCCCCCAACCTACAGAGATCATGGTGTTTCAGCAATTAGGCACAGTATAATATATAATAGTGAGGATAACAGAACCCTAACTTATGACACTTTTATCAATTGTCTGAGAAGAACTGCAGTATGTCACAGATGCCTATATTTTCATTTCATAAAAAGGTACCCTTCAAATTATGTAAATAGCCTTACAAACTTCTGAAACTGCTATTCTTTCAAGATATGTATAGCAGGAAAGGAAATGCTGATATATTAACACAAGAAAGAGTAAATGAAACATTTCAATTAAATTATTTTTGATGTTTACAAAATAGCAGTGTTATTTATTTTATTTAAAATATTAATTAAAATGTGTCATTACATTAGTTAACATTCTTATCAGCAGGGCTTGTTGCTGGTAGATGGGGACTGGAGGCACCAAAGTGTGTTTAATATTAGTTAGGGCCTGAAAAAGGCTAGAAATAGCCCTTTCCCTCTCTTAGAAATACAGTATTTATATTCATTCTTAACAAGATGGTGTAACCTACATGGTGTAAATAAGACAAATAAATAAATAAGATGCTGCAGATGTTCTATCAGACAGTTGTGGCGAGTGCCCTCTTCTGGTGTGCTGGGGAGACAGCATAAAGAAGAAGGACGCCTCACGCCTGGACAAACTTGTGAGGAAGGCAGGCTCTATTGTAGGAATGAAGCTGGACAGTTTAACATCCGTGGCAGAGCAATGGACGCTGAGCAGGCTTCTGTCAATCATGGAGAATCCACTGCATCCACTGAACAGGATCATCTCCAGACAGAGGAGCAGCTTCAGCGACAGACTGCTGTCACTGTCCTGTTCCACTGACAGACTGAGGAGATCGTGCGACTCTTCAATTCCACCCAGGGGGGTAAACGTTAACATTATACAAAGTTATTGTTGTTTTACCTTTTGTCTACATTTTTATCAATCTTTAATTTAATATTGTTTTTTATCAGTGTGCTCCTGCTGGAGTATGTGAATTTCCCCTTTGGATTAATAAAGTATCTATCTATCTATCTATCTATCTATCTATCTATCTATCTATCTATCTATCTATCTAAAGAGAGTAAGTTGCAATGCAATGTCATCCAAAAAATAATTAAATAAACCAAGTTGTTACCATTCAAATATTGCCAATCTGTAGCACTGTCACATAGAGGGGCAAAGATAAATTTCACTGTTTTTAGCTGCTTAATTTGACTTTACCAAGCATGTGTGGTTTCAAAGTAAATGAGTTTGTGCATAGTTGAGTTTATTGGGGGGCGTAACTCCGGGTCTACACATAAATCATTACAATAAGTGGCATTTCTAAATGTAAAAGAAGGAAATTAGAAGGGGAAAGGTTTTCATGTAATGGAGTTGACCAAAGTGTATTATTCCTGTAGTTCAACCCGTGTGTTTGGTGTGATAAGGAGTAAAATATCAGCAGCAGTTCATTTCAAATTTTAGTACAATATTGTTAAATTATTTAAGTTTTTCTCCATTGTTCACCTTTTATATATATTATCTGATTCAAACATTAAATGAAAAGCCTGTTCATTTTCACAATATTAAGGAACAAAGTTTTGACAGAAGTATAAACTTTATGAGACATGCAGCTCAGATTGGTGTCTTTAGTGGTCAATGTGAATCTCACATTCTGGACTTCAGGTGGCACATTTTTTTCATCTCAATTTGCTGTTAATATGGACCCCAGTAAACTAGTGAACACAAAAAAAAATACCAAATTTTCTTTGCTTGATTTCTTTAGACTGCAAAGTGCTCAAAATCTGTTTCCAATGCTTTGCAAGCTTACTGTGCACATGTCATCATTCTTTCAGGTCACATGCAGTTGAGACCAGCAGTGGTATCACTAGTGGAACGTACTGGGTGACATCATCAAGGACCCACTGCACTCAATGAAACAATTGAATGTCCATGGGCTGAAATTACCACTAGGGACAATCTTTTCCCCTCACCCTTGATGCAATGGTCGGATCTGTGCACGCCAATAATAGTCGGAATAACCGTGCAGCATTAAACGGCCAGGTGTCCGCACACTGTATTGTTTAAAGTATGATTAACTCTCTGTTAAGGAGCTCTGTTCATCAAGTCACCCAGCAGGAGTCTTAATTCAGCCCTGATCACTGCATGGGGTGATACCAACCCTAGTGTTGCCACTGCCGAGCAAGAAAAGCAAGAATTGCTAACAGATACAAATGTTTGCCATGAATAAATTGTTGCAACACCCAGCTTGTCAGTTTATATTAAAAATTTGTGCAGAAGTATGTCCATCTCTAGGACAACATCATAACAAAATCACTTTGTTTTAAAATTATACTCTAATTAGGCATTATTCTTAATACCCTTTAATAAATAGTTTTATAATTAAACCATGTCTCTTTAAAATTAATGTTTGCTATTAACAACTGCCATATTATCTGGACACTTAGGCACACCTAGATATTATGATCCACTGTACTGTATTAGTCGTTACTGACATTTTGTTCACAAATGCTTGCCCACCCATATTCTAGATTCAGAGATTTTAATCTCAACTGGGTCACTTACTGTATCAAGTTTGTATGTTCTCCTTGTGTCTTTATGGATTTTTCATATATCCACGTGTAGGTCTGTGTGTGTGCCTGTTCTAGGATTAGCAATTTTCTTGCATTTGATGAGTGATCAAAAATGGATGGATTGGTGAATATTATTGATCTTTGATTACTGCATGCGATAGCTAACAGTATTACAGTTGTGCTTTAAAGTTTGTGAACCCTTTAGAATTTTCTATATTTCTGCATAAATATGACATAAAACATCATCAGATTTTCACTCAAGTCCTAAAAGTAGATAAAGAGAAACCAGTTAAACAAATGAGACAAAAATATTATACTTGGTCATTTATTTATTAAGGAACGTTATCAAATATTACATATTTGTGAGTGGCAAAAGTATGTGAACCTTTGCTTTCAGCATCTGGTCTGACAACCCTTTGCAGCAATAACTGCAACTAAACGTTTCCGGTAACTTTTGAACATTCCTGCACACTGGCTTGGAGGAATCTTAGCCCATTCCTCTGTACAGAACAGCTTCAATTCTGGGATGTTGGTGGGTTTCCTCACATTAACTGCTCGCTTCAGGTCCTTCCACAACATTTTGATTGGATTAAGGTCAGGACTTTAACTTGGCCATTCCAAAACATTAACTTTATTCTTCTTTAACCATTCTTTGGTAGAACGACTTGTGTGCTTAGGGTTGTTGTTTTGCTGCATGACCCACCTTCTCTTGAGATTCAGTTCATGGACAGATGTCCTGGCATTTTCCTTTAGAATTCTCTGATATAATTCAGAATTCATTGTTCCATCAATGAAGGCAAGCCGTCCTGGCCCAGATGCAGCAAAACAGGCCCAAACCATGATACTACCACCAGCATGTTTCACAGATGGGATAAAGTTCTTATGCTGGAATGCAGTGTTTTCCTTTCTTCAAACATAACGCTTTTCATTTAAACCAAAAAGTTCTATTTTGGTGTCATCCGTCCACAAAACATTCTTCCAATAGCCTTCTGGTTTGTCCATGTGACCTTTAGCAAACTGCAGACAAGCAGCAATGTCTTTTTTGGAGAGCAGTGGCTTTCCCCTTGCAACCCTGCCATGCACACCATTGTTGTTCAGTGTTCTCCTGATGTTGGACTCATGAACATGAACATTAGCCAATGTGAGAGAGGCCTTCAGATGCTTAGAAGTTACCCTGGGGTCCTTTGTGACCTCGCCGACTATTACACGCCTTGCTCCTGGAGTATTCTTTGTTGGTCGACCACTTCTGGGGAGGGTAACAATGGTCTTGAATTTCCTCCATTTGTACACAATTTGTCTGACTGTGGATTGGTGGAGTCCAAACTCTTTAGAGATGGTTTTGTAACCTTTTCCAGCCTGATGAGCATCAACAACACTTTTTCTGAAGTCCTCAGAAATCTCCTTTGTTTGTGCCATGATAAACTTCCACAAATGTGTTGTGAAGAGCAGACTTTGATAGAGCCCTGTTCTTTAAATAACACAGGGTTCCCAGTCACACCGGATTGTCATCCCATTGATTGAAAACACCTGAATCAAATTTCACCTTCAAACTAACTGCTAATCCTAGAGGTTCACATACTTTTGCCACTCACAAATATGTAATATTCGATCATTTTCCTTAATAAATAAATGACCAAGTATAATATTTTTGTCTCATTTTTTTAACTGGTTTCTCTTTATATACTTTTAGGACTTGAGTGAAAATCTGATGATGTTTTACATCATATTTATGCAGAAATATAGAAAATTCTAAAGGGTTCACAAACTTTCAAGCACAACTGTAGGCATCCCTGTATTGAATAAATCTGTTCAGAAAGTTAATATCATGTTTAATGGCATTAGACTTAGCAATTGCTGTGTAATTATTCTAAAAGTCAGAAAAAAGTTTTTTAAATTTGTGCTGAAATACTATTGAAATAATGAATGGCATATCATCAAGGCACTTTATAATATAAATATCGTAAAATCCATGAACCATGTTAGCTACAGTATATCAGGCGTTAAAGCTTAATATTAAAAAGAAACCATTTCTAAAGCACCATACAAAAATAAACATGCTTCATCTAATAATTCAGGTCTCCAGTAGGTTTTTAGAATCAGCAAGCAAGACAACTGCTATCCCCTGTGATGCACAAAAAGTACCTGATTGTCATCCAATCTCTAGCCAGTAATGCTTAATGTGGTTACGTCTCCCTTAAAGCCATTCATCAAAGTGTCCCTCCTAAAAGCTGCTCTGGTGTTGCTCCCTTCCTTTCCAGCAAGAGTGTGTCAGGATGCTTTAAATTTATCGTTTATTTAGATGTTAGCCTTTGCCAGTAAATTCACTTTTATGATGATCGATGTAATGTGCTAGATCATTTCTTCCATTAGGACTGCAATCAAAGGGCTGAGAAATAACAGGCACTGCTCTGGAAAATATCACCAGCCACTGTTGTGGTGTATAAAGTAATCTCACGTTATTTTTGTTAGGTTTGTTTCTTGCTTTTTTACCACTTGTATTTCAGACAGGCTAAGACATGTTAACTTGCATGTGCACATAAGTATTAAAGATGTGCTGAAAAATATGGGAGCACTAACAAAAAATTACCTGGCACATACCATAAATGGGTTTCACAAAACAAGCAATTACATATATCAAATCAACATTAGAAACCGATTCTCAGCATAATTTAATAATATAATAACTCTTACTGTAAGATGTTAACTGTTCTATTGCCAATTGCAGACACAAAATAGGTTACTTTATGTTCTTTTATAATAGTCTAATAGTAATCTGACAGGTTTGTCAAAATAATATTAAAACTATTCTTTTGCTGCAAACAAACTGGGTATATGGGCAATGGTTACTCAGTGAACTTCCTTTTTTTCATTCATTTATAGTAACATTTCTTCAAGAAATACCATCCTAAGGTGTTTTACAAACATAAAGCTATGTTATAACTATTTATATATACTGTATATTTTAAGAATTTGAATAAATTCAGGTTATGTGACATGCTTAGGGTTACATAGTGAGTTATTATCAGGGACTAAACTTGCAGGTTAAGAAAAAGATAACAAGTACAAATCAGATCTACTTCAGAGTTGCAGGAGGCCAGAGACTATCCTGGCATCAGTGGGCACAAGGCAGGAGACAGCCTTGAACAACATGCTAGTCCATCAAAGAGTCTACTCATCCATACCCACCACACATATTAGGGCAAGTATGGAATTGATAGTTACCTAAAAAGTTACATCTTTGGGGAACTAGGAGGAAGACTGGAGTACACTAAGAAAACACACAAAAGACTTGGGGTGAATGTTTAAACTCCAAACAGACAAAGATTGGGTGCAACAGCAATAACCCATGTGTCAACCACTGTGTCTATATTAAAGTAAAAAAAAACTGCAAAAGGTATGGGCATCTGTGGTGGGGCATGGCCCCCCGAAGCCACCGCCACATCCAAGAGTACAAAGTGATTTATTTTCATTACTGCTGTCTTCACATTAAACGATCTGAAATGGAAAGACTGTGGTAAAACCATTAATTATTTTGTATTTGCAACTTTTACTTGGCATTGCAGACTTTAACTACTATCTATCTGCAATCACTCTCTTCACATATTACTTCATAATATTTGCATCCAAAGTTCACAGTGTAGATTCACATTATATTCTCAACATGCATCCAAAAAATATAAGTGTGCATGCATCAGTGAAAACTTTGAATTGTTCACCCCTCCAGGCAAAATGAAGAGAGCACCACAGGCAGTCTGGTCATTAGCTGCATTTTAATTCTGCTGTTTTTCAATAGTATTAGGCTTTTGATTTTTCATAATTATTTTTGGCTCCATATTAAATTAAAAATTTATACAAAGAAAGTGGACAAGAAGACTAAATACAAAGCCAACATCCCCTCTGGTCGCCACGCAAATACAGTTCAGTTTTTCAGTTGGTAAGTAAACATTTGTTTAAAATTGCCTCCTTTTATTTTGCTAAAGGGAATTTCTGGGTTAACTTTTGCACCTCTCATTGTGTCATTTCTTATTTTCTCCTTTGTTGTAACTCCACTCATCCATCTCAACATTTTCATTTCTGCCACATCTAACTTCTTCTGCACTACCTTTACTACCCATACCTCACCTCCATATATCATACCATCTTGGGCCGCCACTAATCCTAGATATTTAAATTTATCCACTTGTTTCAATAGCTCTCCCTGCAGACTAACTTTTGAACCCTGATCATCATTAAACCTCATATACTGTATCGTGTCTTCTTCCTATTTATCTTCAATCCTCGATCTTCCAAAGCCTTTCTCCATTCTTCCAACTTCCTCACAACTTCTTCTTTTCAGGTGCCACACAGCTCAATGCCATAAGCAAAAAGCAAGCAACAGGAATATCAGTCTTTTATCCCATGACTCAACACATCCACAACCAGATCCAAGAAGTAATTACTTAAAGAAGATCCTACCTACACTAATTGAGGTCTTTTACCCCAACACTACTTTTAACTCAAGTTTTCACTCCCTCATACAAATCCTGGACAATCCTCACATAACTCTCTGGTATCTGGTACTCCTTTCTCTCTCATGCACCTCCAGACCTCTTGATGTGGCACTCTATTAAATCAATAAACACATTATACAAACCTGTCTGTTTTTTCTTGATGCTTCTCTGTGAGCTGTCTTAATGTCAAGTCTGCATCAGTTGTAACTCTAACTGGCATAAAAAAGCTGCTTCTCCTTTATGGTGCTCTCTTCCCTAAGCCTTCTCTGTATAACCCTTTCCCAAATTTTCTTTTTGTGTGACATCTGCTTTATCTACTAATCCTAAACCTAAAAGTGCAATGATTTTGTGCAACAATTTTATGTCACTTTTTTGTCACACTTTCAATCAGGATTATTTTACATATATATTTTAGGTATCATTCTTTTCAGAATTTATCGAACTTTTATGTGATGTTGTCAGATTCTTATTACGTTTTTTAAATTATAAACTAAAAAATATCAAGAACTCACATCCCGCGAGACGAGACTTAACTAAGAGTGCTAAGAGATTTAACCACGCCCGCGGCCGGAATTAAAAGACAAACAGTAGGACAGCTGCTGTACAGGCTTTTAAATGTTTGAAGTGCTGCGCGAGATGCAGATCATGCAGCACGGCAGCAGCAGCAGCTGATTAAGCAAAGAGGAGGTAAAAAAAACTGTATTTGTTTCCCATTGTATCATCGTTTAAAAGGGGGTTTTAGGGGAGAGACTACGTCTTCTTGGGGTGCGTTCAGCCTTCCTCTTCACAACGTGAGCGGCAGACTGGCTGCAACTGGGGGGGTTGGGCGCTAAAGGCACCAGGGGCGCTTACCCCCTTAGTCCCTCTATATTGTTCAAAATCCTTAATATCACACTGTTCCTCCACTCCTCGTGTATTCTCTCCTGCTCATAGATATTCTGCATTAGATTCCACAACACATCTACTTCTTCATCTCTTAAACTCTTCCAAACCTCTTCTGGTATTTCTGCCAGTCCTGTTGCCTTCCCATTTTTCATTCTTTTCAGTGCCTCCTTTACATCCTTCTTCTTATTCTAGGTACTAGTCCTTCATTTGGGGCTCCATCCCCAAATACTATCCTTGGAATTTCTTCATTCAACATCTTTTCAAAGTACCTCTTCCATCTATTCTTGGTCCTATCATCTTCACTCAATATCACACCTTGCTTACCTTTCATCTGCTTTATCTGCATAAACTCCTTTCCAGCATTGTTCCTATCCTTCGCTATACTAAAAACCATTCTGTTACCCTCTTTGGTTTCCAATTTTTCATACATAACATCCAAAGCTTCTACCATGGATCAAAGAACCCAAATTTGATGCTGGTTCCAGGCCCAGATAAATAGAGATGGTTAGTGTCAGGAAGGGCATTGGCATTAAAACAGCCAAAACCTTAATGATGGAATCAATCTAATCAGCTTTGAAAATAAGCATACTTTCTAAATCTGTAATTATTTAACCCTGCCAATTTTGTAGACAATGATTCAAAGAAAGGTATCTTGTCAAAAGTAATTTCTTAATACACAATGGATTAAAGAAAAGTCCTAATCAAGCATAATATGTCCTGTCATGGCAAGGTTTGGTCATAGGTTCAAATCTAGCAGGAGAATGGTCCTTGACAAAGATAATATCACAGACAGACATGATACTGTAGTGCCATTAACTGCAATCTAGTCAACCATAAGGTAGTTCTATTGTTAAGGCCACGAGTTATCACTAATAGTATATCTATTATGTTCACTGTTTTAAGCCACATTTATTAAATAGAGAATAATAAAATAATAATATTACAATATGAACATCATATGTGTTACGGTGGGTTCAAGCAGTGATACTGATGGTTTTGAAGTTTATACAGCGCCTCAAAATCCAAATCATTTGTGGTCTTACAGAAATATTTTTAGGTATCTATAAATCATTTCAAGATCTTGAAATAAATTGCACATATTTAATTTAGTAGTTTATTTAAAGTTATTTCTAAATTATTCAGCTACATTACAGAATAGCTTTAAAAGAACTTCAAAAGATTTATATGTATATTTAAATACACCAGTAATATTTAAAGATAGTATTAAATATTTGAAGATGTATATAAAATAGTGAGATATAGCAACATGATAATTTAGCTTAAAGTACAATTGAGTCATACAGTAGATAGTAACTAGGCCAATTTTTAAAAATAATTCAGACTATTTGAATCAACTGCATAAATAATTATGCCTTTCAATTGTTGTGCAGTCTGCCCCACTGCAATGCTAAATGACAGCAAAAACAGAAGATTAACACTGAAATAACCGATAATGACAAAATTACTTTAAAAAATAAACATGAATAATGAATACATAAATTTAGGTTGTGAAAAGTTCATTTATTTCTCCTGTTGATTAAATTAACAGTTTTCCTCAAGTTTTTGTGCCATTTATGAGCTTGAATTCGGTGCAAAGTCATTGAATAATTATTAGAAGAAGGCCACCAAATTCTGAGTGATCACAAAGACTTTAGCAGCATGAGCTTAATATAGGATGTGAAATCAGATAGTTTAACCTCTCTTGTAATCCTTTCCATCCCCCTCACATGTGAAGAACATAATCTTGTGCTTAGTTTAAGTGCACTGTAGAAACATAAAGATGAGGATTAGTAGATTTGTTTTTCAAGTTGACAGATAAAGCTATTCATTTCGTATCTTCTTGCAGGTTGCTTCACTCCTTTCAGTAGTCACTGATGACTACCTTCTTTTTGCTACTCTTATCATTTGCACAGAAATAAAATATGAAAGCCAATAATAATCTCTGGAACTGTCCCCGTAACTTGGAGTCACCTAATTTTTACAGGAAAGTGAGAATGTTTCATGAATGAAAATGGTAGTGTGAGCATTGAAGGACATGCAGTAAGTGCTCCTTTCTGCTTGAGAGACATACCACACAATGGTGTAGGGCTATAATAAATGCTAATTCTTCCCATCTCATTTTGTGCCATATATAGAAAATAAAACATAACTGACTCCCTAGACTTGTGCTGGGTTCTGCACACTTGAAAAAGTAAGGCAAAAATTGGAAAATTTTAAACAATTGACAAGAAAAGAATTCCACTAATTTCTCACAACACCTGATCCTTCACAGCTTATGGAAGATTCAAATTAGTAGTACTGTACTTTCACAGCATGTGGACCAGGGTTGGGACCATTGATGAATTGAATTAAGAATGCATGAAAAATTCTGATTCACTTCCTGGAATTGGAATTAGAATTAGAATTGCATGCACCTGAAGAGAAATGAATTTGGTATTGAATTGGAATATCAGGAAACAGAATTGAATTAAAAAAAATTCAACAAAATTCCACTTTCTAAGATAATTTGACTTGATTTGCTAAATAATCTACAGTCATTAAATATTGTGAATCACATAAATCACAAACATATATAAGAGATACAAGAATAATGTATGTTTTATATATTATACATTGTCACAAAGATGAGTCACAGACATCATGAAGGTTTGAGGCAGCCACCTGTATATTGTATCCAGGCTGCAAAATTGAAGTAAATTGAACAGAGATATTCATAGGTTTGAGTCCCAAATAGCACTGATAGTATGGAGGTAAGATGGTAGCTTTAAAAGCCAGTAAAGGAAATGACATCATCGGGCCCGAATTGGAAGTGACATTGTCGGGATCGGAAGTGACACCATCATTGGCGCTGGAAAACGATAGTGACGTCATCATGTCTGAAAGTGGCATCTTCCTTGGCACCAGAACCTTGCAGGATTTTGCATGAATGGTCTGCATGTGATTGAGAGAGACACTCAGCGTACCTGGCCGCCTTCGGGTCTGGCATGGAATTACTATCATTTAGGCCTTTCAACTGTCTACCAATCGCACGTGTGTGACAACATGTTAATTTCACAAATCACTGTTATAAAGTAAAATATGAAACTTGTCTCATTTGCATTTGTCACTCCGCACATCAATGTTCTTAACTAAATTTTCTTAAATTAGGTTAAAACAAGGTTTCCCAGAACTCCATGCAACGTGAAGGTTCATAACGTATGAGTATATATGAAAGCCAATTAGAGCCCATGTTGAAGATTGGAGATTTTCAGTGAGTTTATTATCCATCCATCCATTTCCTAACCCGCTGAATCCGAATAGGGTCACGGGGGTCTGCTGGAGCCAATCCCAGCCAACACAGGGCACAAGGCAGGAACCAATCCCTGGCAGGGCGCCAACCCACCGCAGGAGTTTATTATTCTTATCTAATTTTAATTTGTTTTTCTGAGCTTTTAACTATTTCTTTGACATCTTGTAAAGCACTTTGAGCTACATTCTCTGTGTGAAAATGTGCTATAAAAATAAGAGTTGTGGTTCTATTTTTTACCTCCTCATTTTTGTTTAATAGATTAGTTTCAAACTGTATCTAACTATATGTCTTTTATTACTACTATTATTGATACTTCAATCCCACTGAAAACCATAATTGTTCCATTCACTCACATTGCTTCACCTTACAACTATGAGCTTTAAATCTGTGAAAGCAGCCAAATGGCAACTTGAGCACCTTTAGGAGAAAATTTGCCTTACAATGCACAGTATAGTTTATTATGATGTAATTAAACAGTAAGTATATCACTTTACTGTACTCTACTACACTATGCCACTAGATCAGAGGAATTTTCTAGTACTGTAAATGAAGGTTGTAGTGGACCATTAATAACCTCTGACATCCCCCATTGTCTAAACTTTCTGGTTTTGTTACTTTGTGTAATGAGTTTCTTGAGTTATTTTTTTTTTTTTTCAAATTAAAATTTTTACTATACATGCTTTTTATTCTCACTAATCTTGCATATATTCACTTGAACAAAACTCAACATCAATGCCTAAAGCCTGTCTTCCTATTTTTTCAGCTCTAATTCCTTGTATTTATAAACAGTGTGCTCATTGTTCTTTCTTTCAAATTTGCCAATGTCGTTCCAATTCAAAAAGTCTCTTAATGCACTCTGTCATTCTTAGTATTTACAGACCTATCGCTAAGCTTTCTTTTCTTTGAAAGGCTCCTGAGAAAGTAGTGGTTTCTTAATTACAGGCACATGTATCTGGTAATAATCTATACTAATAAAAGGCAAAGCCCTCACTCACTCACTCACTCACTCACTCACTCACTCACTCACTCACTCATCACTAATTCTCCAACTTCCCATGTGGGTGGAAGGCTGAAATTTGGCAGGCTCATTCCTTACATCTTCCTTACAAAAGTTGGGCAGGTTTCATTTTGAAATTCTATGCGTAACGGTCATAACTGGAACCTTCTTTCGTATACTGTATACGGCCATAGCGGGCAGCTCGGTTGATGTGTTAGGCGGTTGCGTCTTCCATTTAGCATCATTACGCCTCCCACATAATTGAGCACCTGCCCATATAAGGTAAATATTCGGGGGTGAAGCACGTGCTTAGCATATTCATAAGTAAGGCTGCTGCGCAACTCAGCACGCCTCCCATGTAATTGACTGCCTGCCCATATAAGGCCGTTCTTCGCTGTGGTGTGTTCATTCCTTTCCTTTCTTCGCCAAGGAAGCAGCCTTTTCATAGGTTCTGCACTGTTTTAGCATATTCATAAGTGCGGCTGCTGTGGAAATCAGCACGCCTCCCACGTAATTGACTGCCTGCCCATATAAGGCCATTCTTCCCTGCGGTGTCTTCATTCGTTTCCTTGCTTTGCCAAGGAAGCAGCTTACTCACAGCTTCTGCACTGTTTTATAAACGAACGACATATAAGAAAGTTATTTTTCCTTGCTTCGCCAACGAAGCAACCTTTTTTATTTAATCCACGGGTTCTCCGCTGTTTTATTGTTCATTTATTTTTTTTATTGTTATAGTTATTGTGTAGGTTTTATTTAACCCACGGGTTCACTTCTATTTTATTGTTCATTTGTTACAATTGTTATAGTTATTGTGTAGGTATTTTACACTTAGTTTACTGTTCAGGTACCCATTTCCTTTATTTAATCCGCGGCTTTTCTGCTGTTGTTTTGTTCGACTGCCTGCCCATATAAGGCGCTTCGCAGTTTTTTTGTGAAGCGGCCTTTACACAGCTTCTTCGCTGTGTTATAAACGAACGGCATACAAGTCCGTCCTTTCTCCTTACTTTGCGGTTCTCTACTGTTTTATTGTTCGTTTATTATGATTGTTACAGTTATTGTGTAGCTATTTTAGACTTACTTTACTGTTCAAATACCCATTTCCTTTATTTAATCCGTGGACTCTCCGCTATTTTTTTCTTCCTTTATTACGATTAGAGTTATTTATTGCTTCCCTTCTTTGGTTGACTGCATGCCCATATAAGCCGCTCCGCTGTTTTTTTGTGAAGCAGCCTTTACACAGCTTCTCCTCTGTTTTATAAACAAACACCATATAAGGCCGTTGTTTTTCCTTGCTTCGCCAACTAAGCAGCCTTTTTATTTAATCCACGGGTTCTCCGCCGTTTTATTGTTCGTTTATTACGATTGTTATAGTTATTGTGTAGGTATTTTATACTTTGTTTACTGATCAAGTACCCATTCCCTTTATTCTTCCAACTATACCCCTATTAAAATGTCTATCGACATGATCACCATCAATCAAAGAACTATCACTTACCGAGTGGTGTCAAGGACATTGTGTCTTATGTATTAAATGACTGGGAGAGGTTCAAAGTGTGGACTGATGATGGTACAGGAGATAATTATAGTACACAGGAGCACTATAAGACTGAAATGCTTAAGCCTTTCACCTATGGTTCTGCATGTGAGTTGATGGCTGCCGCTGAATTCTTTGGTTGTCGCTTTCAAGTGTACCAAAATGGGCAGATATTTTACACCTTTAGAGAACCGTCAATGCCTCTTAAACATCTTAGATTCACAGGTGACAATTTGAGTAGTGGACACTTCGATGTTTATGAATATTTCAACTCTCAAAAGCTGGATGCGAAGTTATTGATGAAGCCGGTTGTATGCTTACATTGATTGACACATGCTGAATGTCACTTCAACACAAATACAGATGATTATTACAGCGGCAATCCAAGCTATGAGAACACAGCAAAAAGGAGGCGTATCAGACGTCGTGGTAGATTTGCTGATACAGCTAGACGGAATCAACTTTGTGCAGCTGCCGCCAAATACTCGCAGAAAAATCCACAAATTCATAGGGACGCTGTCGCTAAATACTCGCAAGCACATCCACAAGTTAATAGGGACGCTGTCGCTAAATACTCGCAAGCACATCCACAAGTTAATAGGGATGCTGTCGCTAAATACTCGCAAGCACATCCACAAGTTAATAGAGCTTCTGTTTCTAGATTCGATCCCAATAATGAAAACAACCTGTTTGGTTCAAAAAAGCCAATTGTGGATTTGCGTAAGACCCAAACATACATTATGAGTCTGACAAAACAGTACACATTGGATCTATGGATGTTCACTGTGACTATTGTCAAGCAAAGAAGTGGAAATGCGAGTCTCCTGGTTTGTGCTGTAATGGTGGTAAAGTCTCTCTCACTCCTTTATGTAAGCTTCCTCACCTTCTTGAGGGCCTGTTAAATGGCGAACATCCTCAAAGTGAGCATTTCTTGAACAACATTTGAAAGTACAACAGCGCATTTCAAATGACATCATTTGGTGCTAACCAAATCGTTTAGGGAAATTTTATGCCTTCATTTAAAGTTCAGGGACAAGTGTATCACTTGATTGGCAGTCTTTTACCTATGCCAAGTGAGGAACACAAATTTTTGCAAATTTATTTTGTCGGGGACGATGAAAAGGAAGCACAAATCCGCTGCGCTAATTTTTCTGGACTTAACATGCCCCTGGTCAAACAATTACAAAAAATGCTCCATGACTGTAACACTTACATCCAGGACTTCCATTCCACAATGGACAGTATTTCAGATGATGACAAAGACTTCAAAGGTGTCATTCACGCAGACAAAAAACCATTACATGCACACAAAGGCAGATTTAATAAACCCACAGTTCATCAAGTTGGTGTTGTCATCGTTGGGCAAACGTTCAACAATAGAGATATTGTCTTGAAAACCAAAGACAATAAACTGCAACACATTAAAGAAACCCACAGATCCTATGATGCACTTCAATATCCTCTCATGTTCTGCTATGGTGAAGACGGCTATTTTGTGACACATGACAGAACACATGATATCCAATATGGTGTTCCACAAGGCTCTATCCTGGGTCCGCTGTTATTCTCAATCTACATGCTTCCGTTAGGTCAGATTATCTCAGGGCACAACGTGAGCTACCACAGCTATGCTGATGACACACAGCTGTACTTATCAATAGCACCTGATGACCCCGATTCTATTGATTCACTAACACAATGTCTGACTAGTATCTCAGAATGGATGAATAGTAATTTTCTCAAGTTAAATAAAGAGAAAACTGAAATTTTAGTGATCAGCAATAATGGATACAATGAGGCTATTAGAAATAAACTGGATACATTAGGATTAAAAGTCAAGACGGAGGTAAAAAGCTTAGGGGTGATTGTTGACTGTAATCTGAATTTTAAATCACATATTAATCAGATCACTAGGACAGCATTTTTTCACTTAAGAAACATAAGTAAAGTTAGACCTCTTATATCACTGAAAGATGCTGACAAATTAGTTCACGCGTTTGTTTTCAGTCGACTAGATTACTGTAATGCACTCCTCTCTGGACTACCCAAAAAAGATATAAATCGTTTGCAACTAGTGCAGAATGCAGCTGCTAGAATCCTAACTAGGAAAAGAAAATCAGAACACATCACACCAGTCTTAGCGTCACTACACTGGTTACCTGTGTCATTCAGAATTGACTTTAAAATTCTGCTTATGGTTTATAAAGCCTTAAATAATCTCGCCCCATCTTATATATCGGAATGTCTGACACCTTATATTCCAAATCGTAACCTCAGATCCTCAAATGAGTGTCTCCTTAGAATTCCAAGAACAAAACTTAAAAGAAGTGGTGAGGCGGCCTTCTGCTGTTATGCACCTAAAATCTGGAATAGCCTGCCAATAGGAATTCGCCAGGCTGATACAGTAGAGCACTTTAAAACACTGCTGAAAACACATTACTTTAACATGGCCTTTTATAACTTCATTTTAATCGTAATTTAACTTAATCCTGATACTCTGTATGTTCAATTCATCATAACAACTATTCATGGTGGCTCTAAAATCGGTACTGACCCCTACTCTCTTTTCTGTTTCTTTTTCCGGTTTCTTTGTGGTGGTGGCCTGCGCCACCTCCACCTACTCAAAGCTTCATGATGCTCCAACAATGATGGACGGATTAAAAGGAAGAAGTCTACGTGACCATCATCATCATCAAGCCCTTCCGTGAGAATCCTAAATCCAAAGAGGACTGTTTCATTTATGTTAGGTAGAATGCCCAGAGGGGACTGGGCGGTATCATGGTCTGGAATCCCTACAGATTTTATTTTTTCTCCAGCCGTCTGGAGTTTTTTTTTGTTTTTTCTGTCCCCCCTGGCCATTGAACCTTACTCTTATTCGATGTTAATGTTGATTTATTTTTTATAATTATGTCTTTCATTTTTCTATTCTTTAATATGTAAAGCACTTTGAGCTACTGCTTGTATGAAAATGTGCTATATAAATAAATGTTGTTGTTGTTGTTGTTGTGTCTATACCTCAAGTTCATGCAACCAGTAAGTTACCTATGAACAAAACCATCTCTGCAGCAAACTTCTATTCATACCGGCTTATGATCAGACATCATGCTAATAATATCCTTTTCTTCCCAACTTTATTAAATCATTTTTTAGTTGATATGTGCGCAAAAAAAAATTGAATCCGAAAGACTAAATTATATCAGACTAAATCAAAAAAAACTACGGGCTGAAAATTACGTTCACTTAAAAGATGCTATTGACAAAAACGACACTGATTTAACAGAACTTGGTCAAGCTGTGATATTACCATCTTCCTTCACTGGAGGATCTTGCTATATGTACGCTGTGACGGACAGCCGGGTCCCATGCCCGGCCGGGATGCCCCTGCTGTGTATATTCCGGGGGAGCCACCATGGACAGCTCAGTACCTCCCCCGGGGCGCTTGGTGGCAGCCTACATGGCGGACAGTGATTCCCCAACCACCCGCAGGGCTCCATGGGGGTTGGGGGCTCGGGTGGCCGCTAGGGGGAGCTGTATGGACTCTGCAGCCCAGCTGCTTGAATTCTCAGCCCCACCCGGAAGGGCAATTAGGACCAGGTGGTCAGCCACCTGGAACTCTTCCGGGTGGGGTATAAAAAGGGCCAGCCACCTCCACTCGAGGCCAGAATCAGGAGGAAGAGGACGAGGTTGCCTGGGAGGAGTGGCGGAGCAGGATAGTGTTTGGTTTGGTGGAGTTTTGTGTTTGGACTGTGTTGGGTCAGTGGGACACGGGGAAGACGTGTGCCCACGGCTGAAGAGGAAAAAATAAAAGACCTTGAGTGTGAACATGTGCCTCTGCGTATTCTGTGCCGGGTCGGGCGCTATAAAGCGCCTTTTTCACAACGCAATGACATATGTTTGTCGTTATGGCCGCCCTGACTTATTCATCACATTTACTTGCAATTCTAAATGGCCTGAGATCACTGAAATTCTCCTTCCACATCAAAAACCTCACGATCGCCACGACCTTATCAGTTGTGTATTTCATCTCAAGATTCGCAAAATGATAGACTTGCTCACGAAGAGTAACATTTTCGGCTGTACAAACTGCTACATGTACACCATAGAGTGGCAAAAGCGAGGTATTCCCCATGCACACATTCTATTGTGGCTAAAGGATACGATTAAACCAGCTCTCATCGATCAACTCATCCGTGCAGAAATTCCTGATCCACAGACTGACCCTGCCCTACACAAAATAGTAAAATCCAACATGATTCATTGCCCATGTGGACCTCATAATATCAATTCGCCCTGCATGATCAACAGAATATGCACTAAGAAGTACCCGCATCCGTTCATCTCACAAACTCAGACCGGAAAAGATGGTTACCCTCAGTACCGCCGGTGCGCACCTGCTGATGAAGGTCATACAATTAACATCAAAGGAGTAAATATCGACAACAGATGGGTGATCCCTTATATTCCTGTGCTGTCCCGCTTCTTCAATGCTCACATCAATGTCGAATTTTGCAATTCAGTAAAATCGATCAAATACATCTGCAAGTATGTTAACAAGGGAAGTGACCAGGCAGTATTTACAATACTAAATCAAAATGAGAAAGTATCTCGATACGAAGATGGTCGTTACATTAGTAGCTCTGAAGCAGCCTGGCGCATTTTCTGTTTTCCCATTCATGAACGTTTCCCTCCGGTCGTTCATCTTGCTGTGCATCTTGAGAATGGACAAAGAATTTATTTCACAGAGGGCAATGTTGCCGATAAAGTACACAATCCACCACAAACGACCCTTTTAGCATTCTTTGACCTTTGCAAACACAATGATTTTGCTAAACAACTTCATTATAATGAAATTCCATCATATTATGTGTGGGCAAACAACATGTTTCGTCGAAGGAAACAGGGCAACCCTGTACCAGGATATTCGGGAGTGAAAAAGGATAATGTACTGGGACGGGTCTACACTGCACACCCGAATAACTCTGAATGCTACCATCTTCGACTGCTGTTCAACAAAATCACAGGTCCCACATCTTTCAAATGTCTCAGAACAGTTAATGGTGTCCTACATCCGACCTATAAGTCAGTCTGCAGGGCACTCGGTTTATTACATGACGATATCAACTGGGACGAGACTCTGCAGGAAGCTGCTCTATCTCGCTCACCTCAAAAGATCTGTGAACTATTTGCTGTCATGTTGGTGTTCTGCCAAATGGAAAACCCCTTAAACCTATGGGAAAAACATAAAGACAGCATGGCAGAAGATGTTAGGAGACAGACTGAAAAAGATCATATACAAACAGAAGTCCACCAGTGGTTAAATTTGATCTATAACAAGTGTCTACAATTGCTTGAAAACTACGTCATTGCTATTGGAGGTCAATCTCTTCGTCATTTCGGTTTGCCTTCACCTTTAACAGAACTGGCACAACTTGCATCAAATCCCGAGTACTTGAAAGAGACATCTTACAACACCTTGCAGTTGGCCAATATAGTCGCAAATAATGAGCGGTTGCTAAATAGTGACCAAAAGTCAGTTCATGAGCAAATCATGAGCAGCGTTGCGTCTACCACTGCCACGGTGTTTTTCCTTGATGCTCCAGGAGGAACTGGTAAGACATTCCTAATAAACCTTCTCCTTGCAAAAATCCGAGCAAAACATAACATTGCCATAGCTGTAGCTTCTTCTGGCATTGGTGCAACTCTTCTAGAGGGTGGCAGAACTGCTCATTCAACTTTCAAGCTGCCTCTGAACCTCAACCATACTGAATTCCCCATGTGTAACATATCAAAGCAGAGCAACATGGCTGAAGTGCTGCGACATTGTCAGCTTATTGTCTGGGATGAATGCACTATGACCCTCCAAGACATCCGAAACACCATCAAACTTATGGGAGGCTTGACAGTGTTGCTGGCTGGAGACTTCCACCAAACCCTTCCAGTCGTGCCCAGAGGAACACACGCTGATGAAGTTAAAGCATCTCTGAAATCTTCATACCTATGGCCACAAATCCATGTTGTTACTTTAAAAATAAACATGAGAGTTCATTTGAAAGGCAACAAAAAAGCCGAGGAATTCTCTACTCTTCTGATGAGTATAGGTGATGGCACCTTCATAAAAGAAAACCGTAAAATAAATATTCCTACAAATCTCTGACTCATCGTGAATAACTTACCTCACAGCCTTCTTCAAAATGTTTACCCCGATCTACAAAATCTACACCAAAATGACGTCTCATGGTTAAGAGAGAGAGCTATCCTGACACCAAAAAATGACATGACTACGACTATAAACCACATTTTACTTCAAGAACTATCTTCACAAACAAAAACATATTAATCTGTTGATTCAGTTGTAGAAGTAGAAGTTCATTATCCAGTAGAGTTTCTGAACACTCTAAATCCTCCAGGCACTCCTGAGCATAATCTCATCTTGAGAGTTGGGGTACCAATAATGTTACTGAGAAACTTACAGCCGCCGAAACTTTGTAACGGCACGAGACTTCAGGTCACATCTCTACAAAACAACCTAATTGAAGCAACTATTTTTACTGGCAGTGCCTCAGGTGACACAGTTTTTATTCCTAGCATCCCCGTTATACCATCTAATCTCCCATTTCAATTCAAACGCATTCAATTTCCAGTAAGGCTCTGCTTCGCAATGACAATTAATAAGTCTCAGGGACAAACACTACAAAAGGTTGGCATTGATTTGAGGCAGGATTGCTTTTCACATGGCCAACTGTATGTTGCATGCTCAAGAGTGAGCTCAGCACACAGTTTAGTCATATTACAACCAGAGGGCCGAACTGACAATGTGGTATACAGAGAGATCCTTAATTAATTTGTTACATATTTTCCCTCAGTCTAAAAATGTTTACTTTTTTCTTAATAAAAATATTCAAGCAGTATTTCACCGCTGCGAAGCGTGGGTATTTTGCCAGTCTATACTAATAAAAGGCAAAGCCCTCACTCACTCACTCACTGACTCATCACTAATTCTCCAACTTCCCGTGCATTTAGAAGGCTGAAATTTGGCAGGCTCATTCCTTACAGCTTACTTACAAAAGTTAAGCAGGTTTCATTTCGAAATTCCATGCGTTATGGTCATAACGGTCAACAAAGTCCGCCATGTTGAACTTTCTTATTTATGGCCCCATCTTCACGAAATTTGGAAGGAGGCTTCCCTGCGCTAACTGAAACCAATGTACGTACTTATTTTGGTGGTATGACGCCACTGTCAACCGCCATATTGAACTTTCCAACGAACTTTGTTACTTATGGGCCTATCTTCAAGAAATTCGGTACGCGGGTTCCCAACGCTAACTGAATCCTACTTACGTACATATATACGTCCATAACCTGCAGCTCGGTCACTGTGTGAGGCGGCGTTGGGTCGCCCATCCCAAAATGGCCAAATATTTTACACCTTTTGACAACCTCCAATGCTTCTTAAACATCTTAGATTTACAGGTGACGATTTCATTAGTGGACACTTTGATGTTTATGAATGTTTAAACTCTCAAAAGCTGGATGCGAAGTTATCGATGAAACCAGTTGTATGCTTACAACACTTGACAGATGCTGAATGTCACTTCAATACAAGTCCTGCAAATACTTACGTAATTGAAACAAACCATGAAACTCAAACCGATTATGACAGCAGCAATCCAAGCTGTGAGATTTCAGGCAAAATTGCTTTTCACATGGCCAACTGTACGTTGCATGCTCAAGAATAAGCTTAGCACACAGCTTGATCATATTGCAACGGGAGGGCCAAACTGACAACATGGTATACAAAGAGATCCTTAACAAATAATTATTGGTATATTTTTCCTCAGTTTAAAAAGGTTTACTTTCTTCTTAATAAACATTTTAAGGCAGTACTTCGCCGCTGCGAAGCGCAAGTATTTTGCTAGTGTGTAATAAAGTGGAATGACACAGGGAAAATGTATTGAACACAATAATTTAATACTTATTGGAGAAGCCTTTGTAAAGCAGTACTTCGCCGCTGCGAAGCGCGGGTATTTTGCTAGTTTGAAATAATAGAGGCAATTATTTGCCTTTCCATCATGTTTCCGCAGCACAGAAGTTGCTCTTTGGGTTATAAATTAACTCTTCCATTCTGCCAATTCTGGTTTTGTTAACATTTTTATCTTATGTAGCACAGTGCTGCTTTTGATGTGGTTAATTATAGCATTTTACTCTCTTGTCTTCAGCCTCATCTTCGAAATTAAGATATTGATTTAGCCTGGTTCAGGTCCTTCCTTATTTGATAACCAGTATTTTATTTCCATTGAAAAACATAAGTCACAGTGTGGCGTTTTGTTTCACAAGGCTCTCTTTTTAATCATATGTATGCTTCCCCTGGTCTCTACTATTTATCGGCATTCTTTGCAATTCACTTTCTGTGCTGATAACACCCAAACATACTTCAGCACCTACCAAGTTAAACTGAGAGAGGACTCAGTTACATTACTGTTATCTATTTACAGATTAACATTAACATTACAGTTATCTGTGTTTTTGTGCAGTTTGTATGCTTAGTGTTATATTTACTCTTTAACTAAAGTAGCATTTAATCATTTATGAAGCATTGCCTGTTTCTACTATTCCATTAATTCCCATGATGCAGAGCTCTTAATTCATGCTTTCATTATCTCACATCTGGATTACAGAAATTCACTATACGCTGGTCTCTCTGTTAAATCCCTACAAAAGTGCAAAACATCAAGAATTTAGCAGCCCTGATATTCACTCATACCTGCAAACATTTTACTCCTGCTAAATTCCTGGCTCCCATTAACCTTTTGCAAACTTTTCATATTGGCATTCAAAATGCTTAGTAATCTTATCTTTCAGCTCTTCTTCAACTGTACTACTCTACATAAGAGCTCATTCTCTCAAGTCTTCTGGCACTGATCTACTCTCTATTCAATTGTCTACTATGGGAGCCAGGACATTTAGTGATACTGTACTCAAAAGGCTGTCCTGATTTCTCTGCAAATTATCTCCCTCTTTTAAGTCCAACAGTAATGGTCCGATGGTTAAAAAAAAAAAAAGTTTCTACTCTGAAGAGGAGACTTTGCTGCAAGTTTGACAAGGCGAGTGGCAGCAAGAAAGCAGTTCCTTAAAGGACAAAATAGGGCCTTGAAATTCCGGCTGTGGAGTATTGTAGAATGGACAAAGTCTCCTCTTCATAGTAGAAATTGGGACTTGCTTTTTTGGCCACTGTTAAGATGTGCTTAAAGCTGTTGTGCTGGTGACCCATAGAAACTTGTCTTCTGATTGGGTTGTGACTTTGGATCTGTCCGTTTCTTCCAGTTTCCATTTGCCTTTGGATTGTGTACGACACCATACTCACTAATAGTTTTTTTTTTTTTGCAGTTTCTCTAAATTGAAACCCCACACATCTAACAGTAATAATGGTCTGTCCATTCCATTGCTATTTTCTTGTCATTATCACTGTACAATTTATACTTCAGAAGGTGTAGTAACATAGTCTGTTCCAACTCAACAGAAGTTGGGACACCTGTGCAAATTGTTTGCTCAACTTCAAAGCTTAATTTACTTTAATTGCTGCACAGTATCTGGAGGTTGTAACCTATTAGTTGTTCCCTGATGAAGGCCCATTTCTAATATTCTGAAATTTCCTTTTTTCAGTTTTTGCTCAACTAAACTTTAAACTTAAACCTCTGGCAGTTTACTGTTTACCTTTTCACTATAATAGGTCATTAGTTGCATTTCAATGGATTAAATTTCAAAAAACAATTGGAAAAACTGAGGTCTTCTAAAACTTTTGACTGGTAGTGCATATTTTTTAATTATTTTGATTTTTCAGTCCATAATAATTTTTATTTTATTCTGAGGGAAGGATTTATTTAGGGCGGCACGGTGGCGCAGTGGTAGTGCTGCTGCCTCGCAGTTAGGAGACCTGGGTTTGCTTCCCGGGTCCTCCCTGCGTGGAGTTTGCATGTTGTCTGCGTGGGTTTCCTCCGGGTGCTCCGGTTTCCTCCCACAGTCCAAAGACATGCAGGTTAGGTGGATTGGCAATTCTACATTGGCCCTAGTGTGTGCTTGGTGTGTGGGTGTGTTTGTGTGTGTCCTGTGGTGGGTTGGCACCCTGCCCAGGATTGGTTCCTGCCTTGTGCCCTGTGTTGGCTGGGATTGGCTCCAGCAGACCCCTGTGACCCAGTGGTTGGATTGAGCGGGTTGGAAAATGAATGGATGGATTTATTTAAGTTCTGCAAATAGTATAGTTTATATACTACATAGTTTTAATTGCTGTGGTGGGCTGGCGCCCTGCCTGTGGTTTGTTTCCTGTCTTGAGCCCTGTGTTGGCTGGGATTGGCTCCAGCAGACCCCCGTGACCCTGTAGTTAGGATATAGTGGGTTGGATAATGGATGGATGGATAGTTTTAATTGATCAAAATAATATCAGTGGGAAAGCTTCTAATCTCATAGTTTTAAGCAGTTTTTAAATAGCTGGTTATAATAAGGGTGGCACGGTGGCGCAGTGGTAGCGCTGCTGCCTCGCAGTTAGGAGACCCAGGTTCGCTTCCTGGGTCCTCCCTGCGTGGAGTTTGCATGTTCTCCCCGTGTCTGCGTGGGTTTCCTCTGGGCACTCCTGTTTCCTCCCACAATCCAAAGACATGCAGGTTAGGTGGATTGGCGATTCTACATTGGCCCTAGTGTGTGCTTGGTGTGTGGGTGTGTTTGTGTGTGTCCTGCGGTGGGTTGGCACCCTGCCCAGGATTGGTTCCTGCCTTGTGCCCTGTGTTGGCTGGGATTGGCTCCAGCAGACCCCCGTGACCCTATTCGGTTTCAGCGGGTTAGAAGATGGATGGTTATAATAATTTCCCATTGTCTTTTAAAGGAATATTCCACCCAAAATGTTATTTTATATATGCATATATGTTACGGCCAAAGCCTGAAGTTTGGCCAGTTCCCAAATTACTAGAATGGACCAGTGTATATACTACTTTGGCCGGCCATTTCGCAAAGTGGCGAGAACTCTCTGGCCGAAATCTGATGTGCTGATGTAAGACTGTCCACTCAAGGTGCGAAGATGCTTAAAAATTTCAGATGCACATTCAGAAGTGAGTTTTCCATTCTGTACGAGAAACTGCTCAAGACGGGTCTTGTTCAGAAGTGGATGCCACTTGAGACGGCCTTCCCCTTGCCCAAACACTAACCTTAAGGTCAATAAAAAAGGTCCCTGATGTTAAGTCACTATTTTAGGGCTAAAATGATAACAGAAATGTGAAACCTACTAATATACAGTATATAATATTAATTATTGTGAAACAAGCAAATGGTGTCCGCTTTCTGAACAAGAGCCGCCAAGGCTACACTCAATGCAATTGCACTAAGTGCACAAAAAGTCGCTGTTCGTGCCTTTTTTCTTCTGACTTTGGCTGATTGCCCCATGCCATTTCACAAACTTGCTGGCCAAATCCCGAAATCGAGGAAAAGATTGGACATTGACCAGTCAATTTACAGTGACATTCGCCATTTCCTGATTTGGCTGGATACAGTACTACCATATATATATATCTATATATATATATATAGTTTTTATTGATGGCAGAGAAAAAAAATTCATCTCATGTTTTCATGCAGAACAGAAATAAAACAATTTATGATATAATACAAGCCAATAATGTCCAATGCTGTACAATGGCAAATGTTGTGAAAGATGTCCGTAGTTAAAAAAAAAAAACTTAAATTACTCGTGTTGAATTATCCACTTGTCAGTTATCCATTTTTATGTTTAAACTTGCAAAATGCATTCATTTTTTGATAAAATATTGTTAAATAGATACATGTGGAAAAAACAGCGCACACCATGAACTGGAGAATGCATTCACAATCAGACAGGATTGACTTTTTGAAATGAAGACCTGCCTTTCCCCTTCATTCATCAATCAAAAGTCCAACCTGCTCAAAAATGAACTTAGAATAGCTTTTCTGGCTTACCTTTATTAAAAATGTGGTTACTCTAGGGCAAAACCAAATCATAGTACATTTTATATATTCTATAAAATTACAGAAAGAAACATTGTTGAAAACAATGCACTTTTGCATACACTATGCAGTTGTATCCTCAAATATGCACCACTTTTGTTTTTGTGATATTAAGGAGTAAGTATTGATCATGTTTACTTGCTTTATAAAAAAGTAAAATGAAAACTTAAAGAGAGAAGTGTTTATTAAAAAATATAATTTATTCATAAAATTTTCTTGACCCATCCATCTCCTAATCATCTAACACAAACTTGGGGTTTCAGTATGACAAAAATAAAAACAAGTAGGTTTATAAATAAATAAATGTCCATTACATACCAAAGGTGTTCATATATTTTTGCAGAGAAACTGTTGAATTACCAACAGAAAGTAAGGATTTATCTGGTTCATTAAAAGGAAACTTCATTAAATAGAATTTTTGTTTTCAGCTGGGATTTAACCAAGATCAGTCTTACTTTCTGTCCATATGTTCTGCTAATCCATGCAAAAACCTTCAAGCATCTGTCAGCTCATAATCACTCTCAAGTATTGTTACTGTTTGTTTGTTTGCTGATTTGTTCTCAGGATATTACTCAATGGTAAAAGCAAAATCACTAAAAATACTAAATTTATAGTGTCTTGTATAGTCGACCTTAACATAATGTAATAAGCTGTCAGGGATGCCAGGGGCAACGACCCGGCCGGGACGCCGTGTGGGACCGGATGTGGGTCTGCGCCCACCCTGGATCACATGGTTGCTTTGGGGGCCATGGAAGCCCCACCCTGTAGGGGCCCGTGGTCACCGCCAGGAGGCGCCCCAATGCCTTGGGGACCTGTTACCTCAGCACTTCCGCCACACCAGGAAGTGCTGGGGGGAAGAATTAAAAGGGCGCCCAGAGAGCTGCCGGGAGAAGAGCAAGCACTTCCGCCACGCTGGGGCGTGGCCAATGAAGGAGTGTCGGGAATCACCTGGAGCTCATCCGGGAAGATATAAAAGGGGCCGTCTCCCTTCATTCGAGGCTGGAGTCGGGTGGAAGAAGGACAAGGCACGAGAGAGGTGTGGAGGCAGCCCGAAGAAAGGCATTTGTGAGGCCAGGACTGTGTGTTTGGGGTGTTTTGTGCACGGAACTGGGTCTGAGTGACCATAAGTATTGTAAATAGTGTAAATAATAAACGTGTGGTGGTTGAAGAACAACATGTCCGCCTGTCTGTGTCTGGTCGGCTCCACAAAGCATAAACATGCCCAGTTTACAAAATACTTTAACAATACTTAAATGTTTATTTTATTATTACAGAAAAACACTGACATTTGCAACATTTGTATTGGCATTTTGCATAGCATTAATGCTCAGACTATAGTGATAAACATTATATGTACACAACTGAAATAAGTTAAGATTTTGAGCATACTGGTGTCACTGTGGTACTATATTATATTGTACTCCATGGACACCGAGCATCGCCTTGCAACATAACTAAGAACTGATATTATATTTAATATTGTAAAATATTTTAAAATGGCAAAAGTATCTTAAAGATGATAGACACCAAGATAAAGGTTATTTTTTAATGTATTTGCTTTGGTGGAATAATCCATCCATCCATTATTGAATCCACTTAATCTAGGTCAAGTTTAGTCATCGCAGTAATTCACATACTTTATGGATATAAATGTTTAATCAAAATTTAAAAGACTTTGTTTTATAGAAATACATCATTATACACTGACCTTCACCCTAAGAACTTGTGCTTATCACCAAAATGTAATTAACTTATTTTCTCATTTTGCTCTCTGCAGCTCTAAGGTGCCATGGCCAAATGGAGCTAGCTTTGAACTTCAGAACAGAAACAGACTGACGAAGATCTATAAATATTAATATATTTCTATATCTGAATGTTTACTTTTTTGTTGATTTATAGAATGAGCTTCACATATTTTTAATGTCTAATATAAGCATCAATTTATTTTTCAAGTAGTAGTAATATAGTCTTTTTTTGATTTTAGCTCAATATAATGAAGATGTTTAAGTCACTTTGGTTATGGTGCACTCCAAATCCTAAAGAACTGAACCTGGCCAGTTGTCACTTTGTTTGTCTTGATTTTATTTGTTCGGATTTGAGTGACATAACAAAATATGAAACATAGTCTTTGAATAATTTTGATATAAATGCCAGGATTTTTTCATGTTTTTAATAAAACCAATAAACAAACATTAGTAAATGAATGCTTACAGTTTGTATTAAAACATTTTTGTGCAACAATGTTTTGGTTTATCTGCTTAATTCAAGCCAAATAGAAGTAATACTTCTATATGAATAACCAGCTACTAATATGATTTTCTGCATTTTCATGCATTATACAATATACATATTTACTTTGAACCTAAAATTCACAGAGATCTGCTCAAGTTTAGTCATGAATGTCTACAGTGGCTGTAGGTTTTGGAGCTAGTGACAAGAAATCCAACAGTGAGATCTATCAACAGAGGAAGTTGTGATGGTGCTGTAATGGTCGGCACACCTGCCTTTCAACCAAGAAATCTGGGTTTGATTCCTGCTTATTATATTTAACTTTTTCTTTAATTAAGCATTTGCCTAATTGATTTTGTCATTACTCCAGGCTGCCCTGGTGGGCCATATTATTTACGGTTCTGTGCACCAGACAGAAGATCAAAGAAGATCTTCTGCAAAGATGCTTCTGATGTACTAACAATAGTTATGTACTAAAAGTAACAGGTTTAATTGTAATGAGGTTTGGTAAAATATGTCATTTGCAATTACTTTCTATCTTTCCACTTTTTCATCATCACAACTAAAATTTTATTTAAAAAAATACTTAAAAACATAGAACATAAGAACTTAAGAAGTTTAACAAACGAGAGGAGACCATTCAGTCCTTTAAGCTTATTTGTTTAGCAAATAGCTGGCTGCCCTGAAATCTCACTCCGATACTTCATGAAGTTTATCAAAGTTTCTCATTCAAGTGCTTCCTGGCCTCAGTCTTAAATGCATTTCCCTAAATTTTCACGATTGTCCATGAGTGTGTGATTCACTATTAAGTTGAAAGAATTTGGTTTGATCTACTTCAGCAATACTATGAAAATTGTGATAAACACTCAGGTATAAATGTCACCAAATGAGTTAATGAACTGTTGGCACCTTGGCCATTTGCTTTTCTTTGTTAGCAGAGGGCTGGTTAAGAATACAAGAAGCAATCAAAAACTGGAATTAAGTGTTGTGAATCTTATCACGTGACTTAATTAATATAAAGCACAGAAATAGTGGCTGACAAATAACTGATTCACCTGCCATAATTGGCTTCTAATTAAACAGAGTTGGAACAAATAAAATAGAGTCGCAACAACCCGCCAGGGCTGAACAAAGCAGTGCTCTCTCTACAGGATTCTGGAGTTAGGCTTCTGTACATTGCCAATTGTGCTCTGTAGAATTCATAAATGAATCTGAAATATTAGTTTTATTTTATTATTCATATTGTTTATTTGTGAATATGATGTGTAATAAAAATTACATTTTGTTGAAAGCCATGCACAATTGACTATGGCATTCTGTGCCAACACAGCTTATATTTAGAATTTACAGTGTCATATACACAGCACCATGTAATAACAGAATGTTACTATTAAGCAGCTTATGGCTACAGACAATAATTCATACAAGTGAGCAGGCATTGTTGTCTGTGGGCTAAGACACAGGATTATAAACCATAAATGTATGTTAATTAAGTAATATGTAAAAATATAAAGAATACATTCTCACACTCAAGTTTACTTTTGCTTACTATGTGACATAGATAGAAATTAATTCTTATCCCCATGCCCTTAGTCATACCAAAAACTTAAAAAAAAAATCTAAAAACACTATAACTTATTGGACATATTTTTGGAAATATTACTGTTTTTTATCCCTTGGGTTTAAATGGACACAGAAAATATATGGTATGGTATATTTCCACATTTCTCCTTTTCACTTTGTAGGGGAGCCTATCCCAGAAACACCTGGTACAAAGCATATAGATCATTAGAAAAACATTTGACAAGAACAGACAATTCAGCCCAACAAAGTTCGCCAATCCTATCCACATAACACCCACAAAAGGTTGAGTTTTGAACGTCCCTAGAGTACTGCAGTCCACCATACTTTTTGGTAACTTATTCAATATGTCTATAGTTCTCTGTGTAAAGAAAAACATTCTGAGGTTTGTGTGAAATTTACCCCAAACAAGTTTAGAACTGTGCCCCCCGTGTTGTTGTTGAACTAGTTTTAAAGTAACACTCTCAATTCACTGTATTATTTCCTTTCATAAAATGTATTCATTCCAAGATGGCTGTTAGTCCACTGTGGAAGACACATATGTACACTAAAATGGACAGTTGTCCTTAAATGATGTGGCAACCAACCAGAGCAGTCAAAGAAGACCCACACAAACAAAACAGTGCCCTGAATTGTATAAGAACAACAACAAGTTTGCCATAGTGTCATCCAAACTATTTATTTCAGTGATTTCTACATTTTTGTCATTTTTTTTATGTTTCCTCTGTTTTTATTTCATCCATTTGTTTTGATTTTTAATGTTGTTTGTGTTTTCTTTTGTTGTTTGAAGTTATTACAAATTTAAAAGATTCACTTTTTCAAAGTTGGCAGAAACTTTTTGCTGAAGACTGAAGAGTCTGTGCATTTTCATATCAAGCTGTTGTAGCAAATGACATTTATTCAGATGATGAATGTGGCTTCTCTTTGTTGTAGATATTTTCCTAAGGTTATATTGTATCTATCTTGAATCGCAGGTTACCCTTTGTTTATAATGATAGTGGGTCAATTCCCTGTCGATAAATCTTGTTCCCCCAAACAATTCTGATGGTCGCACTTAATTCACCAAGGGCATCTCCCCCACCTTCCAATTGTTGAGTCGAGAAGACACTTACATGGGAAAAAGTGGGTCACGACACTGGACAGTTTGAGAAACACTGCCCTAAATTGGAGAGTTTGCATATTTGACATGTAGTCCTTGAAAGTAACATATTTAGCTAATATTATCACTAGCATAAGGGATCACCACTATGCTAATTGAGCATATTTCTAATGGTAATTATCTCCCATGTTTCCTACAAACCCATCACAAATACTTTTCCAAAAATTGAATCTCATTACTTTGATATCCTTTCATAAATAGCAAGAATATCCCCAGCCTGACAACACTAATTTATTTCATGACAGTGACATTATACTTTGCTGTCTTCTACTAAATGAAAAAAGTGCACTACATTCACAGATTAAAACTCTGAATGAAGAAGAGGAGTAACCCTACATGAAGGCCTGAGGATAAAATGTGATTGACAAGCAACACCTATAGAATATTTGTAGAAAAAAGCTACTTTCTTTATAGAAATTTGCCTTCAAGGTTGCAAAAATACATAACTGGATAATTGAAAAGATTTGTGTTGGAGAAGGAGATGACTGAATTTGATTTCCATTGATTTGTGGTAGCTTAATGACAAACTATAACTACTGTCTGATGCATATTTCAACAAAACCAGTCCACTGGGAGCTGAGTTGTTTCATAAAGGACAGACAGACATGAAGACATGATGACAGTAGGTGCTTTCGCATTAAATCTGAACACATCTGAAAATGATTTACATGCTGTCCTGTGAACACTGCTGACTGAGGCTTAACAATCCAATGTGATTGTGTTAAGCTATTTTTTCTTCTTCTTTATCTTCTTTCGGCTGCTCCCGTTAGGGGTCGCCACAGCGGATCACCTTCTTCCATATCGTTCTGTCCTCTGCATCTTGTTCTGTTACACCCATCACCTGCATGTCCTCTCTCAGCACATCCACATTCTCTTAGGCCTTCCTCTTTTTCTTTTCCCTGGCAGCTCTATCCTTAGCATCCTTCTCCCAATATACTCAGCATCTCTCCTCTGCACATGTCCAAACCAACGTAATCTTGTCTCTCTGACTTTGTCTCCCAACTGTCCAACCTGAGCTGACCCTCTAATGTACTCATTTCTAATCCTATCCATCCTTGTCACACCCAATGCATATCTTAGCATCTTTAATTCTGCTACCTCCAGCTCTGTCTCCTGCTTTCTGGTCAGTGGCACCATCTCCAACCCATATAACTTTGCCAGTCTCACTACTGTCCTGTTGACCTTCCCTTTCACTTTTGCTGATATCTGTCTGTCATAGATCACTCCTGACACTCCTCTCCATCCATTCCACCCTGCCTGCACTCCTTTTTCACCTCTCTTCCACAATCCCCATTACTCTGTACTGTTGGTCCCAAGTATTTAAACTAATCCACCTTCGTCAACTCTACTCCCTGCATCCTCACCATTCGACTGACCTCCCTCTCATTTACACACACGTATTCTGTCTTGTTCCTGCTGACCTTCATTCCTCTCCTCTCTAGAGCATATCTCCACCTCTCCAGGGTCTCTTCAACCTGCTCCCTACTATCGCTACAGATCACAATGTCATCAGCAAACATCATAGTCCACGGGGACTCCTGTCTAATCTTGTCTCTCACCTGTCCATCACCATTGCAAATAAGAAAGGGCTCAGAGTCGATCCCTGATGTAATTCCACCTCCACCTTGGATGCATCCGTCACTCCTACCGCAGACCTTGCTACAGTCACACTTCCCTCGTACATATCCTGTACAACTCTTACATACTTCTCTGCTACTCCCGACATCCTCATACAATACCACAACTTCTCTCAAGACACCCTGTCATATGCCTTCTCCAGGTCCACAAAGGTGCAATGCAACTCTTTATGGTCTTCTATAAACTTCTGCATCAACATCCTCAGAGCAAATATTGCATCTGCGGTGCTCTTTCTTGGCATGAAACCATACTGCTGCTCACTAAACATCACCTCACTTCTTAACCTAGCTTCCACTACTCTATCCCATAACTTCATGCTGTGGCTCAACAATTTTATCCCCCTGTAGTTAATACAGTTCTGCACATCCCCCTTATTCTTAAATATCGGCACCAGTACACTTCTTCCCCACTCCTCAGGCATCCTTACACTTTCCTAGATTCCATTAAACAATATGATTAAAAACTCCACTGCCATCTGTCCTAAACACCTCCATGCTTCCACAGGTATGTCATCTGGACCAACGGCTTTTCCATTCTTTATCCTCTTCATAGCTGTCCTTACTTCCTCCTTGGTAATCCGTTGCACTTTCTGATTCACGATCGCCACATCATCCAACCTCTTCTCTCTCTTGTTCTCTTCATTCATAAGCCTGCCAAAGTACTCTTTCCATCTGCTGAACACACTCTCCTCACTTGTGAGTATGTTTCCATCTTTATTCTTTATTACCCTAACCTGCTGCACATCTTTCCCAGCTCGGTCCCTCTGTCTAGCCAATCGGTACTGGTCCTTTTCTCCCTCCTCAGTGTCCAACCTCTCATGCAACTCATCATACACCTTTTCTTTAGCCTTTGCCACCTCTCTCTTCACCTTGTGACTTATCTTCTTGTATTGTCTACTTTCTGCATCTCTCTGACTATGCCACTTCTTCTTTGCCATCCTCTTCCTCTGTATACTCTCCTGTATTTCCCCATTCCACCACCAGGTTTCTTTTTCCTCTTTTCTCTGTCCAGATGTCACGCCAAGCACCCTTCTTGCTGTCACCCTTACTACTTCTGCTCTAGTTTACCAACTGTCTGGTAATTCTTCACTACCACCCAGTGCCTTTCTCACCTTCTCCCTAAACTCAACCTTGTAGTCTCCCTTTTTCAAATTCCACCATTTGATCCTTGGCTCTACCCTCACTCTCTTCCTCTTCTTGATCTCCAACATCATCCCACAGACCACCATCCTATGCTGCTTAACTACACTTTCCCCTGACAACATTTTGCAGTCTTCAATCTCCTTCAGATTGACTCTTCTGCATAGGATGTAATCTACCTGTGTGCATCTTGCTCCACCCTTGTACGTCACCCTATGTTCCTCCCTCTTCTTAAAATAAGTATTCACGACAGCCATGTCCATCCTTTTGGCAAAATCCTCTATTCTCTGACCTTCTTCATTCCTCTCCTGGATACCATACCTACCCATCACCTCCTCGTCTCATCTGTTCCCTTCACTAACATGTCCAATGAAATTCACTCCAGTCACTACTTTCTGTCTCTTGGGTACACTTTTCATCACTTCATCCAACTCACTCCAAAAATCTTCTTTCTCACCCATTGCACATCCAACTTGTGGGGCATATGCACTGACAACATTCATCATCACACCAATTTCCAGCTTCATACTCATTACTCTGTCTGACTCTCTTTTCACCTCCAAAACACCCTTGACATACTGTTCCTTCAGAATAACCCCTACTCCATTTCTCCTCCCATCCACACCATGATAGAACAATTTGAATCCACCTCTGATCCACCTGGCCTTATTCCCCTTCCATTTAGTCTCTTGCACGCACAATATATCAACCTCCCTTCTCTCCATCATATCTGCTAACTCTCCCCTTACCAGTCATACTGCCAACATTCAAAGTTCCTCCTCTCCTCCTGTCTCCGGACATGTCTCCCCCCTTCTTCTCCTTCTTCTTCTTCAGCCAACAGTAGCCCAATTTCCACCAGCACCCTTTTGACTAACAGTACTGGTGGTGGTTGTTGTTAACCCGGGGCTCAACCTTCTGGAAATTTGTATTGTTGTCCGCATACTGAATTGGCAAAATTTTACACCGGATGCCCTTCCTGATGTAACCCTCCCCATTTATCTGGGCTTGGGACCGGCACACTGGTTTATGCATCCCCTGTGGCTGGGTTGATTGTGTTATTACCCAGTCCTAAATGACTACTGTAGAGTTGTCAATTAACCTAAATCACATATCTCCAGAGATGTAAGAAGAAACCAGAGAACCCACAGAAAATCCTTACCAGATATGGAAAGATCAAGTAAAATCTAGGACAATGGATCTGTAAAGCAACATCTGTAAGCACTATGCTGTTATATAGGGAATGAGTAAGACTCAGACAACTGCTACACATGTCGGTCCATCCTTTGTTTAACATTCCATAACCTAGGCCCATCTGTCATCAAGCAGGGTCATCAATAGTTGTTATACTGCCATGCTGACAGTCAGAATGTAACATTCCCTGTCTCCCAAGAACAACAACCAATATCCATCAAATTGAAAAAAAATCTGACTTGTTACAAATGTCAACTCATTTAAAAAATTATTAACCTTCACAGGTCGGAGACATAATCATTGAGGTACTGAGGTTGAGACTTAACACAAACAGGCCTAGAAGGAACTGTAGCTTGTTGCTGAACTAGGAAAGCAGGTGGTTTGTTTGAAGAACTCCAGTCTGTTGATGGGAAGCCCATCCCTAGGGTTTTAGTAGTTTGAGTGATAGGAGGCGCTACTTTGTGGAGTTGGCTGACATGTCACCTTGACCCATCTGAAAATCTGAACACAGCTGGGCCTTACTGAAAAAAAGGAGAGGAGCTTGTTCTTAGTATTCTCAGTGAGGCCAGCGGAATTGGATCCAGTCCCTGATGGCAATATTAGGAGTGTTCATCCTCTGCTTTCTATTGAAGGCAGCTGTATTCTTTGTTGAGCTTTGGACACACTTGCCTATGGATGAGAGCAGGATGGTTCATCAGAAATTGAACTTCATGTCCTATCATAAGCAGTCCTGAACAGCAAGCAGTTGCTGAATGTTGAGCACTTCTGTAGTGCATCAGAGTGTGATAGAGTGCAGTTAAAAATGAGTAATGCCCTGCTAGGTGAGCTTCTTGTCATTTTTCTGAGTTTGATTTAGTCTATCAGCCCCTCCATTTCTTTCAGGATGGTAGATAGTTAGGTCCGTTGTCAGTGGTGATTGCAGAAGGCAGGCCTCAATGGACAAAGAGTGATTCTAGGAAATCAGTGACTACACAAGTAATGACAGACCCTGTGAGCAGCACTAGAAAGGCATGTTATAAGCCAGGATGAGAAATCGTTGGTGGTGTGAGACTCCACACAGATCTCCTCAGAAATCCAACAGACGATAAAGATGAGTGAGTGCAGGATCTTATGAAATTCACTAGGTTTGGACTTTCACATTTTTCAGGGAGACCTTTGATTCTGATGTTGTTCCTACTATATCTGTCTTCCAGTGCAGACAGTTTGTCAGCAACCATTTTGCATTCTAATTGTGTAGCTGTTGCTTTTTCATCAGCAGCAGAAATTGATTGTTCAACTATTTGAATACAAGTCGTAAACATTTTCTTAACATCTTCAACATAAACAGTGAGTACTCCAGTTTTACTCTCTAACCTACTCGTATTTTCCTGTATTTTATTTATATCTTGGTGCTGTTTCTCACTCTTCTTATTTAAGTTCATTATTTCTTTCTTTATATCCTTTTTTATATCTCTCTTTATATCATTTATGTCCCCCCCCCACCAAGTGCAGCAATCATTTCCATCAGCTCAAAAAGTGTGTTTTGGTCTTCTCCGCACTCCGCAGGCAGAGTTATGAGTCTGATTGGGGATGATGCGGTTGATGTAGCTGACTGAGGGTGGGTATTAGCTGCGGTTCACAGTGGTGATGAAGGGGCCATGCTCAGTTCCAATAATGCTATTGAAATCGATGAATCCTCCTGCCCGCTTTGCTCGCAGTATTGCTAATGGCTGGAGGCAATGCTGCAGCCTGAGGTCCTGGCAGATCAATTCCTTCTGCTGTGTGTTCCAGGTCAGTCTCTGCTAGGCTGTACTGTGACCTTGAGGCTGGTCTTGACTTTGATGAAAGTTTGAATTCCTTATCCTTGTCCTTTTCCTTTTCTTTCTGAACTCTTTGTTTGCTGCTCATGCTTATTTATACTTGTGTATAATGTAAATATAGGATACCTCAGGATAATAGTAAAAAGTGGATAAAATAACCCCACTACTAATGAAGCTCAGCTCTCACTGTCCATTTCATGCTAAGGAGCGAGACCAAAATCTTTTGCAATTGCCATTGGCCATTGGTTGTTTACTTTCGAAATGCATTAAAGATAAAGGAGATTTTCAGAAAAGGACATGAACAGAAAATATACTGCTAATATGGTATTGTATATGTCTCATCTACAAAGTTTTGTGCCAGAAATCCTAAAAGCATTAGCAGATTTTCAAAAGATATCTGGGCATAAAATGAATTTGAGTAAAAGTGCTTTTTCCAGTGAACTCTCTAGCACACAACACTAGATTGGACACCTTGCCACCATAGCAGATCAGTTTAAATATCTAGGGGTAAATATCACAAGTAAATATCAAACTCTTTTTCAACAAAATGTTGTTGTCTGCATGGAAAAATTAAGCAAGATGTGATTAGATGGTCTACCCTCCACCTCACATGAGGAGGTAGAATCAACACTGATTAAGGTGAATATCCTTGCCAAGCTTCTTTTCTTGTTTCAAACAACCCCCATATACATTAACAAATCTTTTTTAAGAAATTAGATTCAATGCTCGGATCTGTCTCTTTAAAAACAAGCCTTATGCGTCCAGCCATCTCTCTCTATCTCGCGCGCACATGTGTGTGTCTCTCTCTCTCTTGGGTGCGCACGTGCATGTGTGTGTGTGTGTGTGTCTCTCTCACGCACGCGTCTGTGTATGTGTCTCTCTTGCATGCATCTGTGTGTGTCTCTCTTGCATGCGTGTGTGTGTCTCTCTCTCTCTCTCTCTCTCTCGCTGCACAGGGAATGCATAGGGAGAGACTGAACACTTGCGGAAATCATCGGCGCGCACAAACCGAAAGGGAAACTGGCTTGTTCATATACCGAGTCTGTGGTTGTGAACAGATGCAAAAGTTTGGCGAACTTTTTGGTCATAAACCGATTTGTACGTGTTCCGAGACATTCGTGAACTGAGGTTCCACTGTATTTGGAATTCTAAACATCCACACATACAAAGGACAACTCTATAATGACCTAAAGCAAAAGGGGGCATGGCACTACCTTTCAATTTTATTACTGGGTGGCAAATATACAAGCCATAAAGACCTGCAAACTGACACAAATGAATAAATATATAGAAGCCTGGTCTGCAATAGAATTAAAATATTGCAGTACTTCTTTATAGTCTCTGCTCTGTGCCCCAGTAAATACTAATTAATGTTAATACACTAATAACCAAATTGCCCTTCATTTACTCAGAATATGGAATCAATGTAGGAAGCACTTTGACAGAGAAACTCTTATCTGTTGCACCTCTACATGACAATCACTCTTTTCTACCCTCTCAAACATACACAGTATTCAATGCTTGGAAAATGTCTGGGATTAAAACATTTAGAGACTTGTACATTTATAAGGTTTTTGCATCCAATGAGCAATTAAGCTTCAAATTTAATTTCTCATCAACACCATTTTTCCACTACTTTCAAGCTAGAAACTTTATTAAACTGAACCTGCACAATTTTCCTCACCTTCCAACTATTTCTTTTCCAGAAGAAATATTGATTAGTCTTGATGACTCAGATAGCATCTCCACATTTTATAAAAATGTTTTAAAGTTCATTCCTTTCAAAGATTGCAGGGCACAATGTGGAAAAGTCCTTTCACTTAACATTTCAGAAAATGAGTGGAAGGCAGCCATGCACTGAAATTACATTTTTTATAAATGTTCTATCAAAAGTGCATTTATCTTGATTAGAAGTATCCAAAATATTTCCAGTGCAAGATTCAAAACATGAACATTGCAATCTAGCTCCAGCCTCACTGGGCCACATATTTTGGGTGTGCACCAAATGAACAACATTTTGGACAGGCCTATCAGAAAGCTTTGCGTCACAATCACTTCAAACCCACTAATAGCTGTGTCCAGTGTACTGTGAGATGGGGTTGAAATGGAGAAGGACAAGCAAATTGTAATTGCCTTTACCTCAATTCTAGCAGTAAACTCAACTGGAAGAATCCCCCCACCACTACTTTTAAGTAAGTGGGTAGATGGTGTTATATACTATCTGAAATTGGAAAAAATCAAATACTTACTATGGGGATCTATTCAAAACCTTTTTGAAATATGACAGGATCTAACCAATAACATTTTAGAATAATCGTCTATATTGGAGAAAATGATATTCTTCCTTCCTTGCTGCTTCAAAGATTTACTTTGTTGGCTGGCTCTCTTCTACCTTTCCTTTGGGTGGTGATTCAGTTTTATTAAGTTTGATTTGATTGTATGGATTGTTATTTGCTTATAATTAAAATTAATAAAAAAAAGATGTGCAAGCTACTTGTTGGATGGCAGCAGGAAGCACTGTACAAGAGTAGTTTGACAGTGTTGATGCAAGTTCTGTGGTGGACTTGATTTGAAAAGCTACAATGATCATTTTGGCAAACGTCAGATTATCACGGGCTGCTTGAAGCCTTTCCTGTACCTTCTGGTTGATGCAATGCTTTACGAGTTGGTCTCTTATGAATCCATCTTGCATTTTGCCAGAATTACAAAAGCTTGCCAGTCCACACAAGTCCACTATATACTGGTGCACCAACTCACCAGGCTGCTGCCGCCATTGCCAAAACAAATTCTGTGTGACAATAACGCTCTTAGTCGCAGCAAAGTAAGAAGACAAACGGTTTTTGGCAGGAGCATAATCCTATGCAGATACGAGGGCATTAAAAATGCTTTGACCATCTATCCCTAGACAATGTATCAGTAGTACTTTGTCAACCACTTTTTTACAGAGAGGGCTATGAGGTATGTATCAAAGGATTTCAGTCAGCAATTTCATGGCACAAGGTTTCAGCAGGCCAAGAAGGCTCCATATGAAAACATATCCCAGGAAGAAAACATCCATGTGAGGCTATAATGAACAAATTGGCCTCATAAAATGGGTGGTAGAAGGTAGCTGTTATGCAATAAGTATATGCTTGAAATGATTACAAAGAAAATAGAGTATGCAAGACCACACCGAATAGGAAGAGTGCAGAAAAAAATTATACAGTCAATAGTGACAAGTCCATGTGAATTTTAATGGGGATATCAAAAGCACAGCCGGCAAATCCATTTACATATTAATTTGAAATCCTGTACTTTTGGAGCCTATCATCTTCTTAGTTTAATTGCTGTAAAATGTTTTAATGTCTTTATCTCCAAAATCTGCAATGGATATGAATACAGCAATGAAGTGGGCAGAAAAATGGAGACAAAATATCACGATTACACTAGAGTACAAAAGAAAAAAGAAAACACTAGATCAAGTCCACAACTCTATGATTATTGTTTCACATACATCTATCATAAAATAAAGTGGAGCTAAAAAGTACAAATATATAAAGTTGTATTTTACAACTTGTAATGTTTCCAGTTTTGAAAGTAGTATTCTCAGGACTGTAGATATCAAATAAAATCATTTTCTATTTTGCAATTTGTAAGTGAATGCTGCCTGTGGGTTGCTTCACATCTTCCAGTAGTGAAGGTTGCATCATTCTGACACAGTGCAGTAGAACTGCAGCAACAGAACTGGAAGGATACACATGAAAAAGAGCTCAGCCAGTGCCTTTGGGGGTATATGTAGTTAAGAGGAGGAATATGTGGGACTTCTCTCCTGCAGAGCACACAGATGCATTAGGACTCAAAATGTAGTTACCAGTAATGATACAGGAAACTGAGACCACACACCATTTAAAGGGGGAGTGAGACTTTAATGGCAATTAGTTTTATGTTACAATGAACAAATGAATTTCTTATTTGGTCAGTGTATGGACACATAAATATAATATATGAAGAATAAATGTTCAAAACTCACAATACTGAATTATGAATTACACAAAATATTAAAATAGAAACTGAAAATATGAGTCAAAATCTGACCTGTTTGAAACTAACTTTGACTAACCTGTCACCCGAGTCAACAGCTAGTAAAACCTGGACCCTTATTTTTTTACTTCAACAGACACTCCCAAAACTTTTAAACTCTGAATTCTAAATCCCATTTCAGACAAACTCTTGTGTATCTTTTTAAATGACTGCTATAGACTGAGTTTAAACTCTATATTTTTACTGACTTGAACCTGGTATCTTTTAGATCATTGTTTTAAAATCCTAAACAAATAGATAGTTATAAATATGTTTTGTAATTTATTAGGCCTGGGGTAATTAGGATCAGAATGTACTAGCAGCCTAAGAAAGGCAAACAATTATCAATTATTCTTGTAATCAATGTTAATTCCACACAAAGTGAGGCCTTTAAGTTTGGGATGCATGTTGAACATAGAAGGGAGAACAGAGCAAGGAAGAGAATAACAAAAGAAAGAATCCGAAGATATTTATAAAACCTCTATGGAGTGAAGAAAATTTAAAACAGCTCTGCACCTAGACTTGAAAAGAATTATCCTCCATTATTGAGTATTTTAGTAAGATACTCTTTCAATTATATTTCCTACGTTGGCTACCATCTATTTCACATTGTTTTTATTAAATCTTCTTTATAATAATATTTTTATATTGCTTGATTGGATCAAGGTAAATTGTTTAGAGCACCTGGTGTGGGTGATTGCCATATTCCCACAGGAGTTAGCAACTGAGAAGAGACATCTTCATTGGAAAGCTATGAGCAGGCACCTGCATTGATGACTGGCACAAATGTAGCTCAGGTCTGAAGACAACCATTTGGTTTGCTTGTGCAGAGTTAGTAACTCTCTTTGCTAGAGCAGCTTTACACATGTGACGCTATAAAATGTATATACCTGACACTCATACAAACAACTGTAGTTAACAGTAACTACAATGTTAAACCAAAATAATGAACATAGGAATTTCCATGATAATATAGTCAAGGTATAGTGATAAGAACACCTGGTGTGTGTCTGTTATTATGATATTTCCACATGGGTTAGGAGCTGAGGGGGGACGCCTCCAATAAAAAGTGACTGGACGCCTGCTTTGTTGATTTGCACAGGTGTAACTTAGCCATTTGGTCTGCTTCTGCTGAGCTAGTAAGTCTCTTTGTTAAAGCAGCTGCCCACGCGCAGGTAAGGCTGTACACATAGGGTGCTATACTAAAGTTTCAAAACAATTAAGTTAATAACAAAAATGAGTTTTTTTTCCTGAAAATATGAAGTTTGAATTTATGTAACCATTATGTAAATATTATTTTTTTTTTAAATTTGCGTGGTTAGTGCAGATAACAATCCAAAATGAAATGCATATAATTATTTGGGTGACTGTTTTTACAATGTTGATGTGGTGGTTATATTGCTACTCCATGAAAGACACAAAATGACTGGGGTCAAATCCTTACTGTCTGTGTGATACTTGCACATTCGTCCTGTTCCCATGTGGGTGTCTCCCATTAGTTCCAATTATCCTTCCAAATTTTTAAATGCTTGCGTTAAGTTAATTGCTGACTTTAAATTATGTGTATTTTTTACACTTCTTGTTGTGCTCCTTGGCTCAGAAATTCCAAGCTTCCTTCCCCAGTCCCAGATTCTGAATTACTATTGTGTTGAAGAACATGGATGACTGTGGCCTTCAATAAACTAAGACCTTTCTAAGATTGTCTGGAAGGTGACAGCCTTCTACAACCCTATATTTGAATTACTGGTTCAAAAAATTAACAAAAGAATGTTATTAAACTGGTATTCCATACACTGACTTATGCCTGATATTTTTGATACATCTTTTAGTTTGCTTTGGTCCCACTAAAGGTTAATCACTTCCATTGTCTTGTTATTATTCTTACAGACTTGTATTTCATAAACACGTCTTTCACAAATAGAGTGAGCTTTGCAATACAATGCAAACTTGTGAATTCACTCAGGCAGTTTAATCAAAGTCATCTTAGTGATTGAAGTAGAAATTGTATCTGCAAGATGTTTTAGGATGTCTTATTGGTGCACACTGTCCATTTCAATGCCAAGATGAATCAAGCATTTTTAGGGACGTTCCACCTAGTGGTATGTGAAGAGAGTTTCCTACAAGTTAGTTTTAAGAGTCCATAATGCATGGTCTGGTAGTGATATACATCTCATGCAAGATACCCACATTTTAATATAGTCAGCAGTAGAGAAGAGCAAAATAATTTATCTTCAATCAATCAATCAATCAACATTTATTTATATAGCACATATTCATACAAAAAAATGTAGCTCAAAGTGCTTTACAAAATGAATAGAAAAATAGAAGACACAATAAAAAATAAACATAAGTCAACATTAATTAACATAGAATAAGTAAGGTCCGATGGCCAGGGTGGACAGAAAAAACAAAAAAAAACTCCAAAAGCTGGAGAAAAAAATAAAATCTGTAGGGGTTCCAGACCACGAGACCGCCCAGTCCCCTCTGGGCAATCTACCTAACATAAATCAGACAGTCCTCTTTGTATTTAGGACCTGATGATGATGGTCGCGCAGACTTCTGGCTTTCAGTTCATCAATGTTGGTGCATCATGATGCTTTGAGTAGGTGGTGGTGGCGCAGGCCGCCACCACAAAAACCGGAAAAAGAAACAGAAGAGAGAGTTGGGGTCAGTACAGATTTTAGAGCCACTATGAATAGTTATTATGATGAATTGAACATACAGAGTATCAGTATTAAGTTAAAGTGAAGTTATGAGAAGGCCATGTTAAAGTAATGTGTTTTCAGCAGTGTTTTAAAGTGCTCTACTGTATTTGCCTGGCAAATTCCTATTGGCAGGCTATTCCAGATTTTAGGTGCATAACAGCAGAAGGCCGCCTCACCACTTCTTTTAAGTTTAGCTTTTGGAATTATAAGGAGACACTCATTTGAAGATCTAAGGTTACAATTTTGATCTTAATACTCAAAAATATCTGTGCATTTTTTTTCAGAACTATTAAGCACATCACACAATTAACCTGTGTTGCAGTCAATGCTCCTAAATTGTAAAATATTTTTGTTGTGTGTTATCATCCCCTTCACATAATATTTTTCTGTTAGTTTTACTACTGCTCACAGTGAATGTTTACTGTTTTTTTATTTTGGCTGAGCAAAAGAAAACAAAAATCTGGAGCATAATTAATTGCCATATGACAACAAGCGAATTCCTCAACTAGCTAGCCAACGTATAGGTTTCAAACTAGAAGCAGGCTTATTGATTTGTAAAAAAAAAGGAGTAGCCTCCTAATCCAGATGGCTCTGTCTTTCCACCAGGAATCTTCATGCGTTGCCATAGCAATTCAAAGCTTGCACTCTGCAAATAACTGAACTGCAGGCATCATCTTCTCCAGGGACTGAATGCCTTCCTTTTCAAGTTCCTTTTTTTATCATGTAAACACATTTATTACATTTCAATTTAGTTCCTAGTATTTGTATTTACAAAGCTGATCTCTAGTGTTGGTATTTTTACTGAAATTTCTGATGGTCTGCAGAAAACATTTTCATGGTTAGGTTTAAACTGAAAATGTATAGCAAATACTTTTAAAGGATCAGGCATGACATAAATATATTTTCTTGATAAAAAAAAATTCTTAATTTTAGAGTCAAAGAATAAAACAACAAAGAGTTTTGGCATGACGATCAAAGAGAAAACCAAAACATGAGCAGGGGTATTCGGTAAGTTTTGTTGAATGCGAGTTGTACCACTTAGGAGATGAATCAAAATAATGGAATATGCATGAATATGAAATACAAATAAACAAAAAACGTTTTGAACATAGACTGCAACTATGATGAACTTCATGATAGTATTCAAGTTTTTCAAAATGACATAGGTTTGTTGTCCTAGCAGCACTGCAGACCTATTCCAGAGTTGGATACTTATGTTGACAGCCATTTTCACAGCTATGGTTACTGATACAGAGTTAATCAACCCAATCTCTCCATTTTTAGGATGTATTTCAAAGGAGAATGGAAATACATGGAGGTGCACAGTCTCCATACAACCTTGATTTGAATCAGCAATGCATATTCCAGAGATTCAAGCGAGTTCTACAGTATTTAGGATTAGCTCTCTGTCAGGGATAATGTGTTTGACTTACCTAATGACCTTCTCAAAATGGTTCCTTTCATCTTCACTTCAAAACAAGTATTCCTCCAGTACTCTTACAGCATGAATCATTGCAAGTGAGGAATTATCCAGGTTTTCTTTTTATTTAATATTTTGATAGCTATCATTAAGTACACTGTCCAACTGGTCACATGAGGACTTCATTTACAGTGTGTAACTTAATTCTTAGAAGCATTAACAAAAGCATAATTACCATAAGGTGCTGACTTGAGGTATTTTCAACTTTACCTGTGATTTGAAAAAATAGGCCCAAAGAATGTCAAAGGGCTATCCCTAAAGCCTCCTATCCTAGGACCCCAACTCAAATATGGCACAGTGGTTAAGGTGATGGACTTCATACCTTGAGGTTGTGGGTTCAAATCCCACCATTGATACTGTGTGACCCTGAGCAAGTTACTTCACCTGTCTGCTCTCCAATTTGAAAAACAAAAGAAATGAAACCACTTGTATCTCAAATGCTGTAAGTCACTTTGGATAAAAGCATCAGCCAAATAAATAAATATAAGTACCTTTAATTGAACACTATCAGTTCCAATGGCATGTAAGACACCAGGGCCCAGACCGTTAGCTAGTTCTGACACCTTAGTTTGCTGCTTGCTTTAGTGCGTTTCATCCAAAGGGTCTGCCACTGTCACTTTATCTCCTGGTTCTCATAGCCTACTAGCAGCACTTCTTCTTTCATGGAGTAGAATTGCATATTTGAATTTGCACATGATGATAACTCGCTTCTGTTTAGATGGTGTCCTATCCTCCTCTTTGTAGGAGTTTACATTGTGAGATATGGCCGGCCGTTCATCCCATCTAATGTTCATCTTCTGGCAGCATGGAGGTTCCCCGAATTCTCAGCAGGGCATCATGGATATTGGAGTTTTCCTTCACAGCCCTGTTGGATACCATGGGGGCCACAAGGGAACACTACAGTGAGGCTCAGAGACTTTTATGTGCCCTATAACCCGGAAGTACGTCCTGGTCACAGGGACAGAGGAAATGACATACTTCCAGGATGAAAAAGAAGGGCTTTTGATCTGACCCGGAGGTGCTGGGGAGTCATATGGACTGAGGGTTCAGAAGCACTTCCAGGTCAAGGACTATAAAGGACTCTGGGAAATCCCAGATGGATGAGCTGAATCGGGTGGCAGAGGGACAACGCGTCTGGGAGTAGAGGATTGATTAATTGTAGTGATTTATTGATTGTATATTGGAGTATTGTGGAGTAGTGGTGCTTTGTGCACTTTATTATTATAATAAATATTGATCTTTGGACTTTTATCTGGTGTCTCGCGTCAGATCCGAGTGTTCAAGGGGATGACATCGCCCCCTATCTGTCGCAACATATAATCTTTATTACTAACTGTGGCGTGTTGCATTCCTGTTTTTCTGGTGATGACTTATTCTACATTAGTACTGGAAAAGCTGCTATAGTTTTGAGATGATCTTTCTGCATCGTACTGCAGACTCTCTTACCTTTTTAGGAAAAACAAGAGAAAAAAATTAATGCTAGTTATTTGGATAGTTATCATTGGTAATGGTATTTATTTTTTTATGGTGTTCAAACAATTCTTTACTTACAACAGAGAAAAAAAGGCCACATCATCACACAAAAAAACACCAACCTACATTGATGATATGAAGAAGGATGGGTCAATATATTCATGTAGTTTTTTCATATTCCGCTCTGCCTATTACTGTTAATCAGGAGCAAACAGGATTCATCAGAGTAGGTAACACCTTTGTAAAGTTTTAGTTTCCAAAGTTGGTGCTGTTTAGCCTACTGCAAGCAGAGAACTCAGTTTTGTGGTTGACTGCCCTTTCGCTTTTGTGAAAACCTATACCAATCTGTGTATTCTCATATGCCACTAACCCTCCATTAAGTGGCAAACTGCATTCAGTCTGTAACTCTGCCCAGTGTATATTAATCTTATGTGGCCCCCAACCAGAAACTAGCTGAGGTGGCAGATAATAGCTAGACAAGTCTTTCAGATATGTTCCAGGGATGCAGATTTGGCAAATACATGAATTAAATAAATTTCATGCATCAGTCTTAAATGAACAATGCATTCTTTTTTGTCACATGGGACATTTTTGCTAGCAGAAACATGTAGCACTGAGTATGATTTCTCAAATGAATCTGCTTATTCTGAAATTCTGTTTTGAAAAGGTAAATGTACAAATATAAAAACACAGCAAACTACCAAATCCATGCCACACCTATATACATACACATAGTTCTTTATGCATTTTATTTTTAATTTTCCTAAAGCTAGAACAAAAATAAGTTAACAGAGCACATAAGAAGGTAACAGCCTGTAGACGTATTAGAAAAGGAAAATCAATTACTACAGCAGCCAACATTTCTCTCATTAATGGGTTTCATAAAATTTTTTCTTGTTCTGCCCCATTGTTTTCAAACACAATGGATTTTTTTCTGATTTCTAGAATCTGAATCTGACATTCATTTTATGAATTAAAGCCTAATTTTGTTTTTGTTATTCATTTTAGGCTGTTTTACCACCATTTTTGTTTCTTCATAATCACTGCTTTTTTCCATTGTTAGCACAACGTGTTCTCAGTGGTCCTGACTTCTGGTTAATAATGGTGGGTTAACAGGTCCTCCTTTGAAGCATTTCGCTACCTGAGTTGGTGAATTTAAAACTACCTATTTTGGGTCTATTACTTTTGCTTCTCTAAGTTTTTTTATTTTGATTTTTGTTTTGCGACTTCTCGGTTTTTCGAGTATTTTTGCTGCTTTAATTTTGCCTTTTTCTCCCCGTTTCTTCCCAAATATTCTTGTTAGCTTGCCTAGCATAATAGTTTCCTGGGGAAAATGAGCTCTGCTTTTCAGAGCCCAGAGGAGCCAACTGATGATGCAGGCGATGAAAGATCAATGTGACAAAAAAACAGGATTTTCTAAAAGAACACTTACTGAAAAACAGAAACAAGTTTTTCTTTTTGTCTTTCAGATACTCCACACCAAATACTTACCAGTGTGTTTAGTGGGCTGAAGAGAATCAGCCTATTTAGGTTCACTGTGTCTTTTGTAAAGGGACATTATTGAGGGTTTCAGCTGATCTTACAGAGCAAAAAAGGTTTCTGATTGCTCAACTAAATACTTTTTTTGACACAGAGTCACAAACATCAGCCATAATATAAATACATTCCTTACTGATATTTCGATTTCTTTTTATTTAATTTTTTTTAGAAAACACCAAGACATTAAATGCATTTCTAAGACTACTACACAGTATATGGACTAAAGAAAAGCTCTTACCTGCATTACTCTACTCTTTAATTTTATGCTGTATATACTCTTTCCTATTGTGCATGTTTTATCAAAAGATTTAATTCAATGATGCTTATATTCAAAGATGCCAGATGTCACATTTGCTGATAAATAAAGTGAGAATGATTCACCTGAGTATCTGAAAAAAGCTTCTGAATTCAATATAAATCTGTATATTAGAATTAGGCCATTGCTTCTTTTCAGCTGTCTCTAGACAGTTCTGAAATGAAGTTCAAGTTGATCCAATGCAGACCTTTTTTGTTCCACTTTTATTTGGCCTGAGCACTGCCTTTGTAAATTCTGTTTGTTTTTTTGTTTGTTTTTTTGTTTTCCTGGTCCCTAGCTGACTTATCATCTTAACAGAGAGTTGATCATACTATTACAAATGCAGTATGCATACATCCAGTTGTTTAATGCATTGTTGTATTTCTTACTCTTGATTTGTGGGGGTTCCTTGGTCATTTCAGCTTGTGGCTATTCCATCATTACATTATGCTTGGGGGTTTTGATACCCCAAAGTAATTTCAACTCACAGATACACAATCATGTCATGAGAATTGGTGAAAAGGTCTCTTGCCATTATCAACCTCTGGGCATGCACCACAAGCTTTCTGATGATTGGTCCATCCCACCTGGTAGTCGGGAGCTGGTTAAATTAAGAAATTGATCCGTTGTGTTGGGGGATGTGTTTCTGAGTGTGTTCTGTGATGGACTAGCACTTAGTTCAGCATCAGTACCTGCCCATTGCCTGATGCAGTCAGTGTAGGCACTGTATGTGCTGCTGTGCTGGAAAAAATAATTTTACCTAATGAAAAAATGAATGACAGATTTTATTATTACTTAGCATACCTCCATAAAAATCAAATAAAAGGAAAAATAAAGCATTGTTATTCCTTCTTGAAATGCAGGTAAGTTGAGGATTTGTGAGCTAAAGTCTGCTCAATTCATTTTCTAACTATTTAATGCTCATAGTCGTTTCTTTCCTCTTTGTGCAAGTCTCCCTCTCTGGTAAATTACCCTTGAATACTTAAAAACAAAGCTCCCTGTTCCTAAGCAGCATAATCCTAATGCTCTGACAACGGCACCAGGGACAACATGTGAATCCCTCAGAAGACATGCACTGTATGTAAACTTCAAAATATACTTGCACTAACAATGTTTTGAAAATATAATTATTCCCTAAAACTGGTTCCACCAAAACTACTGTTATAGCATTTTAAATAAACTCCTCAAGCAGAATAACCGGTTAAATATTTTCATTAGTACAGTTTCAGGAAACCACTGAACCATTTATCCATTTTACAACTCATCTTATCCAATTCCATTCTAATTCCTGTAAATAACCATAAACAGAACATCAAGCAGTGGCACTTACAAAATATGAGGTTTTATGTACCCTTCATAGTCAAAATTATATCATTTTTCAGGTACAATATCAATTTCCAATATGCAGGACATTGAATTTAATGTTTTAAGTTTCCAAGTCAGTTTTTCAATCGAGGTGTACTCTTTAAAAACGTGTGTCACTTACATGCTGCTAAGATTATGGTGTATCTTCGGACTCTTCCCTATTGATCTGTTCTTATATATTGACTGCTAATGTAAGTGCAGATGTGATCATTCTTGAGTTTTTGATTTGCATTCATTCCAATATTTATGATTCCAGTTTTAAAATATCTAGAGGTCAGATCTAAGTGATTAGTGCTACTTCCTCACAGCTATACAGTAATCTCTATTCAAAACCTGGCTTGGTTACTACATCTATGCAGAAATGACATGTTCTTCTTGTTTTGATGCAGCGTTTTTTCCTAATTTGCCTGTTTTCTCCCTTATCCTAAAGATCAATTTATTTGAAACTTTCAGTCATCACAGTGTCAGTGTGTTTTCAAATGTGTTCTACAGTAAGACTTACATTGCATCCAGGGTTGGTTTCTTCCTTAAAGTTAGTGCTGCCAATTCAGATTTTACTGTTCTGCAAGCCAATACTGCAAAGGACTAAGTAAGTAAGGGGGTAGTACCAATTACTAGGCGTCCCAAAATATCATGGGAGAATGTACATAATGACTTGCTTAAGAAATCAGTGCATATTTAAACAAAATATCATCAATCCAATTCAAACCAGAAGGAATCTGAACATTCAGATGTCCTGTGACTATAGGGCTCACTGACCAGGAGGTGTGTTGGACCTATTTGAACATGCTGCCCTTCTTTAGTCAATCATTTAAACTGGAAAATACTACTCTGCATCCTAGAATGACCAGATGTCCTATGAGATGGTCTGCGGTCAGTTTTTGTTGTCATTGTACAGGGCACTAATTATATAGTCCTTATGATTCAAGTGGCTGAATAGGACCTCAATCTCATTTTGTGAAATTGTCATATATGCAAACAGTGTAAATTATGGAGAAATATAGGGGTTTGATTTCTAAAATCAGACAGAATTAAAAATATGCCAAACCCCTGCTACACGCCCAATATCTCTGTGTATTTTCTTAGTATTTTTGGTTTTCATGCATTGATTAACATGGGTGTTAGGTCAACTATCAGTCTAAAAAATGCCCGCCCTAAATCATGTTCCATCAATGGTTGTCTTCTACTTTAGATCCAGACTTCCAGTATAAGGAAATCTTTCATTTATTTCAATGCATTAGTCTCTGTACTTTTCTATGGAACAATCACTTTCCACCATGAGTTTGTATGATATTTAATTCTTTCATTAACTGTAGTGTATTATATTACTAGCAAAACACCTGCGCTTCACAGCGCTGAAGTACTGCATTAAAATTTTTATTAAGAAGAAAATTTAACCTTTTTAAACTGAGGGAAAATATGACAATAATTATTTGTTAAGGATCTCTTTGTATACCATGTTGTCAGTTCGGCCCTCCGGTTGTAACATGACCAAGCTGTGCGCTGAGCTTACTCTTGAGCATGCAACTTACAGTTGGCCATGTGAACAGTAATCTTGTCTCAAATCTCACAGCTTGGATTGCTGCTGTCATAATCGGTTTGAGTTTCATGGTTTGTTTCAATTATGACAGTATTTGCAGGATTTGTTATATTGAAGTGACATTCGGCATCTGTCAAGCGTTGTAAGCACACAACTGGTTTCAGCAATAAAATCACATCCAGCTTTTGAGAGTTTAAACATTCATAAACATCAAAGTGTCCACTACTGAAATCGTCACCTGTGAATCTAAGATGTCGAAGAGGCATTGGCGGTTGTTGAAAGGTGTAAAATATTTGGCCATTTCGGTACACTTGAAAGCGACAACCGAACAATTCAGCGGCAGCCATCAACTCACATGCAGAACCATAGGTGAAGGGCTTAAGCATTTCACTCTTATAGTGCTCCTGTGTAGTATAATTATCTCCTGTACCGTCATCAGTCCACACCTTGAACCTGTCCCAGTCATTCAATACATAAGACACAATGTTCCTCCGGATATCAAGAGTGAGCCTGATATGGCCGTGCAATATGTAACAAAGAGAATGGAAAAGGTAGGTGCCATCTCCGGGCATGGAAACCACTCGGTAAGTGATAGTTCTTTGATCGATAGTAATCATCTCAATAAACATGGTAATGGGGGTTGGAATGATAAAGGAAATGGGTACCTGAGCAATGTAAAGTAAGTGTAAAATAGAAGCTGTGGATTAAACAAAAAGGCTGTAGTTATCAGTAGGGAGACGTGAATCCCCGTGGCGAAGCACGGAAGGGAATGTAGAGACTGGAGCGACGGACGGCCTTATATAGGCAGGCAGCCAACAACGTGGGAGGCGTTGGGATGGGGGAGCCAATGCCGCCTCACACGGTGACCGAGCTGCAGGCTATGGACGATATATATGTCGTAAGTAGGATTCAGTTAGCGCTGGGAACCCGTGTACAAAATTTCTTGAAGATGGGCCCATAAGTAACAAAGACTGTTGAAAAGTTCAGTATGTCAGCCGACAGTGGCATTATACCACCGAAATAAGTACGTACATTGGTTTCGGTTAGTGCAGGGAAGCCGCCTACCAAATTTCGAGAAGATGGGGCCATAAATAAGAAAGTTCAACATGGCGGATGTTGTTGACCATTATGACCATTACGCGTAGAATTTCGAGATGAAACCTGCTTAACTTTTGTAAGTAAGCTGTAAGGAATGAGCCTGCCAAATTTCAGCCTTCTACCTACACGGGAAGTTGGAGAATTAGTGACGTTGGAAAGTTCAATATGGCGGCCGACAGTGGTGTCATACCAACGAAGTAAGTATGGACATCGGTTTCCGTTAAAAGTTCAATATGGCAGCTGACAGTGGCATCATACCACCGAAATAAGTACCAAATTTCAGCCTTCTACCTACACGGGAAGTTGGAGAATTAGTGATGTTGGAAAGTTCAATATGGCGGCTGACAGTGGCGTCATACCACCGAAATAAGTATGTACATTGGTTTCGGTTAGTGCAGGGAAGCCGCCTACCAAATTTCGTGAAGATGGGGCCATGAATAAGAAAGTTCAATATGGCGGACTTTGTTGATCGTTATGACCGTTACACCTAGAATTTCGAAATGAAACCTGCTTAACATTTGTAAGTAAGCTGTAAGGAATGGGCTTGCCAAATTTCAGCCTTCTACCTACACGGGAAGTTGGAGAATTAATGACGTTTGGAAAATTCAATATGGCGGCTGACAGTGGCGTCATACCACTGAAATAAGTACGTACATCGGTTTTGGTTTGCGCAGGGAAGCCACCTACCAAATTTCGTGAAGATGGGGTCAGCCTTCTACCCACACGGGAAGTTTCAAAATTGGTGACATTGGAGAGTTCAATATTGCGGCCGACAGTGGCGTCATACCATCGAAATAAGTAAGTACATCGGTTTCGGTTAGCGCAGGGAAGCCGCCTACCAAATTTCGTGAAGATGGGGCCATAAATAAGAAAGTTCAACATGGCGGACATTGTTGACCATTATCGACCGTTATGACCGTTACGTGTAGAATTTCGAAATGAAACCTGCTTAACTTTTGTAAGTAAGCTGTAAGGAATAAGCCTGCCAAATTTCAGCTTTCTATCTACATGGGAAGTTGGAGAATTAGTGATGAGTCAGTGAGTGAGTCAGTGAAGGCTTTGCCTTTAATTATTATAGACTAGCAAAATACCCGCGCTTTGCAGCGGAGAAGTAGTGTGTTAAAGAAGCAATGAAAAGAAAAGGAAACATTTTGAAAATAACGTAACCTGATTGTCAATGTAATTGTTTTGTCACTGTTGTGAGTGATGAGTGTTGTTGTCATATATATATATATATATACTAGCAGAATACCAGCTTGCATGAGAGTAGTGTGTTAAAGAAGTTATGAAAAAGAAAAGCAAACATTTTAAAAATAACGTAAGATGATTGTTAATGTAATTGTTTTGTCATTGATATGAGTGTTGTTGTCATATCTATCTATTTATATTATATATATATATAGCAAAATACCTGCGATTGGCAGCGGAGAAGTAAAAAGAAAAGGAAACATTTTAATAATAACGTAACATGATTGACAATGTAATTGTTTTGTAATTGTCATGAGTGTTGCTGGCATATATATATATATACACATACTGTATATATATACACACACACATATATACATACTGTATATACAACATATACATATCTACATATATACTGTATATACACATATATATACAAATCTACATATATATCTACATATATATATATTAGGGGTGGGACTCCATTAAAAAAATTAGTCTAATTAATTAGAGGCTGTGTAAGAATTAATCTTGATTAATCGTATGTAATCGCACACGTAAATTTGCCCCAAATCGCAAATGTTTTGTTTTTTTTTTAATTTAGTGGGCGACAGAATCAAATAATAGACATGGACATAAATATTGTAAACTGAAGCTGTTTTAATTTCTGAAAAAAAAAGCTTTTAAACTGCATTTGAATTCTAAACAGAAACAAAAATATCATCCCTGGTTAAAATTGGGCAGACTTAAAAATAAAGTGGTAGTTTAAGTACTTTAAGTACATTTTCAGAATAGTATTGTCTTTAAATAATAATAACCAAAATTTCAACATAAAGTGCAGTTTTCTTCTTAAAAAAATAAGTCAGAAACATAAAAGGTAATTTGACCAGCTTACTCTTTAAACTCTGCGTAACATTAGCCAAAATTATTTTGTACATTAGGCTAAAACAGTGTGATCATTGAACATTTTGTAATTAGATGTATTTAGAATTACTAACGGTCACGGAAGTCCAATGATCCCCAGTAAGAGCCACAAAGTCCGCTTTCTGTAATGCATCTAATTTTGCTTGCTTTTCAGTGTGCACAAAACCATGCTTTTATCAAGGCTTTTTCGGGTAGTCGAAATGATCAGTCGTAGGAACGCGCTTTATTCCGACTCTAACATTTTTGTAGCTGTGATGTGTGCATCAGTGTAATGGATGTACCAGGAAATCATGCATTGACAAAAGTTCCGTTTGCTTGGAATTGAAAGTGTGATTAAATCGTTATTTTTAGCGCGTTATAGATACATGCATTGAAGCTTCTCAGCTGTGCTTGTGCTAAGAAAGGGAAAATTTTAAAAATAGCGTAACATGATTCTGCGTTAACCTAATATTTTTCATACGTCCCAAACCAAGGAGATGCGAAGGTAAAATGAATCGGGTAGCGCGCGTACATAGTCAGTACACCCCCTCTCGGGAATCGAACCTCGAATGTCGGCGTTAGAGGCGAAGACTCTACAATTGCACCACAGCGTGTGGCTTGTCTATGCTAAAGTATGTATTGTAGATCGGGGTATATATATACATTTATATATATACCCGTGTACCTGCAGTGGAGAAGTAGAAGTTATGAAAAAGAAAAGGGAACATTTTAAAAATAACGTAACATGATTGTCAATATACAGTAATTGTTTTGTGAGTGTTATTGAATGTTGCTGTCATCAAGGATTTGATTATCATTATTTCTTTCAATCAGGCTCGTATTTGTAGGATGTGTTCAAGTTACATTCCGTGTTTGTCAATCGTGTAAAGATAAGAGGTTTCATTCATCGATTAGTTCCTTACTGCATCAATAAACAGCTCGTCTTCCTCTTTATCTGAGACGTGACAAACTGCATGCACGTTTTTGTTTTTTTTTACACTGTCTTCCTTTAGCAAGACATTCACTTTTTCCACCGTGTGCTTTGTTTCCTCAGTAGCTGCACTTATGAATATGATTGTATGTATAAGACGCTTCATATTTTTTGCTGCCTTCTCAATTGTGTAATTCGGTTTTGTTCAGCACTCTTTGGAACTGTTGCTTTTGTCTGCGCATTGCGTCAGTTCACGTGAGCGCTTGGTGTTCTTGCATCGAAGGTTCCCAGCTGTACTGGTGCCATCTCGTGTAATGTCAGCTAAGACCCGGCACTTAAAAGTTTCTCTCGCAGTTTCAATGAGTTTGTGCCAAACACCACCCTGACCATCTCATCTTCCTCTGCATAAGTGCAGTCCTTCACCCGTGAACATTTACCGGCAGTGTTTGTATTGGATTGCCGCTGATGGATGGCCTTATATGGGCAGGCACTAAATTACAAACGCTAGTGGCAGCCTGTCTATGAACTTAATTTAATATAAACTTACGGTTCACGCCGTGCTTTGTTTCCGCAGTAGCTGTACTTATGAATATGCTTGTATGCATCATTTGCTTCATAATGTTTTCTGCCTTCTCAATTGTGAAATGGCGTTTTGTGCTCATCGCTGTTTGGAGTTCTTCCTTGTTCTCTACATACTTACGTAGGAGGCGTGATGATGTCACACGAAACTCCGCCCCCCGCAGCCATCTCCAACTCAAGACTCCATTACATTATATAGGGAAAAATAGCTTCCAGTTATGACCCTTATGCATAGAATTTCGAAATGAAACCTGCCCAACTTTTGTAAGTAAGCTGTAAGGAATAAGCCTGCCAAATTTCAGCCTTCTACCTACACGGGAAGTTGGAGAATTAGTGATGAGTCAGTGAGTCAGTGAGTGAGTGAGTCAGTGAGTGAGTGAGTGAGGGCTTTGCCTTTTATTAGTATAGATATATATATATATATATATATATATATATATATTACACACACACACATAAACATATATATATATATATACATACATACACACACATATATACACACAAATACATATATATATACATACATACACACACACATATATAAACATATATATACATATACATACATATCTACATATATACACACACAGCTATTTCAGTATCAGTGCAATACGCTGTTTGTTAAAACGGTTGACTCCGCTCTTACGTGCAATAACAAATCAAATCATTCAGTTGTCTTTGCTCATATGTCATTTTAGAGCTGGACGCCTGGCATCTTTTTGGCCACAAGTTCGTTTATGTTTGGTGTGAGGTTCTGTGTTGTGGAGATTCTCAGGATGGATTGCAGGTGCTCATCAGTGAGGCGACTCCTGTGTGCTGTTTTGTTAGTCTTTATCACTGAGAAGAGCTTCTCACACAGATATGTGCTACCAAACATGCACAAGGTTCGAGCCGCATGTAGGACGGACTTTTTGTTCTTCAAAGTCACCAAAGCGCCGTGCAAACTCAGTGCTAATAACTCTAGCCGCAATAACTTGCAGCATCATAAGGTAGACTTGATTACGCGTAAGTGTTGGCAAGGCAGCTGAAGCGCTGCATTATGGGATCTGTAGTTTATTGTGTTACCAGCGCTTCATATACCCGGGCTTTAATAACAATAATACAGTATATAAAATGATCTCGGGCGGATATAATTACGCCGGGCGGATGTGGCCCGCGCCCTTGAGTTTGACACATATGGACTAAATAGAACTTGAAAAGATATATTTTTCAAATGTGATCGCGCAATTCAGATAGAGTTGACACGCACTACAGCCTGCATGCCTCAATGAGTCATCCTCCCCTCGCTCTGACTTTTTTACCGTTCATCTAATGAATACACTGAGTATGGCTTTACCAAAACAATCATTGATGGCGAATAAAGTATCCATTATTGTAGTATGTAGAGCGAGATATATATATATACATATATATATACCCGCGTATCGCAGCGGAGAAGTAGTGTGTTAAAAAAGGTAGAAAAAGAAAAGGGAACATTTTAAAAATAACGTAACATGACTGTCAATATACAGTATTTGTTTTGTGAGTGTTACTGAGTGTTGCTGTCATCAAGGATTTGATTATCATTATTTCTTTCAATCAGGTTCGTATTTGTAGGATGTGTTGTGTTCAAGTTACATTCCGTGTTTGTCAATCGTTGTAAAGATGACAGGTTTCATTCATCGATTCATTTCTTACTGCATCAATAAACAGCTCATCTTCTTCTTTATCTGAGACCTGACACACTGCATGCACGGGTTTTTTTAACACTATCTTCCTTTAGCGGGACATTGACTTTTTCCAACGTGTGCTTTGTTTCCACAGTAGCTGCATTTATGAATATGCTTATCAGACGCTTCATATTTTTTGCTGCCTTTTCAATTGTGTAATTCGGTTTTTGTTCAGCTCTTTGGAACTGTTGCTTTTTATCTGTGCACTGCGTCATTTCACGTGAGCCACTCGGTGTACTTGCATCGAAGGTTCCCAGCTGTGCTGGTGCCATCTCGTGCTATGTCCATAGCGTTATTTAATGTTACCTTAGTCCTGGCACTTAAAACTTTCTCTCGCAGTTTCGCTGAGTTTGTGTCAAACACCACCCTGACCATCTCATCTTCCTCTCCATAAGCACAGTTCTTCACCCGTGAATATTTACCCGTGGCAGTTTGCTATTGGATTGCCGCTGACGGACGGCCTTATATGGGCAGGCACTAAATTACAAACGCCAGCGGCAGCCTGTCTATGAACTTAATTTAAAGTGTAGATTTACATTGTGCTTTGTTTCCGAAGTAGCAGAACTCATGAATATGGTTGTATATGTCACTCGCCGCTTCTTATTGTTTAGCTGCCTTCTCAATTATATAATGCATGTTTTCTTGGCGCTTTTTGAGGTCTTCCTGGTTTCTATGTACTGCATGATTACGTGGGAGGCGTGATGATGTCACACGAAACTCCGCCCCCACGGCGTTCAAGCTCATCTCCATTACACTAAATGGAGAAAAACTGCTTCCAGTTATGACCATTACGCGTAGAATTTAAAACCTGCCCAACTTTTGTAAGGAAGCTGTAAGGAATGAACCTGCCAAATTTCAGCCTTCCACCCACACGGGAAGTTGGAGAATTAGTGATGAGTCAGTGAGTGAGTGAGTGAGTGAGTGAGTGAGTGAGTGAGGGCTTTGCCTTTTATTAGTATAGATTAAGTAGCACCTATTCAACGATAAAATGTTTTGCCAAAGACTTAAATTGGCCTGATATTTTGGTACATTTCACATCCATAAAAGATATGGACTAAATTATTCCCTTAATCATGATTGGTTTAGAAAGCTGTGGTTTACAGCTATGTTATGTAAACTACCTGAGCTTTTATAAGCTCAAGCATTGATATATTTTTCAGCCTTTCTCACAGTGAACAAGTCAAGTCAAGTCAAGTTAGGGAGCATGCACTGGTACAATGTGTTGCCGCACCCACCTCACAATGTCTCGCAACCATATAGCAAGACAGGAAGCACCAGGATTCTAAAGACTTGGACCTTCGTCCTTTTGCACATATTTCAGGAGTGCCACACACCCCTTTCCAGCGACCTCATGACCCCCCATGCGCTCCCAATCCATCTACTGACTTCATAGGGAGAGTCACCTTAGACTTGAATGTCACTACCAAGGTAAGTAAACCTCTTGACAAGGCTGATACTCTCTCAGCAAACAGACACACTGCTGATGGCTGTGCCCAAGAGGTCATTAAAGGCCTTGAGCTCAGGCTGTTAATATGGCAAAGCTCCCAAAGATCTGTTGTAATAAAGGGTGCTGTTTGGAACCACAACAATTGTGATCTCAGCTGCTATTTAAAAAGAAAATTCACCAACTGTGATTGGCTTGCACTTCCCAGAACCTCATAAAGGAAAATATGCAGTGAGTAAGGTTCAGCTGCAAGTTTAAAGTTTCCACCTTAATGAAAACGGAAGTTTGGCCTGCACCTAGAGCTTATGTTCATTTGGCAAGTTTTAATGGAAATAGCTAAGTTGGCCCCAGCATTAAAAAGACTGTCTGAGATCGGGCTACACCTGGGGCCTCATGCATAACGGCGTGCATAAAATTTGCAGTATAACATGACGTAAGCACAAAAGCCGAAATGTGCTTACACACAGAAAAATCCAGATGAAGGAATCTGTGCGTTCGCCAACTTCCGCGTTCTTCTGCTACATAAATCCCGCTCAGCGTGGAAATTAACTCACGTGCACACGCCTACCGCCCCACCCCAACTCCTCCCAGAATTACGCCTCTTTGAATATGCAAATCAATATTAAATAGCCCCTTACCTTCAGCGCTTCAGAAAGACAATGGCGAAAGCACGGGAAAAAACAAAAAAAAAAAATAACAAAACTTCATCGAATATGAAATGGAGGTCCTGCTAGCTTAAATAGAGGCCAGGAAAAATGTTTTATTTAGTAACTTAGGAAGTGGCATTAGCAACAAAAGGAAATTAACGGAGTGGCATAGCGTGGCGGACGCAGTCAAGAGTGCTGGAGCAGAAAATCGTACTGTGACCGAATTAAAAAAGAAGGGGTCTGCATGTTAGCTCCACTGGAGGAGGTACTGGACTCCCAGAGCTCACGCATTTTGAGCAGCGAGTTGCAGCAAGTATTGGCGACACACTCATTGCCGGCATTTTACCAGGGAGGGAGATTCTGACATCACCGCTGGTGACGGTGAGTTTTTATGTCATTTTTGATTACCATGATCCATACTCATTTAAATAATTTGCATGAATAATAAGATAAACAATCAGGTATTAATTACTGTTTATTTACTTCTAGACAATAGTACAAAAGCTGAACCCAATGCTGAGGACATGGTTCTCGGCGATGATGGTGTTGCTTCTGTGCCGACCACATCTTCGAGTGCTGGTTGCTCACACACTCCTGCCTCGGAAACTGGTGGGCGATCATCTGGCCATGTGCTGACTGATGCAGTTCTAGAATCTCAAAATGCATTGATGGATGCGGTGAGAGATGTGACCAATGCACAACAGGATGTAGCCAATGAACTATGAAATATCAACAACAACAACAAGAACATTTATTTATATAGCACATTTTCATACAAACAGTAGCTCAAAGTGCTCCACATAATAAAGAATAGAAAAATAAAGACACAATAAAAAACAAAATAAATCAACATTAATTAACATCGAATAAGAGTAAGGTTCAATGGCCAGGGGACAGAAAAACAAAAAACTCCAGACGGCTGGAGAAAAAATAAAATCTGTAGGGATTCCAGACCATGAGACCGCCCAGTCCCCTCTGGGCATTCTACCTAACATAAATGAAACAGTCCTCTTTGGATTTAGGGTTCTCACGGAAGGGCTTGATGATGATGGTCACGTAGACTTCTTCCTTTTAATCCATCCATCATTGTTGGAGCATCATGAAGCTTTGAGTAGGTGGAGGTGGCGCAGGCCACCACCACAAAGAAACCGGAAAAAGAAACAGAAAAAGAGAGTAGGGGTCAGTACGGATTTTAGAGCCACCATGAATAGTTATTATGATGAATTGAACATACAGAGTATCAGGATTAAGTTAAATTAATTAAAATGAAGTTATAAAAGGCCATGTTAAAGTAATGTGTTTTCAGCAGTGTTTTAAAGTGCTCTACTGTATCAGCCTGGCGAATTCCTATTGGCAGGCTATTCCAGATTTTAGGTGCATAGCAGCAGAAGGCCGCCTCACCACTTCTTTTAAGTTTTGTTCTTGGAATTCTAAGGAGACACTCATTTGAGGATCTGAGGTTACGATTTGGAATATAAGGTGTCAGACATTCCGATATATAAGATGGGGAGATTATTTAAGGCTTTATAAACCATAAGCAGAATTTTAAAGTCAATCCTGAATGACACAGGTAACCAGTGTAGTGACATCAAAACTGGAGTAATGTGTTCGATTTTCTTTTCCTAGTTAGGATTCTAGCAGCTGCATTCTGCACTAGTTGCAAACGATTTATATCTTTTTGGGTAGTCCTGAGAGGAGTGTTACAGTAATCTAGTCGACTGAAAACAAAGCGTGAACTAATTTCTCAGCATCTTTCAGTGATATAAGAGGTCTAACTTTACTTATGTTTCTTAAGTGAAAAATGCTGTCCTAATGATCTGATTAATATGTGATTTAAAATTCAGATTACAGTCAACAATCACCCCTAAGCTTTTTACCTCCGTCTTGACTTTTAATCCTAATGTATCCAGTTTATTTCTAATAGCCTCATTGTATCCATTATTGCTGATCACTAAGATTTCAGTTTTCTCTTTATTTAACTTGAGAAAATTACTATTCATCCATTCTGAGATACAAGTCAGACATTGTGTTAGTGAATCAATAGAATCGGGTCATCAGGTGCTATTGATAAGTACAGCTGTGTGTCATCAGCATAGCTGTGGTAGCTCACGTTGTGCCCTGAGATAATCTGACCTAACGGAAGCATGTAGATTGAGAATAACAGCGGACCCAGGATAGAGCCTTGTGGAACACCATATGGATATCATGTGTCTTGAGTTGTAATTCCCACAACTAACAAAATATTTTCTCCCTGTCAGGTAGGATTCAAACCAATTTAAGACACTGCCAGAGAGGCCCACCCATTGACTAAGGCGATTTCTAAGAATATTGTGATCAATGGTGTCAAATGCAGCACTCAGATCTAAGAGGATGAGAACAGATAAATGGCCTCTGTCTGCATTTACCAAATCATTTACTACTTTAACGAGTGCAGTTTCTGTGCTGTGATTTGTTCTAAAACCCGACTGAAATTTATCAAGAATAGCATGTTTATTTAGGTGGTCATTTAACTGCATAATGACTGCCTTCTCAGAACTTTACTTAAGAAGGCAGGTTAGAGATGGGTCTAAAATTTTCAAGAGGAGGGGTCAAGATTATGTTTCTTAAGTAGGGGTTTAACTACAGCAGTCTTAAGACAGTCTGGGAAGACCCCCGTATCTAATGACGAATTTACTATGTCAGAACATTATCAATTAGCACGCCTGATACTTCTTTGAAAAACCTTGTTGGTATTGGGTCAAGGACGCAGGTGGAGGTTTTAATTGAGATATTATTTTTGTAAATCAGGTAAATCTATCCTAGTGAAAGAGTTTAATTTGTTTATAACAGGATGCTGGGGTTTAGGAGGATCCTTAGTGTTGGGGGATATACTATCTTATTTCTAATATCATTAATTTTTGATTGAAAAATACAGCGATAGCCTCACAGGTTTCACTGGAAGCACTTAGGAGGCATTCCTTTGAGTTACCTGGGTTTAGTAGGCGATCAATTGTAGAAAATAAGACTCTGGGATTACTAGCATTGTTATTTATAATCTTGAGAAATAGCAGCCTCTCAAGACGGACAGTGTTATTGTATTCTGTTATTTTGACTTTTAATATTTCATGGTGGATAGTAAGTTTAGTCTTCCTCCATTGACGCTCAGCTCTAGCATGTTCTCTTTAAATCAGACACTCTTTGGGTCTTCCATGGTATAACAATGCTAGAAGATTTTTCACTGTCTTTTCAGGTGCAACTATGTCAACAGCAGCTCTCACTTTAGTATTAAATCTTTCCACCTTACTATTTACATTATCCTCGCTATTATAGCTGGCACTATAAACGGACTGATTGCTTAAAATGTTTGTAAGTTTTAAAGCTGCTGCGAGTCAAAGAAGCGTTTTTAACAATATGCTTCTCATGAGTGTTTTTATCATTATTTCTATATTAAAAGTAGAAGAAAATGGTCTGATAGACCAATATCAATGATCTGTTTTATATCAACTTTCAGTCCTTTAGTAATCACTAAGTCTAATGTATGACCTGCTTTATGTGTAGGCTGATTTATGAGTTGTCTCAAATCAAAAGAATCCAGGAGGTTCATAAATTCTTTTACTTTTAGATCACACTGATTATCTATATGAAAATTAAAGTCGCCAACTATTAGGAGTGTGTCATAGTTAGTAATTAAAATTGACATTAAGTCAGAGAATTCCTCAAAAAGACGTTATATTTAGGAGGTCTATACACGGATAGTACTAGAACTTGAGAATCTCCATGAATAACAACGCGAGATACTCAAAGGACTTGAACTTACCAAAACTGACATCTTTACATTTTAATCGGCTCGAGTAAATGTTAGCCAATCCGCCCCCTTTTCCCTGGCGGTCTGCAAGTAAAACTGTAATCCGGAGGCAGATTCGATTAAAACAGCGCGCATCTGAATTAAGCCATGTTTCATTTAGTGCAATAAAATCTATTTTTATCACTAATAAGATCGTTGATAAAAACGTTTTGTTAGTTAAAGCTCTAACATTTAATAGTGCCATATTTAATGTTTGGAGGTGCAGAGATGAGTACTATATGCGTTATTGATATTTGGAATAGGAACTAAATTATTTTATTAGCGCGCTCGTGTGTATTTTTTGTTTAATCTGTGATCTGTTTTATAGTTTTAATACATTGTTCCTCTAAAATAGTGATTTTAATTAGATTATTGGAGTTTATGCCGTATTTCCTAGGTTTTCTACGTGCATTGAGATTGCTTATTACAGTATTAATGTGTGCACTTTAACGGAAGACTCTATTAAACATTATCATGTCCTAGCACAACAGTATTATTTCGAAGGGGTTAAGAGCAGAAATAGATAGTCAAGATAAACGTATTACCTTCGATATGTTTTCGTAGAGGACCCGGGCGAAACTGTTGGATGCAGGCCATCACACTTGAAGAAACGCGCCTTTCCGAAAAGAGATTCCAATTGTTGATGAAACCGACATCCTTCTTCTTGCAGAAACCCTGTAGCCAGTTGTTCAATCCTAGCAGACGACTGTAGTACTCGTTGGATCATCTGACGAGAGGTAGTGGACCCGAAACGAAGATCTTTGCTGATGGGGTCCTCTTCTTCGTGTCTTTAATCAAAGCTGCAAAGTCAGCCTTCAGGATTTCTGATTGTCGGTGCCTTATATCGTTTACGCCGGCATGCAAGAACGATTGATCCAACTGCCCTCTCCTTGTGTTTCGTAGACTGCTGGCGCGTCTCATCACATCTCGGACACGAGCACTGGGAAAACAAGAAACAAACGATTTTGCATTAGGGCATGCGACATTAAGGTTTCTAACGATAGAATCACCTACCACTATTACATCTAGGCAGTATTGTGTGACATGAACCAAAAATTAAACAAATTTATGAAAAAATAAATGATGCATATGCTTACCTGTTTTTACATTCTGTTAATTACATTCATTCGACACTGTAATGCTGTCCGGTGTGGCTGATCACTTGGTGGTCCAGGGTCAGGTTCATCTTACAGCATCTCTTCAGGTACCAGCAACTTCCGAATGAGTTCCATATTATGTAGAATGCTACATGCTGGCATGATGCAACACACTTTCTGTGGGCTATAGAGCAGCATTCCACCAGTCTTATCCAGGGCCTTAAGTTGCCCTATAGTACGGTCTACCACCGCCCGAGCCCGAAAGTGGAGGTCAGTACAACATCGCTCTTGTTCAGTCAGTGGGTTGGCAAGAGGAGTGAGGAGCCAGGTCTTCAGAGGTTACCCTCTGTCACCTGAATAATCCATGTTATATGGTTACATCGTACAGATAATGTACAACTGTAACCAGAAAGGTAATAAATGTCTTACCTTACCGAGAAGCCAGCCATCACGCACAGCACCATTTTCAAGTTTGTTCCCCACACGACTATGTCTCAGGATGAATGAATCATGAGTTGAGCCAGGCCATCTCGCAACAACATTAGTGAGGCGCATTTTCACATCACTGATGATTTGCACATTAATAGAGTGACAATGCTTTCTATTTACATAAACAAATTCATTCTGTGAAGGTGCCTTTATAGCAATGTGTGTGCAGTCGACCACTCCGATTACATTGGGAAAACCGGACATTGCTGCAAATTTCGCTATGATGTTTGCCTGTTCAACCGTAGTGTACGGAAATCTTATATATCTGCTTGACAAGCGGATAATACCATCCCATACAGCAGACATGGCACGACTCAGTGATGACTGAGAAATACCGGATTGGTCAGCCAGTTCACACTGAAAAGCTCCTGTGGCTAAAAACCCAAGAGTGGAGAAAACTTGCAAAGGAGCAGGTACAGCACAGATCCTCAAAATCTGCCTTTGTCAAGCCAGCGCCAGTTCAACACACTTGGATTGTTCTCGGAAATCTAAACCGAGTTAGAAGCCAGTCATCATCATGTGCCAAGAAATCAGTATGATCTCGGAATACGCGTTCTCTTCTAATCCTTCCATTTGTGAGGTCCTCTAGCAATAAAGCAGCCACGCCAGTGGAATAATTTGGCCATTGTGTGCACCATTATATTGTTACAGGTTGATTACAATCAGGTGCCTTAAATTTATGAACAATATGCGGTTAATTTCAGTGTATTTGATAAAGCCGTTGTCGTGGATGTGGATCTAAGAATAGGTTAACCACACAGGAACAGTAGCAGTGCTTTGACGCTGGGTGCCGTCAGTCCGCAAAACCGGGAACTTACGTACGACAGGGTAGGCTTTTGTCCGTACGCCATGTTATAGTGTGAATTCTTCGCACGGTGTTATGCATGAGGCCCCTGGCCTTTACACCATTCTTTTTCCAAATGAGCATTTGAATCTGCTAATTACCAAAACTTGAGATGTGAATCATGTTTCTATATGAATAGTATCTGAAGAAAGACCAAAAGTAAATTCATAACTAAATGACTCAACTACTTTATTTCAACAGATGGTTAATGTTACATAACAACATGCAGAAAATCTAGCAGCATCTAGTGATCAAAATAAGTGAAGAGGTTTCATTAATCAGAGGCTAGCACAGGCTGACCATTAATCAACAACCCCTCGCTTACATACAGTAACAGATTGCTACAAAATAGAATTTATTATTTCTCTTCTAAATGATAAGCCATTGAGGTGGGCATCTTTGGGGGCCACGGGTACAGAGCTTAATAGCTCAACCCTGTAGGGGCCCGTGGTCACCACCAGGGGGCACCCCCGTGCCTTTGGAGCCCTGGACCTCGGCACTTCCGCCATTCCCAGAAAGACCTGGGGGAAGAAGAATGCTTCCAGGTACACAGCCGGCACTTCTGCCATACTGGGGTGTGTCAGTAGGAGGTTGCCGGAACACACCTGGAGCACATCCGGGTGCTTATAAAAGGGGCCGACTCCCTTCAGACAATGACTGGAGTCAGGAGGAGAAGACAAGGTCTTGGAGGAGAGGCAAGGAGGCGGCATGAAGAGGTTTTGAGCACTTTTGTAAATATGGACCATTTTAATAAACGTGTGTGGGGTGAGTTTAACGTGTCCACCAGTCTGTGTCCGGGCCGGTCTCCACAGGAACTATTTTATAACATTAAAAAACCTGCATGCAATTGTAAGCTTGGGCTAGTCAGCGCTTGAGTCCTTTCTCATTAATGGATTATCTGAAGATTTAATAGATGAATTAGCCACACATAATATCAGTGGAAATTCAGAAGATGTGATTAGCATTTCTTTGAAATTAGGTATTCACATTGAAGAAAGAAAGCATTAAATTGTCAAAAGCATATTATTATTAATGTAAAAGAAGCTCATGTTCCTATGGGCTTTTTGATTTCACTGTGCCTAATCTGAACATATGGTTGCTAATTTCCCAAAGCTACAGGTAAACTAGAATGCTCACCTTGTTTAGGTGTTGGTAGAATGAGCCATTGCAGTCAGCCCCTTAATATAAAATCAGTGTGGGTGCCAGTTATCATTAATTCTGAAAATTTTATTTCATTTGGATTATTAAATAAGATAGTGTGTAAGTGGACCACAATTTGATTTAAAAAAAATAAATTTACTCTATTGATCATGCAGGTAATGGCATGGTTAAATACATTTTTCCATCTTTTAGTTGTTTAAACATGCTGTCTGCATTTCTTTCTTGTGATTGATAGTTCAGTTACACCAGTAATTTTTGGGTATTCTTGGCTTAAAGAAACGATTCCTAAATTAACTGGTATTCTTGAAAAGCTGAGTTCTGGAGTTTGTTTTGTTTTAGGAACTGCATAAATTAAGAAGAAATGAAAGATATCCATTGTTTGAATACTAAACCACTACTATAATGTTTAAAAATATTTTGTGGACATTTTAAATAAAGGGAAAGCCATGCTGAATTTGCAACTGTGCAATCTGACTATTTGTAAAACAATTTAATAATAGAATAAAAGTGTTAATGTTTGATTATTTCCCAGGAAATGCAGCATGATTTCTATGGTTTTTGACATGTCACTGAAACTGCAACATTTTCACTCTCTCCCGTTAAAAAGAGTTGCATGATCTCTATTCTTGTGTACAGTAGCTAAATTAGTTGTCCTTCAAAGGAAAACAAGCTACCTTAAAGAGCAATGAAATCCATTTGGCCAGTGCTGGCAAACACTTTGTAGGGCTACATTGTTGTAATAAGTGGCAAAACACCTACAACAGAGGTGTAACATATGGGCTTGTTGGGCTCTTCTAAGTTGATCTGGGACATGGAATCGGTTAAGATGTGGGGAAGGGCTGAAAGGAAAGGAAGCTGAAAGTGATGTCACTTGATTTCCTGTCACTGGTGATGAGGTACACGGATGAAAGGAAAGGAGAGGTACAGTATTAGGCAATAGCATCAGATAGCGTCAATAGAGTCAGGGTGGAATTATGATTAAATGAGCCCTGAACTTGACTATATACTGTATTGTGGACTACCAAAGGGATGTACCACCCACCCTACCTGACACAGACAGGAAGACACAGGTTCAAGTCCAGCACACCCGTTTATTCCTGTGGGGAAGCTGTTTCCCTTTGCTCCCCACTACACAGCACAGCACAGAACACAAGTAGCACAACACAGTCCTTTCTTCCTTTCTCTTTCTCTGCCGCCTCCACTCCTCTCCCAGCAGGTTTCATCCACCTACTCTCGACTCTGGCTCCTTAAATGGAGTAAGGGGACCCCTTTTATAGGGCACCCAGAAGTGCACCAGGTGCTCCCAAATCCTCTTCCAGCAGCACTTCTGGATGTGGTGGAAGTATTGCAGGCCAAGGCTCAGAAACTGTCCAGGCGCCCCCTGGAAGTGGCCACAGGCCCTAGCAGGGTTGAGATTCAATGCTCCAAACCCGTGGCACCATTGTGAGCCAGGGGGGTTGCCCTCGTATTGCCTTGAAAATGTCCTCTACCCCAGTCCTTCCATTACAGGGGTGTCCCTGTAGGACAAATAAAGTTTGTTCTATCTATCTATCTATCTATCTATCTATCTATCTATCTATCTATCTATCTATCTATCTATCTATCTATCTATCTATCTATCTATCTATCTATCTATCTAGAGAGTTTAAACCTCTTTAAACTAGAAAATGTAACTGACTTAGCCCATTCAATCATTTGCAGCTCTCCGGGCTCTACAATTTTAGGTGACAGGCCAGTACCTGAATTTCAAATCTGAAATCCAGCCACACCAACTAAACATACAAACTGATTGGTTTTGTAAACCCAACAGCATTTATGTAGATACTGAAACACTCATTGCATTTAGCAATTCTACATTTACACATAAATATATTAAATGAGATGCAGTCATTTAATTTGGATGTTCCAAAAAAAAGAATATCTATATCTAATTCTATATACCTTATTTCTGCAGCATAGTGGCTAGACAGAGAGTGCCATGCCCAGTCTTCATCTTCTTTTCCCATGGGCACGCTTCAGACCGGTACATCTTGAGATTAATTGTATCAGTGGACCATAATAAATAGCTGAGGGACATTGTCAGTTACAAACAAGGTAATGCACAAAGTCAAAAAACCAAGCCAAGTTTTGAAAAGAAATGTGAGACAAAAACTATAAAAATCAAATTAGACATCAAAGGTCAAAATGAGAGATGAGGCTGTTTTAAATACTTAGCTGGATGAGGGATAAACAAATTTTAAACTAAATTTTGTGAGAAATAGGCAACACTCATTGAACTAATGGTTAGATACCTAACATGCAATCTTAACTGTAGCTTTGTTAACTAAAATACTTAGTTTTCCACAGTACCTCATACCTTGTAAATACGCAAGTTCTCCAGCTCGGTTTTGCAGACTGGCGGCACCCAGCGTCAAAGCAATGCAACTGTTCCTGTGTGGTTACTCATTATTTTCCTGATGCGGCTTTATAAATACACTGAAACTAACCGCATATTGTTTATTAGTGTAATGCATCTAATTGTAATTAACTTGTAACAATATAATGGTCCAGGGAATAGCCATAGTATTCCAAATACCATAACTGCTTTACCATTGTTACTCTCACTGCACCTTCTTCTTCTTCTGCTTCTTTCAGCTGCTCCCGTTAGGGTTGCCACAGCGGATCATCTTTTTCCATATTACTCTCACTGCACAACTCGGAGTATTTATATAACTGTATCTGAGTGGGGAATCACAGCAGCAGCTGATCGGAAAGAGAATTATCGGTATACAGACTCAAGCACATGCTGTCTCAGCCACGGCAAAACGTTTCAAAGCCTTTCCTGTACGGACTTTGAGGTTCAGAAACACTTTCATCCCAAGAACTATAAACACGCTCAATCAATTGCTCCTTGTAGAACTGTTTGTACTTATAAGTACAATCACCCTACTGTAAACTTGCACTACAGTTATAATATTGCACAACCTGAGCCACTTTATAAAGCACATATTTACATATGATGACGATATCATTTTTAAGATGAAATGCAGCAAAATATGTTTATTATATTATACAGGTAAAACTTTAACTTCATAATCCATATACTTCACTGGGACTGGCGTGAAGGATAGAATAATTAAACATGTACTACGAAGATTGTTCAATGTTCCTTAAATGTTTTGAAGAATCGGCGCTCTAAGCTTACAAATGGTTTAACATCTATTACAGAGCTGATTGTGTGGCAATCGGTTACTTGGAGAAAGAAAAACAAGGACTGCAGGGGCGGCCACGCCAATATATACTGAATATAAAACAGAAGGAGAAAATAACGACACAGCTAAAAACGCAGCGGCAAATTTTGACAAAAGTTAAATGCTTGTGTCATGAGCACGAGGCGGCTATGTAGTGTCCGCAACGGACGTGGCCATCCACTGTGCATAAGATACCATATCGACATTGGCGGGCGAGCGGGCCACCGATTCTTTCTCTGCCTAGAGCCGCCCATGAGTACTGCTGCAATAAATTATTTAATCGAAGGTCACACACAATCACTGCGCCGTGAAACCCATGTTTAATAACGTGCTTTAACTACTATCATCATGAAAATGATATCACGTATACATCTCAGTATTTTAGTTATTCAGAGAGCTGTAATATCACGAATGTAATGGACTCTGTGTCCAGTTGGAGGAAGAGAGCCAGTTTAAGAAGCAAGTAGTGATTCACACACATAGAGCACATAGAAGATCACATACAAAACAAAGCATTTAACATGCTACTTTAATTACGATGTAATATGAGAAACTGGTTAATTAAAGAATTTTAAGATGACGTTTACGATGTTCTACTTTAATGACAAAATAAACTACATGATTAAAGTGGAAATTTCGAGATTGAAGTTGACATTTCGTGCTTTTTTTTACATTGTGTGCCTATTTTTTTTTTTGTCTGTACCCTAATAAGCTTTCATATGACACTCAGACGCACCTTATGTCCCGCCCCAACTCCTCCCAGAATTACGCCTCTTTGAATATGCAAATCAATATTAATCGTCCTTAAGCTCAGCCTTCTGTGAAAAGACAATGGGAAAAGCACGGGGGGAAATATAAGAATTTCAGCGAATACCAAGTGGAGGCAAAGGAAAAAACATACTATTTGTTCAAATAAACCATGGTATAATCAACAAAAGGAAGTTGATTGAGTGACATAGCGTGTTGGAGAAACTTGAAAGCTCACATTCACAAAATCGCACATTGCCAGAAATAAAAAAGAAGTCACATATCAAAGTCGCCGTGAAAAGGCGAGTTGTAGCCCACTGTCTGAGTGTCATATGAAAGCTTATTAGGGTACAGAAAAAAAAAGGCACCAGTGGGGAAAAAGCACGAAATGTCAACTTCAATCTCAACATTTCCACTTTGATCACGTAGTTTATTTTGTCATTAAAGTAGAACATCATAAACTTCATCTTAAAATCGTTTAATTAACCAGTTTCTCAAATCACATCGTAATTAAAGTAGCACATTAAATGAATGCTTTGTTTTGTATTTGATCTTCTATGTGCTCTATGTGTGTGAATTACTACTTGCTTCTTAAACCAGCTCTCTTCCTCCGACAGGACACAGAATCCATTACATTCGTGATATTAAAGCTATCCGAATAACTAAAATACTGAGATGCATACGTGATATCATTTTTATGATGATAGGAGTTAAAGCACGTTATTAAACATGGCTTTAATGGCGCAGTGATTGTGTGCGACATTCGATGAAATAATTTATTGCATCAGTACTCAGGGGCGGCTCTAGGCTTGTGGTGGCACTGGGCAGAGGATGAATCGGTGGTTTCTTCGCCCGCCAATGTCAGTAAGGTAGCTTATGCACGGTGGATGGCGACGTCCGTTGCAGACACTGCATAGCCGCCTCGTGCTCATGACACAAGCATTTAACTTTTGCCGAAATTTGTTGCTGCGTTTTTAGCTGTGTTGTTATTTTCTCTTTCTGTTTTATATTCAATATATATTGGCGTAGCCGCCACTGCAGTCCTTGCTTTTCTTTCCCCAAACACCCAATCACCACACAATCAGCTCTGTAATAGAAGTTAAGCCATCTGTAAGCTTAAAGCGCAGAGTCTTCAAAAACGTTTAAGGAACATTGAAATATCTTCGTAGTACATGTTTAATTATTCTATCCTTCACGACACTCCCAGTGAAGAATATAGATTATTTAAATGAAGTTGAAGTTTTATCTGTATAATATTATAAACATATTTTGCTGCATTTCACCTTAAAAATGATATCGTCATCATATGTAAATACGCGTCCATACAGGAAAGGCTTTGAAAAGTTTTGGCGTGGCTGAGGTAGCGTGTCCTTGAAGCTGTATACCGATAATTCTCTTTCTGATCAGCTGCTGATTCACACTCAGATACAGTGATATAAATACTCTGAGTGGTGCAGTGAGAGTAATATGGAAAAAGATGATCCGCTGTGACAACTCCTAACGGGAGGAACTGAAAGAAGAAGAAGAAGAAGGTGCAGTGAGAGTAACAACGCTAAAGCAGTTATGGTATTTGGAATACTATGGCTATTCCCTGGACCATTATATTGTTACAAGTTAATTACAATCAGATGTGTTACACTAATAAACAATATGCGGTTAGTTTCAGTGTATTTATAAAGCCGCATCAGGAAAATAAGGTGTAACCACACAGGAACAGTAGCATTGCTTTGACGCTGGGTGCCGCCAGTCTGCAAAACCAAGCGGAGAACTTGCGTACAACAAAGTATGAGGTACCGTGGAAAAGTGTGTGGCTTTACGCCAAGTGTAGGTTTTATACATCACGATTTGAATGTGGAAAAGTTTGTATGCAACATTTCTGTGCGTACGCACCATTTATGCATGAGGCCCCTGGAGAGCTGCAGTGGCTACAGGTTTTTATTCTAACCCTTTTCCTAATCAGCGAGCAGTTTTCACTGATAATTAACTCCTTTTCCCTTCATTTTAATGGCTCTGTTTTTAAGGATTCAGTCCTCTGAAATGATTCTTTTCTTCATTAAATGATAGCCAAACAGAAATAAGACATGAAACGAGCCAACAGATAACCAGCTAAATTGGGTCTTCAAACTCCAAACAATTTCACTCCAACCAGTTTCTTAACAAGAAGCCAATTCTTGCTGTTAATTAAACCCATTATTTAATTCCATGGCTTGTTGCTGCTCTCATCCTGCCACAGCAGATATTTCCAAAACTGTTGAGTTTCAGGTTTTTCTAAGGGCTCTGGGTCACAAAATAATGTGCTGTAGAAATAAAGACAATCACTAGAAAACATGAGCCTTAATAATATTGATGACAGCAGTGATTAAACTGCAAAAGTGGAATATTTATGAAAAGAACATGGTCAATAAAATGAGTATGGTTTCTTTTTTTGTATTATCGCAGCTCTTGTTTGCCGTGTTTTGAATTTTGCTAGTTTTCATTAGTTATATACATATATATATATTTTAATTTTACTGATTTTGTTGTAATCACACAATTTTCCATACAAATAGATTAATTTTTACAAAAATAGGATTGAAAACAAATGAACCCCCACCCCTGAGAAAGAGAACATGGCCAGCACAGTGAGACTTAAAACTAGTAAAAGTAAGTAAATAGATGAATTAATAAGTAAATAAAGATAAATGGAGAAGAAAAAAAATAGGGAGAGAATCTGCTTCCTCAGTGCTTTAAATGCTTATTCTAAAATGTTATTGATTAGATCCTGCCAGGTTTTGAAAAAGTTCTGCACAGATCCTCTAAGTGAGAATTTGATTTTTTCAATTCAAATAGTAAATAACATCAGTCACCCATTGACATGAAAGAGGAGAGTTAGGATTCTTCCAGTTGAGCAAGATAATTCTATGTACTAATAGTGTAGTAAAGGTGATCACAGTTTGTTTGTCCTTCTCCACTTTAAGCCCATCTAGAAGTACACCAAACACAGCTGTTAATGTAAATAATTAGTTACTAGCTGACGCCCACCGTAGCATACGGCAGTGTAAGAATAGGAACGGAAAACGGTGAGAAAGGAATTCAGAAATCAACAAGAAAGAAATATTTCTTGAAAGACGCAGTTGTGAATAGGTATTTTGCTGGAGACGACAGATAATGAGTCGAAAGATGTAATCTCGGAAAGAACTTGAATTTCAGCTTCACCACGATAAACTCCAGATGTTGCCATGTATTGATAGTACTCCTGATTTGTTGTGATAACTCGACTTGCGTTGGAAACAACAACATGAAGAACGTCTCCAAATCTGTCCCAATGTGATACAATGAAATCTACTGCCCTATGTCGTAGTGAGAGTGCATTGCCTTCGTCAACCATTTGTGTCAAGAAATAACCTACTGATAAGAACAGGCAGTTGCCGGATCCTGGAATACAGATGACGTTGTACAAAAACCCATCGACAGAGAATATACTGTCGTTCATTTTATAACAAAGGCTTAGGAAACAACCGTCGCAGTATAACGAAAATAGCAAGGAGTGAAACCAACAGCAAGGAGAGAAACTAATGGCAATGGTCGAGAGAGTAGGTCAGGGTAGATATCGGGTAGTGACGTGACACCAATGGGGTCATGATAGAGGAGCGGGGAATGCAGTAGTCCGAAGCAGGAATAGGCATAGACATATATAGATAGACGCCGCACTCACTGTGTTGCCCAGTCGACACGATACGTCAGCGCGTCTGCCCTATTGCGAGTGTTAAAAATGCCATTTAACCTAATACAGGTAGATGTGGAAACCAGGTTTTCTGATGAAAAAACAATAAAGTTTAAAACTTTATTGTTTATATATAGCAGATTTTGGTGAATCTTTTAAATGCAATTATTTATATCCAAGTATACACTAATAATGGCAATTATTAAATAAAAATAAATATTATTATTAAGTAATTCCTCCCATATAAGTAACATTTTCTGCCTTCTTCCATCTCTGAAACATTTCTAGACTTCGTCCTGTTCTTACACAGCACAGTACTGAAGTATTGGTTAATGCCCTAGTCACCTCACGTATAGATTACTGTAATGCTATTCTATCTGGCATCCCACAAAAACGTATCCATCGCTTACAACTTCTTCAAAATTCTGCTGCCAGGATAATAACCTGCTGTTCTAAATCCACTCAACATATTACACCTATTCTGTGTCAACTTCACTGGCTCCCTGTTAACTACAGAATACAATATAAAATACTGCTATTAACATTTAAATCTCTCCACAACCTCACTGATCTCCTGAAGACTTACACTCCTCTCACTCACTCAGATCCTCATCTGCAGCTCAACTTTCTGTACCACACGTCAGACTCTGTTCAATGGGAGCTCGAGCATCTCTCATAGTGCTCCTCAACTTAGGAATTCTCTTCCCTCTCACATACATCTGCTCGATTGAATAACACATTTTAAAACTGCCCTCAAAACTTATCTTTTCAAACTGGCATGCCAATTGTGAATTTTGCACTGTTACTGAAAGTTATCTTTGTTTGCTTGCTAATTATTGCTTTTTGATGTATCATTCTCTTGTTTTAATTTTACTAATGTTGTTTAATTTTATTGTAAGGTGACCTTGAGTACTAAGATTATAAAACAGGATTTTCTAATGGCCAAATATAACCAAAACAATTGTTCAGCCTTACCTATGAAATGTAATCCCCCTGGTTCTGGTTTAGAGTGTACAGCGGTATGTACAATCCCAAGCAGCACATGCGTGAGGCATCTTTATCCATTACTTAACTCCACAGCAGTGCCACTCGCAATATGGTGGCGATGTTGACGTACGATGCTGTTGGTCATGCGGTATCTAGTAATTCTATGTCTATGGGAATAGGACTCAAGAAAAGCGGCGTGGGGGAGTATGGGAGGCCACAGGCAGTGTGGGGAAGGGTTTGGAAGAGGATGACTATGAATCGAGAAATGTCGTGTGGGCTGCGTGTGGGTGGGACAGGGTTTGAAGAGGACCAGAAGAGAACTATATATAAGAGATACATTTTTGTAATGTTATTTTTTTATACCAAGATCTGAAGAATGACATCAGGATTGGTTACCAGTTTTCAGGGTTAGTTTTTCACAGACTGTCATTGAACAATATTATCAGAGTATGTAATATTACTACAAATGGCCAGGAGATGTCACTGGAGACATTGGAGTCAAATTTTATTTTATTTTTAAAAAGCAGGACACTACAATGGCATGCTATGTAATCTAAAATAAGATATAACCATGTACTTCAAAAACAAATTCAGAGAAAACAAGTAAAAGCTGAAATACAACTAAAAACAAGCAAAACAAGATTCCACCCTCACCCAAGAGAAAGAGAAAAAGAACAGAGCAAAAAAAAAAAATAAATATAATAGAATAATTCATTGCATAAAATAATATAAATTAATTCTTGCCATATTTTAAAAAAGTTCTGGACATACCCTCTAAAAGAGAATCATTTTTTTCCAATTTGAGATAATATTATCCACTTATCCAGTTAGTTAAATAAGGTGGAGTTGAAATTCATAATTTGTTTTCCATCGCTAGCCATGCCAGTGTAAATTCATAAGCTTCTGTTGATTCCCAAGATATTACTGTTCATGTATTTCCTGCCCAGTAGTAAAACTGAAGTTTAGGTAGTGCCATGTCACTTTCTGCTTTAGGTCTTTGTAGACCTTTTGGATGCATAGCCATTTTGAATTCCAGATGTTGTTATGATTGAGTCTAACTTCATAAAGAATGATCTGTTGGTGTAGACGAATACTCTGGAATAGGTACAACAGCTTGGGATGTTCATTTTGGCTTATTAATTCTCCCTGCACAATTGAGGTAGCTTGTGGTCAATCTTGATTTTTTCCATAATACTTCAAAATTTGTATTGAAAAAGATCTTTATATTTGGCTGTGATGGTTATCCTCAGATATTTAAATTGTTTTAATATTATGAAAGAATGGGCATCCAATTTAGTATGATGTGCTAGAAAATGTCCTGGAAAAACACAGTTTTATGCAAATTAACTTTGAATCCAGTGATGTTATGAATTTCATCTAACACATTTAAGACTAAAAATAGAGATAATTGTGGGGCTGACGTACAGCACAAAGCACCATATTGTCTACCTGTAGTAATATTTTTTGTTTGAGTCCTTCTCTGATAATCCCCTTTATCTCCAGTTTCTGACACAGATAAACAGCCAATGGTTCAATTGCTAACACAAAAAGCACTGGTGATGGAGGGCTCCCTTGTTGAGCACTTCATTCCAATTTGAAGTGCTTTGAGTTTGTGTTATTAATACAGATGGAGCTACTATAAAATAATTTAACGCAAGCAGACATATTGGGGACAAACTCGATTCTATACAGTGTAGAAAACTGATAGACCTATTTGACTCTATCAATGGGTTTTCCTGATATCTAAAGATGGTAAGACTTCTGGTGAGTCAGTTTGTTGGAGAATATATTATATTAAACAGGTGCTGACCATTTGTGACTGTGTGTCTCCCTTTAACAGTTCCAACTTAGTCATATGCTATTTATGAGGGAAGAACATTCTCAATCATTCTAGCTAAGACTATCTTTAGTATCTTAACATCATTATTCAAGAGTAAAATTAGTCTGTGTGTTGCATATTATAGTACGTGTTTATTTTGCTTTTGAAAAATGGTTATTAATGCTTGGGAGCATGTTTAGGGTACAATTTTATTTTCTGTGGCTTCTATGAACATTGTTAGTTATAATGGAGCTAACTTTATAATACAACTCCATAGGGTAGTCATCTGGGCATTCAGCTTTCCAACTATGGAGTCAGTTTATTGCATCCTGAAATTTTAAAAGTGTTAAGAGATTTATCAAGTTCATTTGTACTAAGAATATCAAGTTGAGGTTTTTTTATTTTATCAAAATATTCCTTAGCTTTTGTCTCATCCTCTGTATACTGAGGGGAATCTGCGGACTTGTAGTACTCCTTAACTGTGTCAGTTATCTATTTACGCCCCCTGATTTTATTTTCAGTTGGGTTGGTAATTTCTGTTATTACATTGTAAACTTCCTGCTGATGGATTTGTTGAACTAGAATCTTATCAGGCTTCACTCCATGTTCATAATTTAATTTCACCAATTTAAAAATAGGTATGTTGTTCATTTTTGTATTTGTTGTCAAGAGATTTAATTCTGATTGAAGAGCCTGTTCCTTCATATAGTGAATCTCATTAGGAGATCTGGCATATTAATGGTCTATTCTTGAAATGTCTATAATCAGTTCTGACTCCTTCTTAGAAGCATTGAAAAAATGTCTGACACAAAGACTTCTAGTGTTTCAGCACTTCACAAACCTTTATTTTAGTTATTCCTAATGCACACCTTCATCTTTTATAAAAACAGGACAATGACATTACAGGTCACAAATCATATGGCTGGCAACAAGTTCATCTCTTTGAGAAGTTTAGTGCCACCCATCCATTTGTGCAGGAAAGATTGTGCAGGCAAGAATTGCCCCAAGAAGCAGGTAGTATGGCCTAGTGGTTACGGCTTTGGACTTGAAACCCTGGGGTTGTAAGTTCAAATCTCACTATTGACATTGTATAAACATGAGAAAGTTACTTTACACTGAAATAACATTACAATTAGTAAACACCAAAAAGAAAGCATGTGATATGTATAAAAAAATAGAATAAATAGGTTTCTATATGTACCAAACTAAGCTTTGTATCAAGAATACTGTAAAATATCTTTTGCAGATTGTAAGGCACTGAAAACTGTTTCTTGCTTTACTTTGATGCCGGTTTTCCATTCATTTACATATTTTCTGAAGCCACTCCCTCCAGTACAGAATCATAGGGAGCAAAAGCCTGCCTTGATACTATTGAATACAGAGCAGGAGCCAGACATGGGTGAGAGATAGTCCAGTGCAGGTCGTGCTGTCACACATAACACACAGACAAATGTTTACTGAACATCTTTCACAATGGCTAGTTAACTTGTATTTGAAATCTACAATGAAATAAACCATAAAACCAATTCAGACAACCAGAAGATGTGCAAAATCTACACAGACACAACCTGGGCCAGACATCAATGTAAGGTTACTGCAAGTGTTACAGCAGTGCTAACTAAAATGCAATCATGTCACCCCATTAAATACTATAATATAAGGTGTCATTCATATGTAATGGATGTGTTGTTGTTAAGAAAAACATTGATTCTACATTATATATATTTTCTGCCACACTCCATGCTGTGCGCCGCAGAGAGCTTAAACAACTCGGCTCATCCACATAAAAACGACAAGGGGTGGGCTTTCATGAAGGCATTTTTCTGGACGTACCTCATTGTAAACTGAAATATATACAAAAGAAACATACAGGTATATACAGATGTACAACCAAAGACAATAAAGAATGATTTACAAAGCAATACATAGAAGACATTGTACATTAAACAATAAAGATTTAATAGACACTTACAAGGCGAGTGATTGCCACGGTTGGATCAAGAAAAAGAGAAGTGCGTAGACAGAGGTTCAAATTGCTGCGTATCACAACTAACCAAACCTAGGGGTTTATACAGTATACCCAAAAAGATGCGCTTCGGACGTGCCCAAAACAAGAGATAAAGGGGTGCCTATGTGAGACACATGGGGTGTATTGTATTCAAATGATTATAAGGCGACCTACATGCTTTACGTGAGTTTCATAGACTTTTATGACACCACTGTGAGTGTGGGATGTGTGGGGTGTGTTAATAAATGACAAAACAAAGGGGGAGCACAGCTCAACAAATAACAGCTAACAACATGTGGGGCAGAACAATATACATTATACGTAATGGTGTCATTTTAATAAGTGGTGCTAAAATAAGCCAAAGCATGCACTGAATTAACACAGAAGAAATTTACAGGTATTCTATGTCGAGATATTTAAAATGTGCTGTAACATAAACACATCACATGGTTTACTGTAGTCATTTTAATTTTAGGAAAAAAAAAAACCTTTTACCAAATGATGTCTCGAGTACATCTGAGCCTTTTTGTGTTCTGTTAGTGCACTAAGTGCTGTGCGGGTGTGTTTTTTTAATAGTGGTTTTCTCTTCGTTAATCTCACATAAAGCTACAACTATAAAAGCACCTGGGCAACAAATGTTAGTTTCACAATCTCCCTATTGCAAGTTGTAACTGCTTCATACTTTGCATATAGTAGGTCTCTTGATGGCCTCACTCACCTGTCTTCTTCTTTCATGATCACTCAGTTTTTGTGGATGGCTTGCTCTAGGCTTTTTTGATTTATTAACTGGACTCCGAGGGATATTTAGTGACTTGGACATTATTTGTCTTCATCCCCTATGTTGTGCTTTTCAATTACCTTTTCATTGAGTTGTTAGGATTGTACTTTTGTGTTTATTGTGTAGGTTAAGCCATGATACTGACTCACCACAAGACTGGGGCTGGGAATTTCTAGATACATTTATACTGCAGTCAACCGAAACCCCTTGGCTTCAGAAAGATATCCAATGAACTATTTACAGTATATGAATTCTAAAACCAAATGTCTGCACCAGTGATGATTTAAATGTGTCTCATTAAAGGGAGTGAATACTTATGTGATCATTTTTTTTTCTGTTTTATTTTTATAATTAATTTAGAGCACTTTGCAGAGAATTGTTTTCACTTTGACATTAAAGAGTCTTTTTCTGTTAATCAACGCCCAAAAAGTCAGATTATATCCACTGCAGTTCAATATTGCATAACAATAAAATGTGAACATTTCCATGTGGATGAATAAATTTTGTAGGCACTGCAGCCGTTATTGGCAAGTAGTATGGTGTAGTGGGCACTGGACTCCAAACCAAAAGGTTTCCAGTTCTGTTACCACCTCTGTCAGACTCACTGTGAGCAAATCCCTTAACCTGCTTTTGCTACAACTGCAATTGTAATATAACCCGTAAAACTTCTACGGTGTCATGGATAAAGGCAGTAGCTACATGTAAAATTACAATGTTTAATAGTTGAACGCAAAGCTTTTATGTCTCTATATTATTATACTGTAAATGTAGCTATTTGCAATGTTGTGGAAATAAACACTTAGCTAAAATGTTCAATTTATAACTTTGAAAAGCACTGGTTTCATATTAAATAAATATATATGACTAACCTGCTACAAATTTAGAAAAACATTTCAGAGAAATGCAAAAAAAAAAAATCAAAAACTGATAGCATAAGTAAATTACAGCCCTATCTTGTTTTATATTCTTCATTGTATACTCAAAGTGATCTTGAGTGGAGTCCATTCTTTCTGTCTTTTTACTAAAATATGACTTACTACATCTTGAGACATAAAGTGCTCTCAGTGAGTGGGTAAACTGCAGAGATATGCATGCTAAGTGTATCTCTTCTCTATATAAAAGGCAGCAACCATATATAAAAAATAAATAAATACATAAAAAGCCTTGTCATTTATTATCTCCTATCTGAACTAATTTGGAATGGACGTTGAATGGTGATACATAATAAAGTACAGTTTTGTCCACAAGCTCAAGCCTTAAATTTAAGTACTGCTGGATACACATTAACCTCTGTTGTGGCTAGTTCTGTTGCAGTTTCATTTCTTTATTTCTTTTAGCTTTAATCATAATTGACTTTGATCCAGTTGTCATACTCCACAATAAATGAAAAGCAACAAGGAAAGGACAAATGCAATGCAGAAGCTCATTAATATATAATGAAGGACAGTAACAGAAAAAATGGAAGTTTAATCACAAGTAGATTTGATCATTGAATTTCTCTTTTTACTCATCTCTATAAATGTAACCATTGGTGCAAAATTTAAGGACAAATGATAATGAAAATGATCATACCAAGTATTTTCACTCTGAAGTAGTTACCAGGACATTTTAAGGTACTCTTAATTCAAATCACTTAATGATTTAGCTATTCATCAGTCCAACTATTCATTATTGATCTATTTAATCCTACTTGGGTACAATCTTCCCAACTGGACAAACAGTTGTAAAATTCAGTTTAATTTACAAAAGTACAAAACGCTACATGTGGACAAAAGAAACATCATTTAGAAATACAAGATGAGAGACACTGTCCTACAGGAAGCAACATCTGGAAAGGGTTTAGGGATTTACTTTGCTGCAACATTCCCTTTATCTAAGCAATGTATAGAAGCAATTAAAAAGACAAATAAAACGTTAGGTTATATCATAAAAACTGTTAAATAGAAAGCATGAGGCTTGATGCATGATGCTTAGACTATATGATGCACTAGAAAGACATCATCTGGAGTATTGTGTGCAGTTCTGGTCACCACTTTAATAATATGACAATGACATAGCAGCACTTGAAACTGTGCAGAGGACAGTAACCAGGTGCATCCCAGGACTTAAAGACATGGCGTACAGTGACAGATTCAGAGAATTAAACCTGTTCAGTTTCAAGCAGAGAAGACTGTGGGGTGACCTAATCCAGGTCTTCATAATTCTCACAGGCATTGATAAAGTAGATCCAGCAGAATTTGTTCAGTTATGAGGATGAACCACATACTTGAGGACAACAGTGGAAATTAAGGAGGAAGTGTGATTAAGACTGAAGCCAGGAAGCACATCTTTCTTTTAAGAGGTACTGGAAATGTGAAACAAACTACCAAGACAAGTAGTATCTAGATGAGATACCGGGACTGCTTAACTATTAGCTAAGTAAATTAGTTGTGATGGACTGAATCTCATTTGCCAAATTTCTTATGTTCCTGTGTGAAAAATAATCAAGTGTCAGCCCCAATGAGCCCCACTTATCTTATTCTATTAAGTGTGTCCCATTAATGAGTATTGTGGCATCAAGATGGGAGACACCGAGAAACACCATGTTAAAGAAGCATTATGAGCCTTTATATGTATATAATTTAACACAAGCTAGGCTTAACACTAGTGTACCTAAGCAAACATCATCCTGCCTCCTGCTGTGCTGGGCTACAGGATACGTCTGCATAACAAGAAATAGGCAACTGGACAATGGGACAATTCATGATAGACCTTGATTTGTCCACTTAAGCGCATCTACTGATGGGTTCCACAGCATTGTACACCTACAGACTTATGGCTAGATCTTCACGATCCTATCTCCAGTATATGTATTCTTGGACCCCAGACATTTGCTTTTTCGACCTCTCCTTTGCATACATTCTCTCCTAACTCTCTCCTGATTACCTCCTGCTGTCAGAAACATTGGAACCCAGTGATCATGGTGGTGTGGGCTATGCATCCCCTGTCAGTGTTCTCTAGAAAGAAGAGAAAGAGACAGGATGATTTACTGATTTTGCAGTTCTTGAGGTAGCTGGTTCTGTTTTGCCTGTATATGCTTAAGTCTCAAGCAGTAAACACTGTAGTTGGCTATAGCCTGTCCCAATGAATAAGTGCACTTGTCTGCTGGCCACTACAGTTTCATCTATCTATCCATCTCATTTTCTGAGCCCACTTCTTACATCACCTCGAAGAGATTTAAGAAATTAGGATGGGAAAATGCACATTCATGTAAACACCTACATTCACTCATGCTTGGAAAATTTGGAGATAGCGGTTATCCTAAAATGTATATTTTGGGATATGTTAGGAAGCAAACTACCTGGAGAAGGCTGATGTGAACATTGGGACAACATGAAAATTCCATAAACAAACTAATTGTATTAAGGACAAAGCCTAGAAATCTAGAGACATTTTGCACTAAAAAAACGTGTAACATTATTGCTGTTTTACTCTGAACATACGCACTGGGTTAAAAAAGGCATTTAATTACTTTCTGGGCATCTTCTCATAGCTTGGAAAAAAAAATGTGCTTAATGTCTAAATTGTTATTTTGTTAAACTATTCACTATATTGAAAATGTATTTAGTTATTTTTTTGTTTTGATTTTAATATTCTTGCAGCTTGCCTAGGCTTTGTTTATTTGAAAGTGTAATATTTTACCCATGCTCTCATGCAGCACATATATTAAATCTTACATTATCAAATTGCATGTTGGCTGGTGTTTGACAAATTGAAGAGTGACAAAGACGGTTGACAAACCAGAGTTCAGCTTCTTGGTTGAACATTCATATAGTGTACTAACCTGTATGTTGATAATCACCACACCTCCATGCTATCATTCCTATTTTATAACCTTTTCAAAATAAGAAAAAAAAATTAGATTTTTTTTTTTTTGGTGCAAAAAGAACTGTATAGAACGTAACATCAGCAAAACCAAGGAACTGGTTAATGACTTTCGCCACACCAAAAAACCTCTGTGCCTGGTTGCTATTCAGGAAGTGGATGTAGAAGTGGTCCTCTCCTACAACTACTTTGGAGTCCACATCAATGACAAGTTGGACAGGTCTCATAACATAGAGGAACTACATAGGAAAGGGCAAAGTAGACTGTTTATTCTTACGGGCCTGTGTTCCTTTAATGTGGGTAGTGATATCCTTCACGACTTCTACAACTATGTAATTTTCAATATGCAGTGGTGTGCTGGGCTGTTAAACATCACTTAAAGAGGGGCCTACTGAAACAACAAGCTGATGAAATGGACAGGCTTACTGTAGTTAGGGGATGCAGTATGGAAAACCTGTAGATAGTAGAGAGGAGAGAATTAAAACAATTATGAACATTATGAATACTGGTGCACATCCTCACTATGGGACACTAACACTGAGTACCTTCAGCCAGACATTTGTCAAGGAACACTACTGAGGCTCCTTTATACCAACAGCAATATGCTGGAAAAATGCTAATGCAAAATAACACATTCACAATGGCTTATAGGTAGTTTGAACACAATGCAGCACTCTGTCATTAGTCTAGTTAAGGTTGGAAGTGAAAACAGAAAGACTGAACAAAAAGTTTTTGAATGGGTAGAACAGTTTAAAGCTGGAAGAACAAGTGTAACCAACAAAGCTCAAACTGGGCAACATCACGCACACAAGCCTGTATTGACATGGCAAATGCCTTCCTCAGAGAAAACCGACAGATTACGTTGTCCGCTGGTACTACACATTGGGATATAATAGTGCATGTGATTTTTGAGTACCATAAAGTTTGCACGAGATGAGTAACCATATTACTGATCTGCACAAGCCAACATCCTTTAGTGAATTTCAGCAGGTTTCCCCCCCTGTGCCCAAATAAATCTCACTACGGCACATTGTTGAACAACAGTGTGATCCCAGAACACAGCGTCCATGTTCATTTGAACTTGGCTTCAACTAGACCAACATCAGGGGCTGTGCTGTACGTGTTCTAACTCCCCATAAGCCACAGCAAATGTATTGTATTGCATCACCTCTTATCCTTTGCTGTTAGCATATAATTTTCAAATTGCTTTTACTTTTTGACTTTCCATCATATTTATTTATTTATTTGATTAGCTTCTGTAAAAAAACAAATACCATTCAGTGGGGACTGAATGGGGACAAATACCACTCAGTGTACCCAACGGCTCTGGCCCTCTCAGCGTTACACAGTACAATGGCATCATACTGATAGTGCATGTTGATTTTTGTTGTTATTGCTTTCCATTTTGACTGACTGAAATAATTAGACTTGTTGTAGATATTTTTCTAAGATAGATTTTTCAGCTTAGTTCTTAGTTTTAGCTCTGTCTTAATAAAGATGCTGTAAGAGTACATGTAGATAAGTGTTGTGTTTAATAATTCTTAATCTTTATAATGATTTATTCATTTAGAAGTGTCAGTCAAATCCATTTTCTTACATGAATAAGATGGATGAAAGATAAAAACTTAAGGCAACATTTCACTGCTCTACTTAAAATGTAATGAGATAAAACTGTAGTGATTTATCAAAGAGATAAAGAATAAAGATTGCTTTTAAACTTGTAGTTTAGAGCAGGCCAGGTCTAAAAAAAGTGTTAAAGCCTTCAAAAGCCCCAGAGTAAATGTAAATTTAGTCAACCTCCACAATTTGGCTATTGTCAGAAATGTCTTTATAAAAGAGAACCTGAAAGCTCACAAGCTGGCGAGCTACGTTATTGTGATGTATAGTGTAACGACAGCCATGCTCAAATACAGAAAAAAACAAAAGCAAATATATAATGAACAAAACAAGAACTGCAGATACTGAGGTCTTGTCACATTTTCAAATAATGAAAAAAGTTCTAGCTTCCAACAATCTAGTCAGTAAACTCACATGGAAAAGTAAGCCATTAATCTACTCTTTATGTTAAATATGTCCTTTAATCTTAACTGTGCCACCAAGAGATGCTTTCAACTTGCATGAGACCAGAGTGTGGCTGTTGGTCAGCACTAATGACACTGGGTATCACCCACACCTCCTATCCAATTCACATCATCTTGTGTCCTCTCAAGGTTTGTGCACATCTATGCAGAGACAGAAGTGGTAATCTGAAGCAGAGTGTAATTAGAAATGACTTTTTGTCAGACTGGGGAGTAAGCAGAAATGCAGGTGGATGCTCCCTTAGTTTTGTGCATCCTGGACTATCTGACAGGAAGGTCACAGTTTGTGCACCTACAGGGCTCTGTGTCTGACACCGTGCTGTGTGGCACTGGTGCTCCACAAGGGACAGTTCTAGCACCATTCCTCTTCACCCTTTATACTACAGATTTTAGTTACAACACAGAGGGCTGCCATCTGCAGAAATTCTCTGACGTCTCTGGAATAGTTGGTAGAAGTATCTACTTGGAGACGAGACGGAATACAGGAAGGTAGTGGACAGTTTTGTTGACTGGTGTGAGCTGAATCAACTGCAGATCAATGCCAGTAAAACTAAAGAACTGGTAGCTGATTTAAGAATATCATGATCTCCAGCCACTCCCCCGTCTATTAGGGATGTGGAGGTGGAGATCGTTGAGGAGTACAAGTATCTAAGGGTGCATATAAGCAATAAGCTAGACTGGTCCAGGAACTCGATGGCCATATACAAGAAGGGTCAAAGTAGGCTGTATTTCCTACGCAAGCTCAGATCTTTTAGTGTCAGCAACACTATGTTGCGGATGTTCTATAACAGCATGGTTGCCAGTGCCATTTTCTTTGCTGTGGCATGCTGGGGGGGCAGCATGAAAGTGGCAGACATCAGGAGACTAAACAAACTAATTCAGAAGGCTGCCTCTGTGATAGAAGGGAGAGAAACTGGACAGCTTGGAAACTGAGGCAGATCAGAGAATGTTGTCTAGGCTTTGGTCTATTATTGAAAATGCTAATCATCCACTTCATAGTGTTGTGGTTGGACAGAGGAGCGTTTTCAGCAGTAAACTAATTAGCATCAAGTGCTCCACTGAACATCACAGGAAATCCTTCCTCCCCACAGCCATCAGACTCTAACTCCTTTTCCGGTCACTTGCCCGCACTTTAAACTGTTACCCTTTTTCTTTATTGAATATCCAGGTCCATTTTTTCAAGTACTTTAAATGTGCAACATACTATCTGTTCTTGTGCAATAAATTTTCTGCTCTTCACATGAGAATAACCTTATTTGTTCTCAAAATGTGCAATATTAACTTAAGATGCAACACTCTGTACTTTAGTTTGATACTTACATTTATTATACTTTATTTATATTTACATGATTACTTTATACTTGCTCTTATGACCTGGTGAAATCCTTGTCTGTTATTAATTTGTAACATAAGTAATTTCCTTCGGGATTAATAAAGTTTTTCTGATTCTGATTTGTTTTATTGTTTCATTGGTATCACACTGCTAGACTCACTTGTTAGACTGAAATAAGTTATTTTCTTACATTTTTAAAAACACAACATTTTGAAACATTTTTAATATGTTTTTTTTTAATAAACTTTGCTTAATACACTTATCTTTTTATGTTTTGTGACTAGCTATATAATATTTAAATACACAATCTCTGGGTAACATTTGTTTAAGATTTGCTTACCAAGGAAAAGCTGCTCTATGTTAATTTTTTAGCATAACATAACATTTTTAACACAAATAAAGTAGATCTGAAATCTCTCATTTCTATAAAGGCCCTACTTTGTAACACTCCAAATTGTAGTCAGGTGCATGCTGTTTGCATTAATTACTGCATATTTTAGATTTGTCTAGAAGTTGATTGTAGTCCAATTGTGGCAAATGTAATTTATTGGACATATAGTAGTTTAGAAAGACACACACCTGTGTATGTTTAGATCTCAAAATTCATACAACATGTCACGATATAAATCAAGATTTAATGTCCAAGGAACTCTGTGTAGACTGCCATGATAAAATGGTAGTGAGGCACAGATCAGGGCATGGAAGAAAAAAACATTTGTAAAACTTTGAGTTTTCTAGAACACATTAACTTCAATAACTGTTAAATGGAAGTAGTTTGGAACCACCAGGACATTTTCAAGAGTTGGATGTCTGGCAAAACCAAGTAACCAGAGAAGAAAGGAATGCTGTGGGAGGTTACCAAGGTTCTCTCATGCGATGGGAGAAACTGTTGGAAAGGCAACCATCACCAGCACTTCATCAGTTAGATGGAAGCAACTCTTAATATACTGTGTTTAAAAACAGTCACTGATTACTTATAAAAACTTCTGCTCCTCTGCTCCAACATTGTCAAGGTTATCCCAGTTAATATTTGGATAATTAAAGTCCCCCATGACTCTAATATTTCCCTATAAACTTGCCTTTTTAATATAACTAAAAAGATGTGTGTTGAAATTACTGTCTGCATTGGGTGTTCTATAAAATACTCCTAAAATAAGGCCTCTTTCCCTAATGCTTTCCAGGTGAAGACACATGTCATCACAAAGGTAGAGCTCATTGTCCATCTGAAGAGGATTTGCATTTAAATTCTGTATGACATAAACAGCAACCCCACCTCCTTTTCTGTTCTGTCTATCCTTTCTAAAAATGTGCATCCTCTATGTTATACTCATCTCCATCTTTGTTATTTAGCCAGGTTTCTGTTATTGCTATAATATCATAATTACACTCTGCTACGTACAGCTGTAACTCATTAGCATTAAGACAAGCTATTTTTAATGTACTGTATAACTCCTTCTACATTTAAATGTTGGGTTAGAATTTACATTACTACGCATTTTTATTTCTACACCATTGTTTGTTCCTCCATGTATAGTTCTAAATCTCCCTGTCCTAAACTCCTGGCCCCCACATTCCCTAGTTTAAACAATCCTTGACTAGCCTACTGATTTTGAGGTGGCCCATTGGAGCTCCTAATCCCTGACTATCACCTCAAAATCAACAGAGATAACGTCCAGCTCTACAGGGAACTGAAAACAGTTTGACACTTCTAACTCTAGGGTTGATGCCCCCAGTGTGTACCTTTTACCTTACACCTTGTGACTGTAACCCATCTATCTCTACCTGTCTGGTCTGAAATCTCCTCCCGCACCACCTTAGGGGTGCACACTATCTCTCTAAAGGACACCTAGGCCAGGTCTGCCAATTCTCTACTACAACACAGGCCAACCAGCTCCTCCTCCAGTTCAGTGACACAGACCTCAAGGTGCTGGATCAGCTGGCATCTCCTTATAGACCTTATAGACCACTGGCTCCTCCAAGCCATCATCTAAAAAGTCCAACACTTAACAGGACTTGCATTGCACTGGCATCATTATTAAAATTTGATTTAGGATTACGAAACCTGCCTTAACTTCTTTTTTTAAAATTAAAATTAAATGATTTGCTTGGTGTGTGGGTATGTTTGTGTGTGTCCTGCGGTGGATTGGCACCCTGCCTGGGATTGGTTCCTGTCTTGTGCCCTGTGTTGGCTGGGATTGGCTCCAGCAGACCCCCGTCACCCTGTGTTCGGATTCAGCGGGTTGGAAAATGGATGGATGGATGGATTTAACTTAAATGGTAAAACTAAAAAGTTTAAGCAAATGAAAGTAGATTATAGAACTGCTGCAGCTATTTTATACCTTTTGTCTCCTTCAGCTCCTGTAATATCCTCCCTCTCAACTGCCTGCTGTTTGTCCTTTTATAAGGTTAACTTTACTTTTCTCTGTCTGTTTTTATAACTTCATACTTCACTTATTCCTTACTTAAAAGCTCTTCACTTGCACTGTTTGTATTCCCCCGTATTAATGAACCCATATACTGTCGCTCACTTAACAGTTCTCTCTCCGGACCACTAAGAACTGTTCAATTTAAAATAAATAAAACTTGCTTAATGATTATCTGCTGCTAGTTTATTTCTTACTATCTCATCTGTTCCTACAGCCCGTTGTGCCTGAGCGGGCATCTTAACGCTGGACACTTACCTATGCACCGCTGAGCCTTCCTCTTTATTGCTTTGAAGTCAGCTGCGTCCTTTTTTTTAAGCTAAGCAATTGCTGTTTCAGTTACTTATTAACTATTTGCAGAGGTGGGTAGTAATGAGTTACATTTACTCCGCTACATTTACTTGAGTAACTTTTTTTAAAAATTGTACTTCTACGAGTAGTTTTACTGCACCATACTTTTTACTTTTACTTGAGTACATTTGTGAAGAAGAAATGCTACTCTTACTCCGCAACATTGGGCAAGACTCGACTCGTTACTTTTTTACGTTTACACATTATATACGCTATATTTTAGTTGGAGAGAAGTCGCCTGTGGATCTACTGCATGACTGTTTCACCAATCAGACGTAGCAACAAAGATCACATGACTCCATTTCACCATGCAGATGTGGCAACAATAATCACATGACTCTGTTTCACTAATCAGATGTAGCCATGCAGTCACATGACCACACACAAACTTCCTGCTTCTGCAGCCTGTGAGAGACTTTTTAGTCATGTGGGGCTCCTGTTCACTGCTAAACAGGCACTGCTTCACTGCAGGAACCTTGAGAGCCAACTCCTGCTGAAGCTTAACCATCACTTCACTGAGTGAAGAACAAGCACAGTTTAACCAAACATGAACAGACACAGACAGTCATGGTAAAGTGAGACTTCTTGCACATGCACAAGCTGCCTTGTTCTAATGTTATTTTCTATCAGCTGTGATATTTGGAGGGCAAGTGAATATGCTGTATTATACTGTCAATGTACAGTATATCTCGTCACAATAAGTAGTTTGCACTGTTCAAACATACATGTTACCTACTGTAGGTATCGGCTTCAAAAGCTTTGTTGTGAAAAACTGAGGTTTGGAACTTTGTGTTATTTGTGCATCTTTATTTTATAAGGATGTTATTTATTTTTACTCATTTTTTATTTTATTTGGAAGTATCAGAATTTGCACATTATTTTATATTTTGTCTCTTTTATTACATTTCTAAAAAATAAATAATTTATTACGATTAAACAGTTACTCAGTACTTGACTAGTCTTTTCACCAAATACTTTTTTACTCTTACTTGAGTAATTTTTTGGATGACTACTTTTTACTTTTACATGAGTAATATTATTTTGAAGTAATGCTACTCTTACTTGAGTACAATCTTTGGCTACTCTACCCAACTCTCACTATTTATTGTTAAAAAGCAGTTATTTACTTACAGATGCCGATATCATTTACTGCTGCTTTCTGCCCTGCCTCCTCGGCATTACAGTGATCCTTCGCTATATCGCGCTTCGACTTTCGCGGCTTCACTCCATCGCGGATTTTATATGTAAGCATGTCTAAATATATATTACGGATTTCTGTGGACAATGGGTCTTTTAATTTATGGTACACGCTTCCTCAATTTGTTTGCCCAGTTGATTTCATACAAGGGACGCTATTGGCGGATGGCTGAGAAGCTACCCAATCAGAGCACATATTACATATTAAATAAAACTCCTCAATGATATAAGATATGCTTCCTGCGCGGTGCTTTGCACATTTCAAAGCTCTAACAGCCCGTATTGATTTTTGATTGTTTGCTTTTCTCTGCGCCTGACGGAGGGGGTGTGAGCAGAGGGGCTGTTTGCACAGAGGCTGTTTGCTTAGAAGATACGGACGCTACTCTAAAAAATGCTGAAAAGACTACCTTCACATTGATCCCTTCATTGCAGCGGCTTTATCATGGTGCTTCGTTTACTTATAAGCCCAACAGCCCTATTGATTTTTGTTTGCTTTTCTCTCTCTCGATGACATTCTCTGCTCCTGACGGCACTCCTTTGAAGAGGAAGATATGTTTGCATTCTTTTAATTGTGAGAAAGAACTGTCATCTCTGTCTTGTCATGGAGCACAGTTTAAACTTTTGACTAAAAGGTGTTATTTCATGTCTAGAGGGCTTTAATAATGTTAAAAAACGTATTTAGAAAGTCGTAAACAGGTTTTCTATGCTTTAACTGCAAAAAGATTTATAAATAAAGAATCCTACTCCGTGGAAATTCATTTATCTGTCTGGAGCCGATTAACCGCTATAAACGAGGGTTTACTGTATAACTGTGTGGAGAATATTTATAAACAGTGTGGGAGAGTTTCTAAGGGCTTAAAATATATAAAAATAACCATACAAACATATGGTTTGTACTTCGCGGATTTTCACCTATCGCGGGGGGTTCTGGAACGCAACCCCAGCGATCGAGGAGGGATTACTGTACTTCAAATACAGATAACAAGAACAAGCACACTTCGCCCACGAGACCTGATGACATCATATCTCCATTGGCTTTGGGCTTTATGGTCCTGCCTTTGCCTTCAGCTTCCCCAAATGGCAGCAAGTCCCAGCCTTCCTGGGCACTTTGCCTCAGCCTATCCACTTGAGCTCTTGTGACCACCAGAGCCTTCACCTGTACAGTACCCTGTAAAAGATCTTTGACCCAACATCCAACCCTAAAAGTACTTGGTATGGCATGGTTTCGGCTACACCTGTAGCTCATAACCCTATACCTTTTATTTCTAGGCTCTGACCAAAGGAAAGGTGATAAAGTCCAGCAATTGTTGTCACCTGGTGATATCATCACTGTGCAAGCACTATCCAATGTAAACTTCATAAAAAAATAATTTAGTCAAAATTTACAGAAAATAAAAATGACATGCAAATAACTTGAGTTGTGTCAAGACTCAATAATGGCCATTATTTGGGGGAAACCACTATCTTGAGCAAGAGTTAGGAAAAGAGTCATTAACTGTTGAGTGGTTCTATTGTTGTTGATATTTTTGTTTTATTTTATTTTTTTGGAAGGTGGAGAAAAACAATGGCATATTTCAAATTTTTGACATGGACCTACTTCAGTTCCCAGTTCTGAGATTTTCTTTTCTTGTCCTGTTCATATTTATTTTCTTGCTCTAAAATCTTGTTCTTCTGTTTGTTTTATGGAAAGAAATGGAATGTAACTTTATACCATGTGACGGGCTGCAGCCTATCCCTACAAGCGTAGGACGCAAGACAGTAACAATCCTCTGGACAGGATGCCAGTAACAATTGAAAAATCAAATGCAGCTTATTGGTAGCGTTCATCAACAGTCTAAAATCAAATTAACTTAACCTGCAGCTTTAATACAAGTCATTCATAGGCAGTTAGGAGTACAAAATGTAAAGATATTTGCACATTTCTAATAAAGAAGGAAATGTTAAAAATATAAAGGTACAAGTATAGGTAGAAATAAAGGTAAAAATATAATAACTAGGAACTGCCTAATGATATAAACTGATTGAAATTTAAAACAACAGCCACCGTCGTCATCTGTCCTGAGACTGAGAACTTCTTCTCTTATGCATTTTCGTTAACTTATTTTGCTTGGAGTTTTTATTCTAATCACTCGCTCAGTGGCAGCTTCTGTAAGCTGTTAAAAGGTGCACTGCAGTTAATGCTGTTCACAAAAATGGCATAATTCCCTGTGACTTGTTAATTAAAAATAGCTGCCTTTGTGTACGAATGCACTCAATTCATGGAGAGAATAGATGGAATAAAGAGGACAATATTAGTTGCTACTTAACTGACTTCATTGCCACTTGTTTTGTATTTAAACAAAAATAAAACAGCAAACCACTTAGCAAGCGTGATAATGAGACATACAAGACATTTAGGCTATAGGGAATACTTTCGATAAATAGACGTAGAGGCAGCCAGTGCTGAATATAATGCAAGATGATTGAACTTATTTTAAAGGGATTGAGCAGTATATTCTGATAAATTACAATGTCTTTATCACCGATTGGTAATAATTTAAACCCTCAATTGAAAAACATTAGTGAAACTTAATTAAGTTATGCCAAGTTGATAAATATGTTTAATTAAATGTTTGTCACAATCACCAAAACTAAGATTGAGCATTTTACTAGGATAACATTTCTTTAGTGTTGTCCCAAAATTATCAAGTTATTCTTTGAGTGTAGATGCAAGACTCCAGCTCATTTTATTCATTATTCATGAAATAAATATTTATCACTAGATAAAAAACATTTTCTCAAAAATAGACCAATCTTCATCTTCAACCATTATATCCAAAGCCTTTGAAACAAATGTCTGTCACGTATGAAACAATAGACTGTGCTATCAATATTTTTTAACAAATTCATCAATAATAAATTGAAGTCATTGGCTGCCAAATACATTTTATATGTATAAGAAATCTATATCTTACTACTGCTAAAGATGAATATAAGGGTACTTCAGTGTTTAGTGCCTCAGCAACCTGCACTCCTGCACTAATCCGACGCTAGCTGTGTCCTCTAGTGGATAAAGGCATACTGTATGTGTTTACATGCATTCAAATCACTGAAATTCAAGGCACACAAGCAGCAGGAGATTTTGTACACTAAATCAGTTACAAATGACTTAAATTTTGATTTTGATTCTGTGGAAGATAATGCTCACAGGGTCATTGCTATATCATTGATCTCAGAGTCAACTCTGATATCTCTTGAAAGATAACATCCCACTGTTGAGAGCAGAACTTTCCTCTAACAATGAAATAGTTGTCGGCAGTATGTCAGGCTCAGATGCTTAGGACTGTATAGTCAGTCCCCGGGTTACGTGCAAGATAGGGACTGTAGGTTTGTACTTAAGTTGAATTTGTATGTAAGTCAGAACAGGTACGTTATTTTAATAAATGCTATTGTTGACCGACTATAACCAAGTGCTCTTCCAATGAATGATGGAGTTTCATCTCTCTCTGACCTTTTTATTATTTCTACTTTATTTTCAATGGTGATGGTTTTTCTCTGCTTTACTGTATCAACAGCACTTGCATTCTTGAAGGGTGAAGACAAAAGGTTAAGAGGAGCTGTTCTGCACAGCACTGTACACGTCATCACAGCCGGGAAGCACCCACCGTCAACATGTCTGATGTACTGACAAGAGACAGTTTCCTGCTATGTGCATAACAGTACAAGCAGGCTTGCTATTGAGAATGAATGGGGGCGGCAAGGGGCGGTTCACCACCCGCCCACCACACAGTCACCTCCACTACATTATGCTGCCTGCAACGTCTGTCCACTGAAAATGAACATGGTGTGGCCAAAGGCGGGTAGTGAATCGCCCACCACTGCCCCCATTCAACAGGCAGCCATACGAGGCACATTACAATGCTACCCCCCCACCACCCCTTTCACCCTCAATGGCCTCCGTTCAGCCACAACCGGGTCACCGCTTGCAGCATTACCAGCCGCCCACCAAGAACGAACAGGGCAGCCACGTGTGGTGGATGGGCAGTGAATCGCCCCCCTCCTCTTCATCCAGCCTGCGTCCAGTGAGGAGCAGTAGCTACGGCGGCGTGGGGGGTGGGCAGCGAACTGCTCCGTCAAGCCTCCATCCTGCACACAAGCAATAGCTGTGGCCCCAGTGACTATGGACCACGGGTCACCGCTTGCCGCCGGGAGCCGCCCGAGGGACACTACACTGCGCAAGCAGTGAAATCGCCTCTGTCCAGCCACCACTTGCAGCGTCCCCAGGCCGAAGATGATGGAGCGGCAGTTACTGAGGCGCATGCATCGCAGCTGCAGCCCCGTTTGTAAGTCGTAGGTCGGATGTCCGTAACCTGGGGACTACCTGTATATCAAATCAATGACACTCCACTAAAACAGATTGTCCATATAGAAATGAATAGAACACTACATTTAAAACTGCTTCTGGACTCTGTTGACGTATGGACTGACAAATACTCCATCTGAACTCCATTCATTAGCTAATGATATCTTTAGAACATTCTAGTGTTTCGATAATGGCAAATACAGATGTTATTACAGTTTATTCCAAAAATCTCAGTTCCTGCAACCTTAGCAAGTTCATGAAGGTCAGCAAAGGATTCATGAGTCTGTTTGTTATATTGGAGAAGTGTGATGGACAGGTGCAGAGGTTGACCAGTTTTGCCAGCCACTACTGCTACTCCAATACCATAGGAAGAGGTTACTGCTCAAAAGTGATGGCTCATGAGACTTGCAAGAGATTCTCATTTATGTTTCACTTAAGAATCAACGTTGTCACAGATGTTTCTCCTAACATTCCTTTGGAGAAATAGCTTTAGAAAAAAAGGAGACATAAGATACCACTTAGGTAAAGGGAGTCAAAACTGAGAATTTGGTTTGAAAAGCATGTTATAGTTTGTGAAATTTCTTAGTCTGTGTGCAGCATTATTCATAATGACACTCAGATTTATTTTAATTCTTTCCTTTGTTACGACCTTCAAGGTGCCCAGAATATGTCCCATAACTGAGCTTGACTTTCAATATGCTTGTAAATTCAGTAGGCCTCCCTTGAAGTGAAGTTACCATCCCAGCACACCACAGCCTAGAAAATTACACTGGCCATTACAGAGTTATACAAGATCATTTGATTAATTGTATTTCCTTATTTATTTGCAGTTTACTTTTGTGTGAGCCTTTTGCTCCTTCAAATATGCTTAAATTTATCCCAAAGAGCTTGATCAGATATCTCAAATGTATTGCTTTACACAAAAATATTGATTTGATATTGTGGAAATAAATTTACTTAACTCTGCATCAGCTGGTAAAAATGGGTTTATTTGCCATATCTATCCATCCATTCTCTTCCACTTATCCGAGGTCGGGTCGCGGGGCAGCAGCTTGAGCAGAGATGCCCAGACTTTCCTCTCCCCGGCCACTTCTTCTAGCTCCTCCGGGGGGAATCCCGAGGCGTTCCCAGGCCAGCTGGGAGACATAGTCCCTCCAGCGTGTCCTGGGTCTTCCCAGGTGCCTCCTCCCGGTTAAACGTGCCCGGAACACCTCGCCAGGGATGCATCCAGGAGGCATCCTGATCAGATGCCCGAGCCACCTCATCTGACTCCTCTCGATGTGGAGGAGCAGCGGCTCTACTCTGAGCCCCTCTCAGATGACTGAGCTTCTCACCCTATCTTTAAGGGAAAGCCCAGTCACCCTGTGGAGGAAACTCATTTCAGATGCTTGTATTCACGATCACATTCTTTCGGTCACTACCCATAGCTCATGACCATAGATGAGGGTAGGAACATAGATCAACTGGTAAATTGAGAGCTTTGCCTTATGGCTCAGCTCCTTTTTTACCATGACAGACCGATGGAGAGCCCGCATCACTGTGGACGCCGCACCAATCTGTCGATCTCATGCTCCATTCTTCCCTCACTCATGAACAAGACCCCGAGATACTTGAACTCCTCCACTTAGGGCAGGATCTCGCTCCCAACCCTGAGAGGGCACTCCACCTTTTTCCGGCTGAGGACCATGGTCTTGGATTTGGAGGTGCTGATTCCCATCCCAACCATTTCACACCCACCATTTCTCAGAGAGAGAAAACAGGACAACGTCATCTGCAAAAAGCAGTGACCTAATCCTTAATCCACCAACCCGGACCCCCTCAACACCCTGGCTGCACCTAGAAATTCTGTCCATAAAAGTTATGAACAGAATCGGTGACAAAGGGCAGCCCTGACGGAGTACAACTCTCACTGGAAACAGGTTCAACTTACTGCCGGCAATGCGGACCAAGCCCTGACACCGGTTGTACAGGGGCCAAACAGACCTTATCAGGGGGTCCGGTACCCCATAATCCTGGAACACCCCCCACAGGATTCCGCGAGGGACACGGTCAAACATCTTTTCCAAGTCCACAAAACACATGTAGACTGGTTGGGCAAACTCCCATGCACCCTCCAGGACCCTGCTAAGGGTGTAGAGCTGGTCCACTGTTCCTCCTGAATTCGAGGTTCGACTATCCGATGGACCCTCCTCTCCAGAACCCCCGAATAGACTTTTCCAGGGTGGCTGAGGAATGTGATCCCTCTGTAGTTGGAACACACCCTTTGGTCCCCCTTCTTAACACTAGAACTCCCAGGTTTTCCTGACCCCCTCAGCCCTACCAGAGGTAGGCCAAATGGCCCCTTGGTTTGAAACTAAAATCTCAATCACCGACAATTGGCTCCCATTCATTTGTAAATGGGTGGCCCATTGGAATGTGTCACTTCCCTTCCCCCCAAGAACTGCAAACCACCCATCACCTGTGAGGCCTGGCACATTTGCATTTGCTTACTCAGAGTAACTAAAATCCAAGGCAGGCCAGGAAAGACACACATTCACAATATATGGAAACACAAGTCAAAATTGAGTGAAAACAGAATGAAGAGTTGGTAATAGAATAAAATGAATAGAATGAAAACATTCACTCTCCAATGTATGTTTGTATAAAAATGTCATAAGATGAGTAAAGTTGTGGTCCATGGTTTTTGACATGCTCATACACATACAGAATAAAATGTAAAAAAAAGTGGTAATGAAGCTGATGGAGCCTTTCATGGACAAGGGAAGAACTGTTACCACTGACAATTACTTTACATCATTGTCACTCGCTGGACGACTGCTCAGCCGGAAAACTACTCTTGTTGGCACCATAAACAAGATTCGTCGCGAGCTTCCACAATCAGCAAAAGAATCTTCGGACCGCAACGAATTCACCACACAGGTATGTTGTCGTTATTTTTATCTATTTTTATATATATTTTATCTATTTTGATTAATAATTACTATATTTATATAAAGTGCTGTGTTATTTTTCCTTTTCTTTTTTGCACCTAGAGCAAGAGCTCCAATTTCATTGTGTTATTATACTGTATATAAAAGTGCAATGACAATAACGTTTTATCTTTTCTTATCTTACTTATCAGGTGTTTTCAACCACTGGCACCACACTCACAGTTTATGCGCCCAAGAGGAAGAAGACCGTCTGTATCCTCAGCACCATGCACAACATAGTTGAGATTGGGGATAACCGAAAGAGGAAGCCAAACACAGTCACTGATTACAACACCATGAAGTGCGGCGTGGACATTATGGACCAGAAGGTTCGACAGTACACCGTAAGCGCAGGAACACGGCGATGGCCAGTTGCCGTGTTTTACAACATGATCGACATGGCAGTGATGAATGCTCACGTGCTGTATCAGGCATGCACCGGAGTGAAGGAGAGAAGGGTGGACTTCATGGCGCAGCTTGCAACTGAGCTTGCTAAGCGGTTTATGCAAGAAAGGATGGTGGACAAGGAGCAGCTGCTTTTGCAACAACCTGCCACACCACACCCAGGGAAAAGGGCCAAGTGTCAGGTGACCGTCCAGTGCAAGAAAAATAATGCAACCTTGCACTGTGTGGACTGCTACAAGTACACCTGTGGGAAATGCAAGAAGGAGACTGACTGGCAGTGCCAGATATGTGCCAACAGATCACATCAATGAACTGATAAAATACTGGTCACTCCCACACACACACACATACACAAATACCAGATGTTGCACATTTATGTAAATGTATATTTTTCTATTAGTGGTAGTAGTTTTTATTTTGTATTTTTTTGTTTAAGAAAATAAACGCTTTGAACTTTGGAATCTTTGAATCAATTTTTCTAGACCAGTTGTACCCTTGGTATGGCCCCTTACATATTGCTCCTAGATGACTGTGATCCCTGATTGTATAGTCAGTAGCACCTTGTAAGTCGCTCTGGATAAGAGTGTCAAGTAATTGCCACATTTACAGAACAATGGCAACCGTTCACACGTGATTAAGGATATTAGGTAAAAACAACCGGGCCAAATGGCCCCTCTCTGGTAGAGCTAGGGGGATAGGGCCAAATGGCCCCTCTCTGGGAATTCTAGTGTTAAAGAGGGGGACCACCACCCCAGATCTGCCAATCCAGAGGCACTGTCCCCGAATCCATGCGATGTTACAGAGATGTGTCAGCCAAGACAGTCCTACAACATCCAGAGCCATGAGGAACTCCGGGCATATCTCATCCACCCCTGGGGCCCTGCCACCAAGGAGTATTTTAACAACCTCGGCGACCTCAGTCCTAGAGATCGGGGAGCCCACCTCAGAGTCCCCAGGCTCTGCTTCTTCATATGAAGGCATGTTAGTTGGACTGAGGAGGTCTTCAAAGTACTTCCCCCACCAACCCACAATGTCCCGAGTCGAGGTCAGTAGCTCACCATCCCCACCATATACAGTGTTGACACTGCACTGCTTCCCCCTCCTGATATGCCAGACGGTGGACCAGAATTTCCTCGAAGTTGTCCGATAGCCGTTCTCCACGGCCTCCCCAAACTCCTCCCACGCCCAAGTTTTTGCCTTAGCAACCACCGAAGCCGCATTCCGCTTGGCATGCTGGTACCTATTAGCTGCCTCCAGAGTTCCACAGGACAAAATGGTCCGGTAGTACTCCTTCTTCAGCTTGACGGTATCCCTCACCACCAGTGTCCACCAACGGGTTTGGAGATTGCCGCCACGACAGGCACCGACCACCTTACGGCCACAGCTCCGGTCAGCTGCCACAACAACAGAGGCACGAAACATGGCCCATTCGGACTCGATGTCCCCCACCTCCCTCGGGACGTGGTCGAAGTTCTGCCGGAGGTGTGAGTTGAAGCTACTTTTGACAGATGTTCCCAGCAGACCCTCACAACACGTTTGGGCCTACCAGGCCTGGCCGGCATCCTCCCCCACCATCTAAGCCTACTCACCACCAGGTGGTGATCAGTTGACAGATCCGCCCCTCTCTTCACCCGAGAGTCCAAGACATGTGCCCGCAAGTCTGATGACACGACCACAAATTTGATCATTGAACTGAGGCCTAGGTTGTCCTGGTGCCAAGTGCACATATGAACACCCCTATGCTTGAACATAGTGTTCGTTATGGACAATCCGTGACAGAAGTCCAATAACAAAACACCGCTCGGGTGGGGAGGGCATTCCTCCCAATCACGCCCTTCCAGGTCTCACTGTCATTACCCACGTGAGCATTGAAGTCTCCCAGCAGTACGAGGGAGTCCCCAGAAGGTATGCCCTCTAGCACCCCCTCCAGGGATTTCAAAAAGGGTGGGCTTTCCAAACTGCTGTTCGGCACATACACACAAACAACACTTAGGCTACCCTCTCGTCCACTGGGATAAACCCCAATGAACAGGCTCCAAGTCGGGGGGCAACTAAGTATGCCTACACCCGCTCGGCGCCTCTCACCGGGGGCAACTCCAGAGTGATAGAGAATCCAGCCCCTCTCAAGGAGATTGGTTCCAGAGTCCAAGCTGTGCGTCGAGCTGAGTCCGACTATATCTAGCTGGAACCTCTCGACCTCACGCACTAGCTCAGGCTCCTTCCCCTTCAGAGAGGTGATATTCCATGTCCCAAGGGCCAGCTTCTGTAGCCGAGGTTCGGACCGTCAAGATCCACCACCCAACTCACACTGCACCCGACCTCCTTGGCCCCTCCTACAGCTGGTGAGCCCATGGGAAGGAGGGTCCACGTTGTCTCTTCGGGCTGTGCCCAGCCGAGCCCCATGGGTGCAAGCCCGGCCTCCAGGCCTGACTCCAGAGGGGCGCCTCGGTGACCCATGTCCGGGCGAGGGAAAATGTCGTCCAAGGTTTTTGTTCTTCATAGCAGGTTTGGTTGAACCGCTCTTTGTCTCATCCCTCACCTAGGACCATTTTGCCTGGGGTGACCCTACCAGAGGCATAAAGCCCTGGACAACAGAGCTCTTGGGATCATTGGGACACGCAAACCCCTCCACCATGATAATGTGGCAGTTCGAGGAGGAGTTATTTGCCATATGTGAGTTAAATGTGTAGTCCTTGACAATTTAGATTTTTGCATGATAAGGTAAAATAATGGCATCATAGCTGCAAGAGTTGACAGAGGGAAACAAGTTGTTATTAATAAAAAATCAGCTTAGATGCACTGACAAGGAAAAATAAGGAGAAAAAATGAATGACACACATTTACAAGTAACCACAAAGGTCTGACAATTCATGATCCTTCATGAAATATAAAATAGATGAGGTAACTTTAGGCAGTGTGATGCATTAGTAGATGAGCAATCTACAGAATTTTGTAATATAAGAATAAATTTGTGATTGTCATATTAAAACAAGAAAATTACCTATTAATTCCTTATCATCTCAGTAATCAGTCTCCTGTAGAAGGCTGCATCTGACTTCAATGAAATAAAATGTGATAACAGTTCTTATTTTTTAGTTCATGATTAAGACCTTTGGCATTTTATCTAATAAAGTTTAGTATGGTTTTTGTTTGTTAGAAAAATACAGGTATTTCTTATATCATTAGTTGTTATTGGAATGAAGAGATTTGTGTAAAAAGGAGTTACAACAAAGTGAAACAGTTGGGACACCACCAGGGTAACCCCTATAAATTGAATGAATGCACAATAATGCAGCATGCAATAATTTGCGGACACATCTTTCCAGAAGTGGGTTCAAAACAGAACTGAGAACAAGATGGCCGGTTCTTAGGTTATATAATTACTCATCAGGAAAGAATGGATCCAGGAGCATAGACAACGGAATTGATGTCAGCAGTGGAGTGACTGTCAGTCTTTTGTTCTGCAGAAGGAGGAAGACTAAAGACAGAAGATTTCTAGATCTTTGCTCTTGCTTGAGTTTCTTGCCTTTTGGCACAAGAGGTCTACAGCAGGACCTCTGTAGAGATGTCTGCGCAACTCTGATTTACACGTTTATTTTCAGATGAATTCCAGGCAGATCCTGGGAATCTAAGTTGGGGGTTTTGTGCAGCTGGAGATGTGCTGAATCTACCATTTTAACAGGACTGGTGTGCCACAAAAGTTTTAATAAAGTTTTAATAAATTTGCAATGCTTTCTGAAAACATGTTTTCGCTTTGTCATTATGGGTTACTGAGTGTAGGTTGGTGGAGAAAAATGACAGATTTATCCATTTAAATGTAAACCTAGAAGACATAAAGTGTAATTAAGGAAGAAAGTAAAGTCACCTTCAATCCCACCCTGTCTTACATTCACAAAAGAGGTCAAAGACCTGCATGTTAAGTCTCACTGTTGTCAAATACGCCATGCAGCAATGCATACAAGAAACAAATACATGTGCTCAAACAATGTAGAAGGGATAAGCAGTTAGAAAAACAATAACATAATTGGTTAATTTATTTTCTTCAGTTGATAACTCTAATCACAAAAGCAATTATATAATTAAAGAAGCAAAACAACTGAAATATGTTACCATGAACAATGCACTACTTTACGGAAATAAAATTATACAGTTACCAAGAAATACACTTTCATATCACCTCTGTTTTATTATTTTCTGACCATATTTCCTCCTAACTAGTGAGTTTTCTGCCCGTTTTATATTCTTTGGCTCTAGACTAAAGGTTACATTACTGGTCAAGAGAAGGGCACATATCTGAGTAATGCCTAGGGGAAGGCTTTCAGTGTAGTTCAAGCAGTTATTGAAGAACAGTTTGCTTTTTATAAAAATGTTGTTTTAAGTGGAACGGATGCTTCTAAATGTTTGTGTAAAGTGTTTTTAGCTTTTAACCTATTGTCTCCATATGCTTTTGTTCTTTTCTCTGCAGATGGAAGCCAAAAAGTAAAGTTCAGGTTTTCTTGTGTAAATGTAACTAAATAAAAACTTTAAATCCTAAAGGTATAACCTAAAATGACTAAAGCTATGACTGACTGTTGTTTTTTGGCAGTTCAGTCATCATCGTACCCTCAGAAAATGTATTTTGGCTACCTGCTCTGACCAATATAGGACTATAGTAAATTCCCTCTTATGTTCATAGTGTGTCAAAAAGAAAATACTGGCTCTGTCTCACTGCACAGTTCTTTCATTCCAGCAGTCCCTCAGAATTCTGTCTGCACACTAGGTGTGCATTATTCACATGTTGTACTACACCATGCCCCTTTGACCCTCAATAGCTTTTGAAAGGTTCCAGTTCAGCAGTCACGGCAAAAATATCCCACCTAGGAAGTCACACAGTATGTCATTACTTACTGTGCTGCTTTTCTCAGGGCAAGATAACCTACAGCTAATTTATATGGTAGTGCCAGCAGCGATTCTTAACACTTTAGTAAAATAAATTTAAATTCTGATGGTACAGATTCCCAGATAATAAGGGAGGAAATGTATAAATCTTGATAGAATCATAAGCAAGACAAACATGGCGGATTTGTTCATAAATCCTAATTGTCCTAATCCTACAATGGGGTATTGTTAATGATAGCATTTGGGTCAGTTTTGTCTTTTTCTGCCTAAGCAGATGGCTGAGGTCAAGCTTGTGACTTGGTGACTTACGAGTTTATTCACAGTTTTACAGAAGCATATATTGGCAGGAAATCATTCCCTGAAAGCAAGCTATCTTTCTTTTTAACTTTTGTGTATCACAAACTAGTCTGAATCTTTGTTCAGTCGGATTGACTCATGGGAACCATGCCATTTTTTAAATAAATAACAACTGTGCAGGAATATTTTCAGTAAAGTCACCAACATTATTTTAAAGTGACACTCTCTATGAACTACAAGCTCTGTGCTGGGGAATCTACATTAGTTACTCAGAGAAAAAAATGAAAGTTGATCTTTCATTTTAATCAGTACATTTATAAATCAGTCTCTTAAAGCAAAACACCCTTCAAAATGTCTTTCCAAAATGCTTCCATTAAATAACAACTTGGTTATACTATGGGCATTATTTTTGCTTTTAAAATCACTACAACCTCTGCACAAATGCATTTTTATATGTATCAAACTATATAGACTCTTTTTAAGTGTACACCACACTGGACAGAATGGTATTCTTATGTTTGTGTACAGTGCCAATTAAAAGTGTTGACCCCTTAAACGTTTTATTGTTTTACAAAACACAATCATAGTGGATTTAGTTAGACTTTTTTGGCATAAATCACCAGACTCATAAATGTCAATGTGAAAACAAATCTCTTAAAAAATAATCTAAACTCTACTTCTTCATCCCATTCTTGATCCTCTTCCACCTCTCCTTGTTGAGATACATCACCATCACTTCTGAATGGCATTGTTGTTCTCATCTTCATTATAAATTTGGAAAGCTTTTATGAAGTTAGACCTGTTATCTGTTGTTGTTCTCAGAATCTTCCCCCTGAACTTCGAACTCAGAATGGATGTCATTCAGGGCACTTGCCAACACACCAAATGTGTCGGAACCCCTCAGTTGTTTACAGGCTAGAGCTGCTGAGCATCTTTGAGACTGTCAGGGTCAATCCAATAACTCCAGTGAAGTTTCACCTTCTGACAGACCAGCAGTCAGTGGTGGTAGCAATATGGTCTACTTCCCTCATGGCCTTACTCACTGCCTTCTTCATTTCCTCTCAGGCATGACCAATGATGGAATGCAGTGTCGGTTAGGACATCATTTTTGCATTAGGTTGCAGTTCACAAAATATCTAAACAATTCTTGCTCAATAACAGAGAATGTCTGGATCCCTTGGACCATATACTTGTAGCTTTGTCAATGGCCCTCTGAGACATAATCCAGATTTTTACAAGCTGATGGAGAGGGTCTCAGGAGTCCTTTTTCTTTTTGTTGAGGTCAGCTCTCCATATTTGTTAAAATGGTGTACATGCTTTCTCTGAAACACTGCGACAAATTTTATAAGCATAAAAAGTTACAGGATTTAAATGCTACTCAATAACACACTGTTACCTCTTACTTTAACGCAATTTGCCAATGTAATAAGTCAATTATGTGAATCAGCCAGCCCTATTTTGTGCCCTGACTATAATAATCATTTTAATTTTTTAAAATTTATTAACTGGATTTTGAGTACTCTTCTGTAACTTGCCACAACCATAAATGTTACCTCGCCTGGTGTAAATAATAGTTACCTGAGGAAAACAGGAAATATCCAATTGGCAGGTAACAAGAGTGTTTCACGGTAATGGACAGTTGCATTGAGTTACTTCTGGCAGAATTCAGAGGTAAATGTTATATTTGTGATTTAGATATTCTCAGCAACATTAGCTAGATATCTGCACTGACATAATGCTAATTATGATAACTAAATTAAATTAAATTACCTTAATGTGTTTCTTGAGGTTGGATGGGGAGTTTTTAAATGCCAATATTTCTGAATTTTTGGGCAAGCACAAGGGGCACTTCATCCGGTATGAGGAATCTTTTACGTCAGCATAAGAAAACATTTCTCGTAAATATAGCCAGGGTTTACATCCTTGTCATCACAAGTGTCATTTGTCACCAAAGTTGCTAATGCCATCACAATTTTTGCTTCCATCATGAAGGTGTTGTCATCGGGGAGAATTCTACTGTGGTGTTCACTTGACATGCCTGGGATTAGCTGGAAAATTAAATTTTACCGCAGCTTTTGAGGGCACTTGTTTGCACCTAACCTAACCAACATGCTTGAAAACTAGGACATCTGATTTGCTGCTTGTTTGCAGTCTGTATTCCAACTATATACATATATATATGTATACAGTATATGTGTGCGTATTTTTTTTTTATAGAAAAGATGCTTAAGGAAAATGTATCGAAGTAAAAGTATACTTTCAACTTACAGAATGTAGTGGAGTAAAAGTGAAAGTTGACAGAAATATAACAACTCAAGTAAAGTACAGATACTCCCAAAAAATACTTAAGTACGGTAACAAACTTATTGCTTTAATAGTAAATAAGTTGGTTCTAATTAAAAATTTGGTTAAAGAAAAAAATACTCCTGCTATATACCCTTGAGTGTGCAAATGAGACAATAAATAAAACCTTGAATGTTTAAATCTAATGGTTTTCAAATGAGTTCTCTCATTAATAAAATGTTTTTTCTAAATCAGTTTGCGAGCAGTTCAACAATCCAGTTTTCATTTAACAATTCAACAAACTGAATAAAAAAGTTTAGCCTGAAATGTTTAATACAACTGGCTGATTTTGTGCTAAATGCCAAATACTCTGCTCTACAGCCTGACCAAGTTCAAGTGGACTTTATTGTCATATCATCTGTATATGGGCAGCATAGTGGTACGACATTTCATTCCCCTAGGCCATGGTGCAACATAAAGCAAGCTCCTTATAAATACTGTAAGAGGGTTACATACAAGGAGGATTATGCATAAGAATAAATCTATAATTATGTGCAATTAAGTAATTAAAGAACACACTATAATCAATATAATAATTTAACGACCATACAAATAGACAAGAATGTTGGACATAAGGAAACAGACGTATGACAGCAGTTCTTGAGAGCAAACATGAAGTTTGTGTAACACAAGTTGTCTAAACAGTCACACACAATAGGTAGTTTTTATCAGAAGACAGCAGCAGGAATAAAAGGCTGTACACTGATTTAAGTCAGATTTGAATTTGGAGGCAGCAGGCTGTTCAATTGTCTAACAGTCTGAGGAAAAGAACTATCAAATAGTCTGGTAGAGCTGATTTGGCACCATCTACCAGACAGCAAAAGACTAAACAGTTTGTTCTCATTCTAATGTTGGAGGCCTTGTGACCCAATGATTTTCTCTGCAGAGCGTCTAATTTGCAGGATGATCTTACGATCTGACACATTACAGTTCCCATGCAGATCAAAGACCTTGATGTAAAGGGGGTGTGCTGCGATCTAGACCTTCTGTAGTCCATCCTTATGACATTTTGTGGTGTTTTAACAGTTCTCGATTGTCCAAAAACACATTCTTCACACTACCAGTAGTTTGAAATTTATTGAATTAATTTAAAATAGTGTTATCTGAAGGCATTATAAATTTAAAGCATCTCTGTTATAGATTTGGATTCAGTGCATGCTGTGACGACATGCACACGAAGAGGCATTAACCAGTTCTTCACGGCCACAGTAACTGCATTTATTTTGCATTAAACATTATTTCATAGGTTGTCAGAGTGGTTTGTCATGTCTTTAGGAATATTTATCAAGTCATTTTACCACTGAAACTAAATCTCTCTGTAATGTGTCAACAGTATTGTTTTCGTATACTACTACAATAAATAGTATGCAAAATGGAGGGCACTCTGTCACCCTCTCTTAATGCACACTTGGACTAACTCAGCTCATTTTATAATGCAATCATGTGGTGATCCATCACAAATATGTCCACGACCTATGAAACATTTGCCTAGAGATGGAAGGAGCCCGATATGCCATATTTCATGGGGTTATGTGATATATCAGGTATGGTTTTTACGCTAACAAAGGAAAAGACAAATGTGTTGAGTGCTGTGCTGTCAAGTAATGCAGCATGAATATTGGCTGCTTCGTTGTTATGTGACACAGAAAGGTTATTTGATACTATACTTCTGGGTGGTGATCTAACCAGTATATGTTGGCAGGTGAACCTCCTTGTTTGGAACTGCAGAGACAGCAGTCTCCTTGCGGCCTTCCTTCCTGAATTGATGATGTAACCTGTGTTTCCAAATCTCAGAAATTCTGTTTCTTCAAGGGCAACTCAGAAAAGCCCAACATGTCTGTTTGGGTCTCTATGGCACTTGGTGCTTTGCTGCATTAGCCCATAGGTCTTCTACTTATCCCACTACCTGACACCATTGTAGTGCTGTGCAGTGCTTGCCAGTATTGACCAAATGGATTTTTGGTAATTTCATTGATATTTTAGGATGCTTGTTATCCTTAAAAGGACTGATCACTTTAGACACAATAGAATGGTAACCATGTGACTGTGGCAGGCTTGCCCTTTTTATAGGCTGTCTTATGGCTGGCAGTGAAGCTACTCATTTGAACAATGGAATGCCAGCTCATACTGTTACTAACTCAGTGCTGATGATGTCCTGAGTCAATGCCAGTACAAAGCATTAAAAGACTCCACGGTTGTGGTCAAGTTTTGAGAACGACCTAAACTTAAATCATTTTGGGCTAAAATATTTGCAAATGTCTTAGATAGCTTCAGATCTAAATTCTCATTCCACTAGCAGCAATGTACTGTATGGAGTAATCTCACATGGAAAGACATTATGTAATGAAAAGTTTGTTGTAAACATTAACTACATTGCTTGCACAAAGGTTCATTTTGCTTAATTTAAAGAATACCTAACCCATATCCGATTTTAAACAGAAAGAAATTAAATTATCCTTAAGAGGAATGATTTAGGATTTTTTTAGAATTAGGCAAAAAATCAACAATGTTGTTCTAAAATAAGCATGGAAGGTCTCTGCTAAGCCTTTTTTATGATGTTGTTTAGCTTCTTCTTCAAGCAAAAATAAGTCCTGCTTGATTTTCTAGCACAAGAAGCTGTTATGTTTGTTTTTGACTACCATTTGCTGTTAAAAGTGCTGTGAGTCAGAGCTCTGTTCTACCAGGAAATGTAATTGCTCTTTTAGGTAGCTCACTATTGCTAGAAGGACTACTTTCTTTATCAATACAAGCACGGTGATTATGTGACTGTAGCAGGTTTGCCCCTTTTTGTAAGCTCTCCTGTGACTGGAACTAAAACCGTTCCTTTGAAAGCTGGAATGACAGCTCATACTGCTTCAGATTTAATGTTGTTGTCATCCCTGGTCTATTCCAGAGTCAGTGCCATTACATAGCCTTTCCTTTGAGAGAGTCCCAGCAACCACATCCAACTCCTTTGCATTGACATACATCAATGGGGTTCTGTTCTCTTGCGCTGTTACTGTGCAGTTAATGATGAGGGCACAATCATTAATCATTAATGTTGCTCTAAAATAAACATGGAATGTCTCTGCTAAGCCTTTTGAGCTTCTTTAAGCCAAAATAAGAACTGCTCGATTTTAAAGCTCTAGAAGCTGTTACATTTGTTTTTGACTACCATGTGTTGCAAAAATTGATGTGACTCAGAGCTCCGTTCTACCAGATAATTTATTTTTGTTTCTGCCAATAGGTCAATAGATTTGGAAGCAAATAAAGTAAATCTGAGTGCTTCAAAAAAAACCTAAAATACAATGTGATGTTTAATGGAGGTCCATGTATGACCACCACAGATATGAAAATGAGCATCTCATTTATTTGCTTCTGGCTAGTGTATTTGCAAATTTAAAAGTGCAGTAAGGAAATCCCAAAACATATAATGGAGAACATTTTTGTTATAAATGAGGTGAAGTTCCACCTAAACAGATAGACAGCAACTCTACCACAGTGTGGAAATTTAATCCTGTGTCCAGAATAAAAAAAAAAAAAAGAACAAAACCTGAAAAATATCCTGTGTGTTCATATCCTTTATCCTGTTGCTAGATATAATATTTTAACCTATCATGTATTTTAACTTGTTTTATTTATAGATTTTTTACATGTAGAAACATGATGTATTTTTCCTGTGTTTCTCTGTTAAGGGCCAATGGGGCACAGCCACACCAGATGTTGGGCAAAATAAGTAGTAGATTTCACTCACTAGTTTAACTTATGCACTGGGTGTGTATACATACATATACTGTGTATATATATATATATATATATATATATATATATATATATATATATATATATATATATATATATATATATATATATATATATATGTATTTTCTGGTCTAGCTTGAACCAAAGTAAGATGTCTACTCACGGGAATGCCCGCCTTTTTAGCCGTTTCTTGTTGCTGAGGAAGAAGGTGGTAATGTAGCCAACAACACCCCCTTTCATCACATATTACATACCTCTGATGGGCCCAGAAGGTAATCCTCCGATGCACATGTATGACAAGATATATATAGGCAACAGACAGAAAAAGGTTTAGGGATAGCTAACCACGTATACTAAAAAATCAGCAAAAGAAAAGAAACACGTCTTTACATAAGCCAAGTTCACAACTGAACAGACTAGCAGGTTGAGTTTGTTCTATAAATATGGTAGATAGGAGGAAGAGGTGGAGTCAGGGTGCCCGGAAAAGAAACTGATGTGGCAGGAAGGTGGATTCATTGGTACAGGAAATGATGTCATCAGGGTGTGCCAGGAGGTGATGTCAACAGTGGGTGGACCAGTGGTGATGTCACTGAGAGGCAGGACCTTTGGCTGAAATGCAGAGGAACAAGAAGAGAGAGGATCAAATGAGAGCGCAAACCCCCAATCTGGCTGACGAATAACACTATTTGAGCTTGTAAACTGTCCCCGATGTGCGCATGTGTTACAATATATACAGTATAAAGGGTGGTCCAGATCTAATTATGCAATTTTCATTATGCTATTACTTATTAAGATAATTACATAGAAAATCACCCGAAAAATCCCGGACCATGAAGAAGAGTGCGAACTGAAGACATGAAGAATCATATTTGATGGTAATAAATGCTATAATCTACACATTTGTTTCTGGCTTTCTGTTGTTTCAAAAAGTACAAAGGACATTATTTTTAACTAGCACAAATCAAATTTAGGAGATACGATGGTGTGATGGGCAGTGCGGCTGCCTCATGGATCCAGCATATGGGTTTGTTTTATGCCCCTGATTGTTGCATTTATGGCTGCATGTTTCTGCAAGTACTCTGGTTTTCCTTTAAACATCCCAAAATACATTTCAAATAGGCCCTGTGGGTGTGGGCCCTGCAATTGACTAGCATCTCATCCAAGATTGTGCCCTACATTGTGCCCAGTGCTAGAGTGAATGAGAAGCTCTGAGAAGGTTTCAGAATGTTATGTTAAGAAACATATTTTCACAACAGACTACCCTGCAGTTCCCAATACTGACAGTTTTTGCATACTATAATGATGTATCTGAGCTACCTATGGATGTACTGCTCATCTCTGCATGAAATGTATTCATTTTGTGAACAAGGGCCTGAAATAAAACATTTTTGACTCCAACTAATCTCAGACTTTCATTTCTGTTTCATTTTCTGTATGATCTGAGATCTGCAAAGCATTTCAAGCTTTTTTAAATTAGGTGCGAATCCATGCAATGGGGTCTTTTTTATAAGAAAAAGACACAATGTGTCGCCTTTGCAGATTTTAGCCTCACCTTACCTTGTAGTTTAGCATTACATCGACAAATGTTTTACTTTTTGCTTTACATTTAACATTTGAGGCTTCCTTTATAACTTCACCTTGCCCTGTGTCACCATTGTGGTTACTTTTTGCTCTCTATAGCTTTTTGCAAGCTGGGCTGTAATTCGTTCTTTTCTTTTATCAGGTTTTTGCTGGGTTGGACAAACTGAGCTTTATATTACATCTTTGATTTCTAGATCTGTAACATAGTGTACAACATAATTTCACTGGCAACAAAAAAGAATATGTGCAGGAAAATTAACAGAAATTTTAGTTTAACTTGAGGCATTTGCAAATTTATTAAAGTAGTGCATGGCTCTCTTGTATGTGAGGTAGAGAGAAGAAGGGAGAATATGAAATGTTTTGAGTGTCATAACAATCTGTTTACAGCGTGCCTACCATATTTATTTAAAATTTAAGCGCATGTGAAAAATGTGTTATTAATGCCTATTTTGTTTTAAATTTGCAACAAGCAAAAAATGACAAATTAGGACAGGTAGCGGCCAGCCCTTCCAGTGCCTGATTAACTTGAAAACAATGTCAGATGGCATTAATTTCTCAAACAAGTTAAATCGCCAGTCACTCATCTCATATTTTTATCTATTAGACAGGGCCCAGGTTAGACAATCCATTACACTCGCCTGATTCTTTCAGTTAACCTCTTTGACCTGCCACTGAAGAATATACTGTTGGAAATGAAGGTTAAGTGGATGCCATGTTAAGACTTTACCAGTAATGCTTGACAAAAAAGCAAAGGAAGCAGCTAAGAAAATTTATACCATGGGCTCAATGAGAAATCGGGACTTCATTCAGTTCAAATAGCCTGTATGACATTCAAAATTTATTGCAGTCCATCAAGTTTTGTGCCATTAGGTTGCCATTATCACAAACCTAGTTCGTGAAGTGACCATCAGAATAACTGTGTCAAAAACAAGTCTATTCGGCCGAACTAAGATCGACAATCCCAACATTCTAAAGTACCTTGGTTAAGTTTTGAAGATCCCCAAAGTACTATTGTCTACCAAACTACTTGGTAATGTTTTCCATGTTTCTATGTTTCTCAGTGTGAAAAAAAACTTTATACCATTTGTGCTGAATATACCCTTAACCAAATTTTTGTGTCCCTGTGTTTTTGAGAATTCATTTACAATAACATGTATAATCCACTGTACTAATTCATCCACAATTTCAAGATCATCTATGTACATTAATGAGAGCTGTTCCCCAAGTACTGATGCCTGAGGAAACATTGTTTTTTAACATCACCTAATTCAGTTGAAATAACTTGCACCATAACTTTTTACTTACTAGGTTTAAAAAAAAATTGCTTCCATTTACACTCCATTCTTTGAACCCCCACTTCCTTTAGTTTAATCCCTAGCTTCCCATGTGGGACTTTATCAAAAGCCTGCTGAAAATTAAGATAAATAGTATCATATGTACTTCTCTGATCATATATATTTATTGATTTCTCATTGAATTCCAGCATATTAGTGAAACATGATTTCCCTTGTTGACTATTGCACCCGTTCTTCCATTTGCTGCCCAGTCTTTTCCATAATAATTGCTTCCATTAATTTATCTGTGACGCATGTTACGTTTACTGGGATTAGCTTGATCACCTTTTCTTATAAAATTTTACATCATTTGCTAGCTTCCAATCTGTACTAATTTCCCCTGTGTGCAGTGAATGTGGATAAATATAAATTAAGGTTTTAACTATGTTCTCACTGACTTCTTTAAGCATGCTAGAAAAGATGTTATCTGGTCCCAACATTTTATCAATCCAAGCAAAACCTCTCCCTTTACAATCCCTCAGGACCTCCTTAATAATCTCACTAACTGTTGGAAGGATGGACTTTTTCTAATGTGAAAACTTAAAATTGCAAATTTATAGCATTAACTGTTTTAGTATACGTATAGTTAAGTTCTCATATACTGTTTTCAGTGCACTTAATGTACTTCATCCTTAAGTTGTTTTTTTTAAATACCATCGGGCTCCGCCCCTGCTCGCTTCGCTCGCCAACCACCGGGTTTGCTTTACCGGATATACAATTTAAAGACGATATTTGTCCTTTATTTCTGGCCCCGGGTGTGGTTAAATCTCTCTCTTGCGGGACATATAATGCTGCTCGCATTGTAAAGGGGGGGGGCTGAACGCACGCGAAGGAGATGCAGTCGGACCAACTGCTGGCAAGCTGTGTGTTCCGCTTGTCGCGCTGCCTTGTCTCGAGGGACATCAAAGTGTCTTCCGAGAAGATCACGTCTCGTCTCCCTCGTGTCCCGCCCAAGATTTTTTTTTTATAATAGAGAGATTAGAATACACAAATAACCTGTTTGAGGAATATAATGCATTTTCTGCAATGTGACTCCTCAACTGCCTTTTACCTTTCCTAATGCTATTTTTAACCACTGTCTTTAAGTTATTCTAAACTCTAAGGATTACAATAGAGTTATTTGCCTTATACGCCTTACGTAGTTGTTTGTTCTTTGGAGCTAATTTGTAGCTACTTATTTATCCACTGCAGGGTTCTTTGTAATTTCTTACAGCTAGTATGTTTGGAGCTGCATTGTGCATAAAATGATTTTAAACCTACTCCACTGCCTTGCCTACCTCCACACTTAACAGTAGAACTGCCACACATTTTTTCAGTTCTCTAACTGTCGAGAAGCTATCTTAACGGAGCCTGATACAGCTTATGTGAATGTAAAAATAATACATTTCTTAGCACTTAGCACAGATGGCCGGGGCCCATACCCGGCCAGGACGCCCCCTATGTGTATTTGCCAGGGGAGCAAGGATGGGCTGCACAGTACCTCCCCCAGACCACTTGGTGGCAGCCCCCCTGGGTGACTGTCATGCCTCAGATACCCACAGGGCTCCATGGAAGATGGAGTTCTCCACTGCCCTGTTGGGATCCGGTGTGGCCACCAGGAGGCGCTGTAGGGGTTCCTGGGCCCATCTGGGCCGTAGTTCAGCCACATCCAGAGATGCAATCGGAGGCAGGTGGTCAAGCACCTGAAGCACTTCCAGGTGAACTATAAATGGGTCCAGCAGCCACCACAACAGGAGCCTGAGTCAGGAGAAGGAGAACAACGCTTGCCGGGAGGAGTGGAGGTGCAAAGAGTAGTGTGTGTTTTGCTTTGGTTGGTGCTTTTGGGACTGTGTACTGCCTGTGGGACACGGGGAAGATGTGACCCACAGGTGAAGAAAAATAAAAGTTTATTTACTTTTATACGTATATGCCTGTGGTGTCATTTTGTGTCGGGTCGGCGCTTATATAGCGCCTTTGTTACAACAGTTTGCATTGATTTTTTTTTCACTTTAAATGCTATTTTATGCTTTCAGTTTAAAAAAAAAGTTAATTTAATTGCATAACATCTCTCCACTTTTCACTGCATTTCTTCTAACGGGTGCAAAAGGGACCAAAGGAATGTTCCCACAAACACGTCTTTCCAAAATTATAATTCTGCTAGAAGTAAAACACCTTCAATATTTAATTAAAAAAATAAAAACAATTTAGAATTACCTGGATACATAAAATAATAAATATTGAAAAGTAATTTTCTTTTAATAAATCATTTATTAAAATTATAGCATTAGTAGGTAAATGGCAATACTGTCCACAGCAGCAGTCTGGACCCATCAATGTATGTAAATATTAAAATAGACAGCCAGCTGTCTTTGTCTGTGTACACAATGTAAAACCATCATGATTTATATATGTGATTTAATATATGTAACTGTGTGTGTGATTCAGTATGTGCCAAAACATTTCAATGTAGCTGTACTCAAACAATATTTGTTTTTCTCCTGAAGTGGTGACTTATTCACAGTCAAGTACCATGCTGCATTGATCCTTCCATCTTTACAAAGAAAGACCTCTGTTTAGTCCTGATTTTGAGCGCATTGACAAGTCTACCGTGTCTATGAAAACATTGTGAGTGAGCTGCCTTACAGCTTTGTGCTCTTCAGTCTCAGCTTGCTCCATTTACAATTGATGTCTTCTTTACCCTAATTAAATTGATACTGGTGTACTTTGTATTCCATTGTGATGTCATTTCAGGTAAGTATAAATACATTTTTTAAGTAACTGAAATAACTGTTTCAGTTTTGTCTCTATTTTATTCGTCACGTGTGGTGAAACAATATGAGTGATTTATAGCATGACATTTTTAAGTGATTATTCTCTAGTTGTCTGCTTTAGACAAACAGCAGTTCACTCTTGCGGAACAATGTTCAGTAATGTCAGTCACAGCAGAGCATTTGTGAGGCAAAACGAATATGAAAATATGATCAAGTGCAATCTAAAGTAGGTAAGCAGTGATTCAAGGCTGGGCATTAGCATTCAATGACATTGCTTGTTTTGGTAATATGAAGTACTTCATGTAAAGAAACAAAGAAAAATATCACTTTCTGAGCAGAAACTGAGTTAAAAAAAACATGGGCATTTGCAGTGCAGCAATTTGGGAAAAGTCAATGCAGAACAGGAACATGATATGTATATTGATGAAATAATTAAATATTTAGATACAAAATTGGCAATTGGCATCGGTTTTGGCACTAGTGTTAAAAATTTGCCTCAGTTTACTTTTTGAGACTTTGACTCATCTGGCCAAAAATTTGCCCTAATAAAATTAAATTTAGTTTTGGAAAAGGCACTCTGACAAAACATTGTGAACTATATTATATTATGGTCACAAGATCCTATTGCTCTGATCACCACAACCATTTGTAGGGTTATCCTCAGTGGTGTAGCTAGCTAGCTGAAGGCCCCTGTGCAGATCCCTGAGGCAGACCCCTCCTGTCTAGCATAACTGTTAGAAATTTATTTGCAACTAAATCCTAGGGGCATCAGCTACATGAATATGTTCAGCACCACAACCAGCCATGGAACGATCAGCTGATGCCTGTACCTCACTTTAGTTTTCGATCTCCATCTCCAGATCACTTGCACCAATTCAGCAGTGATACGCAAAATGTTGTCCATGGAGTATATTGCTTTCTGCATTCGCATTGGTCACTCGCCAGATGTCGATGCCAGAAGTTGTTTGCTCTTTGAAAATGCACGCACAAAGAATCCAGGTAAAATCAGCAAAGCTATCTTCTCTTCTATCAAAGAGAGTCAAACTAAAACGCAATGGTTATTTTCCTATATCCCTGAATTTTGAGAAAAGTCAACATCTGACCTGAAAGAGCTAAAGAACAACATTATACAAGGCTTGCATTGAATTAACTTCCTAAAATTTGTTTGGTGACTGTCAGCCACTTTTCAAATTACATTCATTTTAACTAGAGCTTGTGCAATGTGAGACCAGCTTAACTTACTGAGCAATAAAAACTGCCCGTTATTTGCTTGTGAGATGTGCAAGTTCACGCACCATTTGAGTCACAAAAAAATCTATCAAACAATGGGGTGAGGGTGCCTGATTTTTTTCAGTTGGCATCAGATCATGGTGATTCCCTCTGATATGGCCATCAGCTGACAAACACAGAAGTATACAGTAGATTTAAATATTAAGTAAACAGACAGCCTCGCAACCACCTGCTTATGGGAAAATCTATTGGGTATGAACTACTGAAATTGAAGCAGCAATGCCTCAAGTTTGAATCAAACAGTCTTGGAGTTGAAAAGGGCAAACCTTAATAACATGGACAGAACATGTACGTTACATTCACTGCATGACTCAAACACACAAAAGCAATGCTAGCCACTGCAGGTCCAGGTGTTAGCAGGACAGCATGAGACTGGCAAACAACTGAAAAACATCAGCAAGGAATTTTTTTCCTACATAAGAAAACTTTACTGAGCATATCGTGGAAAATGCTCCATTTTGCATTTCAGTCTTTGCAAAGCGAACACACTCAGTTAGTGGTGGATCAGAAAGGCTGTTTTCACCACAGGGCCAGCTCCTATCTACAGATATGTTGTGTAGGACAGTGTCTCCAGCAGTTTCCCCATCTATCGTACTGAAAACACTGCCCTTTCTTATTCACAAAGCAGACGGGAAACTGGATGAACTCCAGCTGCTCTGCTATACATTTCTTTTGTGCTGCCTCCTGCTTGGGCCTGTCATCTACTGACATAGTTGCCTCTGACAGGGACAAAGAGTCACATGGTTCTGACAGCCTCATCTTCTATTTTTGATTGACTATCTGCTTTCTTCTGTGGTCTTCAGATGGTTTGGGACTCTCTAGTGATTAAAGAGGGCACCTTCACCACCTGTATGGCATTTATAACCCTGTGGTTTTGTTATCCCCTCGCGTTTTCTTGTTTTACATCATCCGGGACCCCTTCGCACTGCGTCCCTATTTCTCAACCCTGTCTGACCTCATAAATGTGTAGACAAGTGCTTTAGGATTGCCCTCAGCTTTATCAGGGTCCATTTAGCACTGCATTTCCTTATCAAGTACCATACAGGATTGACTTACCTGTACAACCAAATCAACACTGAAGGGCAGTCCTATTCTTACTCTCTGTCAATACTGCTCCACCACTTTGAGTGGACACCTGGCAGTTTCTTTGATCTCCTTTAGTTTCTAAGTGATTTAGAATAGATTGTTGTGTTCTTACTGGCTGAAGGAGTTCTTCGATGTGTTTCTCTGGGATATGTAAATCTTTGGGTGGGTCCTTCAGTCCTTTTGGGTGGAACTTCAGGAGACCTTTGGCATTCCCTGGTTCTGCTCATGCTCCATTGGGTTTTCCACAGCATCTTGGGAGGTTGAGTCCAGATGTCCCTCTACTAGGTCTGTTCTGTCTCACCTAATTTGTTAACGGAGTTCAGACATTGCATTGAGATTTTTAATGTAGGTGTAACATTTGCAGAGATATAAAAATTAGTATTCATTCACTTGTGGAGCTGCTTTTACTTGGATTAATTTAAGACGTGTCACTCAAGTTTAGAGGGCTTAAAGAAGGTATTAATGAAACAATTGGAAGGGTGGTCAAACAATTGGTGTTTTATTATCTTTCTTCACACTGTAAAATTCAGTAAATAAAACAGTGCTATCTGATGTTTAATTTGTACCCTGAAGAAGCCGCGTCACCTTCTTTTTACTTGGAGATTCACTGAAGCATGCTAACCTGACCAGAGCTCCTTAACGTTTGTATGCTGCATGTCATTTGGCCGCATCAGGTGGTTTTTTGTCGATCAGTTCTTACTTCAAAACAGTGAAGAACTGAATTGTGTTGTTATAATACATACAGTATTGCTGATCTCAATAGTGTAAAGGGGAACTTCTTGATAATAAAGGGACGATACACGTATATAATGTAAAATTATTTAATCTGATTCAGAGCTGTGCACATATCAAATTTTTAGTGAATAATCTTTTGCAGTCTATTACAAGTATATGTTTATATATATATACAGTATATATATATATATATATATATATATATATATATATATATATATGAAGCTATAACAGAATGAATTATTAATCTTAAAGAAAATAATTACATGGAACTCAAGGGTAAACTTGCTTAATGCTTAAGCTCCATTGGTCTCTGACTCGCCTTAGAGAAGCTATCAACATAATTTTCCAAGGATGGAATGAGGTAAATGACTAACATACATCCCTCCAGTAAGTGTGGACAAACTGATAGGAAAGCCGTTACATCCCTCCTATTAAGCAGTGCTAAGATCATTAGGATAATCCCCAAAACACCCTGCTTAATGATGTGGTGTTCAGAATAATATGAGAATCGACAAGAGTCTGAAATTACTGGTGGCTTTAGTTGATTGGAGGAGGTGATAAAGTTCTGACATAATAAGAGTCAGATGAAGTGATGCATTAGATAAGGTGATGCAATCAGAAAAAGTATAAAAGGAGATGAATTGTTTAATTGATGGCTCACTCCATGGACTGAGACATTTGTGCACAACTTTGTGCAAATAAAGAAATATTCTGAATTCTCATCTGGTCTCCGTAACTACCTTCTTTGAAGATAGAGAAATGTTTTTTTTACAGAACAGCACTTGCTTTGCCAAAGACCTATTTGAATAATCATGACTGACTTTGTGTAACAGTGAATCTGCCACTTTCCCTGGCACTTTCCATGTGTATAAATCACAAAAATGATATCAGTATTACATACTGGAATGGCTTTCTCTATTAAATAACTCAGTATTAAATGATGAGCATTGCTTGTTTCAGTTGTTTCATCTGAGAGAAAAGCTCTGGCTCCTCCATAACACTGAATGACATAAAGTGAATATGAACACTGATAGATGGAGAAAAGATGACAGAATTACTACAAATCTGCTGTCTGCGTTATGAGGTACTGCAAGTGAACATCAAAGGATTGGTTGAATTTATTACTTTGTGTCAGTCCAAATGCAGACTTATAACTCCTTTACTGAAATTGCATGAAGTGCATTCTCTCCCCTAATTCCCCTCTGTAATTCTTCTTTTTGTCTGTTGTCATTTCCAGGTTTTAAGCCAATTGCACATTTTTATTTTGCTTGAAACATACTGCACTTTGGCTAAAGTGTATTGCTTTCACACACTCCATGTGAACTAGATATATGCCTGTGATAAACTCCTAACTTTTTGAGAGACGCTTTGATGCACAAAGGAATAAATGATGCATTATTTAAGTAGTCCATATAAAAAGGTGAAATTGCATATGTGAAGTTCAAATCCAAACTAATATCTAACAGTACATTTTTTTCAGGTTTGCTGCTCCTCATTGCAGCCTTTGCTGTTACAGTCTGTAAAAGTAAAACAAAGAGATTAAAGGAAGGTTAGGGTCCTGAGGGCATCCCAGTACAATGACAAAGTTTGAGGTGAAAAAAATCATGCAGGAACAACGATTGTGCTGTTGTTTCAGAACTTCACTATGACTTTCAAGAAAATATTACAATGGTTCAGAGCAGCAGTTTCCTCCAAAGTAGGTCCTTGTGTCAAGTGTGATTTCTGGTGGAATTCACAGTTATATATCATGTAGACCAGGAGGGGTGGGGTTTAACCTGGTGAAGAAATGACATTAGTTGTCCTCCCAGCTTTTCTCTTCCTCTAGTCTAAGGTGACAGATGGAACAAATGTTCGCAGTGGTGTCATACTGAATTTCTTTCCTATATTTTTCCAGCCCAAACATGTAAAATGCTCCCTGTGCCAAAATTTCTGACACATTATAATCCACAGATAAAGTTTTTCCATTATTAACACCATCCAAACAAACCTAGTTAAAATATATAACTGACATTTTCATTTAATTGAGAACAAAATTGTATCCTTCTTCCACTTTCTCAAATCAAAAAAAACATGCATTCTCATTAAAATTTTTAGTAGCTAAACCTGGAAAATTCTTGATGTGGTGTTGATAATTATATTTTTCAATATTGACTATGACTTGAAGACATGCTAGATAAATTTGATTCTAGTGTAACTCTCTTTATGACCAAAGCTGCAATATGAGAACAACTTTCCACACCAATGATGAATGAGCCTTTACAAAGGATGGCAGAGAGTATCATCAGCATTGGCAGAGTCTGACAGTATAATTCTATACGCTGTAGTTCATTCTAAATTGCCTATAAATGGAATGGATGGCCTGCTGCCGTACATTCTCTAGATTATGTCTCTTGTTAAGCATTATGGGCTCCCACAGGTTTAGTTTCTTTTGAAGGCTGTGTGAAATGGCTGGTTTTCCTGTAATTTTTGTGAGATATATTTCCTAGAAAGAATACTCACAGGGGTAAAAGAACTGTCAAGAAGTAATATATTTTCATGAAACAGTTTGCTTCCATGAATTGTTCTTTATCATTATGTTTAGTTAGCACTGCCTTTTTTGTAAATAATAAGTAATATAATAGTATTTCTTTTTTTACAGATCTTTGGAGGTCAGGATCACCCTTAATCCTGTGCTCTACAGATTCTAAACCTGAGAATTTGATATAAACTAAAAGTATTGAAACTAGTTAGTTATTATTTTCAAAGCTGGTATGTACAGGCATTCGTATGTTACTTACTTTATGATTCTTCAGTATGCAAGTTGTAATCTAATTATTTTTTTAAATAAATACTCAGTGGCAGCAGTCATAACTACTCATTTTTCTAGAATATGACCGAGCAGTAATATCCAAACCCTAAACTTTTCAAATTATTGACATTTTTGGATCTTTTTTTTTTCTTCCTCTCTCTTTCTGTTGTTAGAATGGGAGTTAGTCTTTGATTAGGCCCAATGATAGATGATTTATCAGTGGGGAAGGAACAATCCTGCTGCTCTTCCCATCTGCCTCTGGGAGTTCAAGGCCCCATCTAAGACAAGCCAGTTTATTAATTATTACCACTTCCCAATTGCCTTGTGACTACCCCATTGATCAAGGATAAAGAGAAATGAGTGTCTTAGGCGATGCTTTGCTTTTCTCCCCTCTGTGGCATTAGAAAAAAGGTTTTAGCCGCCTACTGCAGATAACATGCAGCCTGCTAGAATCTTTAATGTTTTCTGGATAGGCATTTGACAGAGAATCGAAAATTATTGTGTGGTTCTTATCCAAAAAAATATTCTCATCTAACAAATATAATTTTAATTCATTAACTGGTTGGTAAAATGTTTTCCTTTTGCTCTGTTTGTAAAAGTGTCTCTAAAATGTCACACAAAGCAGTGGCAGAATATAGTGCTACAGTAATCTGCATTATTTAATACTGCTAATATTTGTCGGTAATTTCTTTGAATTTGACCTAGATAAATGTGTGACAAGAGATCAATTTTGCTTTTATAAGCCATTATTAAAAACATTTTATTTTTGTTTCTATGTTGAAAATATGACTGAGGCTCATGACTGTGTTTTGTTAGCACTTTCTTTTAATTAATATTGTAATATTGACGTATAGTCATCCAATACTGATTGATCAAAAACAATATTGGCTTACCTTATATCAGAGTGGAATTTATATCCATATTGTTTCAACTTTTAAATTTTTAAAGCTGAGGAAAATGACGTAAAATATTAGTCATAGAATGTTCTAATGTACAGTATAATAAATGTACAGTAACCAACCATCCAGAATTCTGTGGGACATTAAGTGTTGTGATTTTTGGCTCTCTCTTGTGCACACTATATTTATAAGTCACACCAGGTAGTATTGTGTGTGCACCACATACTTTATGAGGAGGGCCAAATACCATCACATACACCTATACATCATTTTCTATTAACAGAAGATACTGCTTAGTAGTTTGATGTTATGTTTACAGTCACCATTTACAAAAATGGATATTGTCGAGTGTATCTAAGTATGCATTCAAACCCAGGTTGTTGGATCCACGAAGCAATAGGTAATTCAACTGGTTAGCTAATTTCTGACAGCAATTTACTAACTTACAACCAGCTTTTTTTTTAACTAATTATGACAGCAATTCATAGCCCATATTTTGATTGTAAATGTAAATGGTTGCTTGTGACTTTTGCCCAGAACAATGTGGATACATTAACTAAATTCTTTAACAAACTTTGCCCCCTTCACTTGTGTACAACAGAGAATATTGGTATTTAACATGCATTCTAAAGAATAAAATTATATCCGGCCACTGTGATTTTCATCGTTTGGTGACTAGAGACATGTCCTTGTTAAAATGAGATGATTTTTGCTCTGAAAAAACTTAATTATCCTAGTCAAATACACTGTCAAACCAGGCACATTGGGTCATTCACTGCATTGTGCAGAATGAACTGAGATATGTAAAGGACATAGCAAAGAGTTAAACCATATTATGACACATTTTATCATTGTGCTTTTGACGAGGAGGATTCCAAAGTTAACTTGCAGGTGATATTTGCTTAGCTTAAATGTTTGCACAGTAGAGAACATTATCATGTTTGTGGTGACTCAAAAAATAAAAGACACTTTTTTTCAGTTTATATTTCACTGACAAGAATCATTATATCCTCTTTATTGAAAAGAAGATTCCTCTCTTGAGAAGACCTTCAAAAAATTCAGAAGTGGCAAAAAGGGACATGTGCTGTACATATGTTAATATTACAAGTTATTTTGTAGTCAGAGGTACCAATAAGAAAAATCACTTTTTTTTGTGTCCCAATTTATTAAGGTTGATATCCTGAAACTGTTTGATCAAAAGCTGGTCACCCTAAGTTGCCTTCTCAATCAGTGAGATCTTCATAAATACAAGAAAAGCACTCTTGCCCACAGCATTAACACTAGAATTACCAGAGCCTACGAAAAACCTCATAGATCCGGCCCACCTTAAATCCATTCACACCTCTCCGTCAGCGTCTTTTCTCCTGTAAATATGCCGATAAAGACAAGCAGCAAGCAGCCTGGTATCCAATCCCCCACCGCCGCAGAAAATGCACAATGTTCTCCCAGTTCATGCCTTGGTTGATTCTCTGGGAGTAAAGTGCTGGAGTTTTAGAGTGGAACTAATAGATCGTTATTTAGAACACATGCATTTCATGTGTGTTCTGTTTCTACAATAATCTGTGTAAACACATTGTTAAAACAGAAACGTTTTTCATATTTTAGTAGTAAATGACAAAATGTTGGCATAAACTATATAATATGTAAAGCCTGAAGTCCAAAGATCAAATAAACACTTTGTCAAAAGGTTCAAGGACAATACAACAGCTTCCGTGGTGTAGTGATAAGATTTGCTGACTTGTAATCAAGAGTCCCCAGTTCGATCCCGACTCTCTCCTGTATTTGCCGTTTTCAGTAGTGAGCAGCTTTTATTGTTAATATTATACATTACACGCATACATTTGGTTTGTGTCTGTAACAGACGGTGTACATTTATATGACTTGTAAAAGTTACCATTTTTTTTTCCACTTTTATTCTCTCAGTCACGATCATGATACATACTACTACCCTTGGGATCTGACATTGTTAGTTTTTATTTGAAACTGGGAGTAACTGTAGATGTAAGTGGTGTTTTGAGGCAATGGAAGTGGACATTCTCTGATCTGCAGGGATAAATCTGACACACAAACGCTGGTGAATCTGTCTTCTTTGTATCTCACCATCACTTGATTTTTTTTTATTCAGTTTTATTGAGTGTTCCTGCTCACGCTGAATTAGTATGCACCTTATGGTGTATGATGTCAACAAAAAAACAAACCAGAGACATTGGTATATATGATATTTGGAATTATTCATTTTATGACTTGTATAGTACATTTCTAAAAACATTGTGGCATGGATGCAACATTATTCATATTATTCATATTCATTCGCATAACATCTTGCAGTTGTAATCAGTGACCGAGTGTTTCACATGTTTTTGTTTTTTTTTCTTTCCCAATCTTGCCATTGTCCACGTTGCTGTATGGTGGAGCTTCTTTTGTACTCCAGGACATGCAGAGGAAGGAATAGTACAGAGAGGTCAGTTTAGCAGTTATCATCAAATTCAAATGTTAACTGTTCACACACATGCAAGGACAATCCCTCCTACATTTACGACGTGTAGCTGTTGCAATGCGCACACTTCTCTCTATGCTTTGGTTCCTATTGTGATTGAGAAAATAAAACTGAAAAAAGCTAACTTTTACAGGTACAATAAATTTTATACCCAATGTCCCATATATTTGTCTGTTTCTTTTTTTCTCCATGCTGCGTTGACATTGTGCACCAGAAGGCGTGAGATTATTTAGTGCGCGCAAGAACACACAGGTGGCCAGTTGCTGTGCCACAACATGCTGCCGGCGATCAACGCACATGTGCTGTGCAAGGCATGCACGGGGGCCACTAAGAAAAGAAGAGTGGTAATGGCTCACCTTGCAAAGGAACTTCGTCATTGCATCTTACTAGAAAAGGCAATGGAAAAAGAAAAAGAGGATGCAACATCGACAAGCTTCTCTTCCAAGACAGCCGCTTTCCCCAGGAAAGTAAACTGAGTCAGAGTCAGGTGCCCTTTCAATGTAATGGGAACCAAAGCATAGACAGAAGTGTGTGCATTGCAACAGGTACACATGTCGTAAATGTAGGAAGGACGGTCCTTGCATGTTTGTGAACTGTTAACATTTGAATTTGATGATGGCATATAGCGCTGAAATTACCTCTCTGTATTATTCTTTCCTCTGCATGTCCTGGAGTACAAAAGAAACTCCACCATACAGCAACGTGGACACTGGCAAGATCGGAAAAGAAAAACAAAAAAAAGAAAACACTCGGTCACTGATTACAACCGCAAGATGTTATGCGAATGAATATGAATAATATGAATAATGTTGCATCCGTGCCACGTTTTCCGAAATGTACTATAAAAGTCATTAAATGAATAATTCCAAATATCACATATACCTATGTCTTTGGTTTTTTTTTTTACATCATAGACCATAAGGTGCATACTAATTCAGCGTGAGCAAGAACACTCAAAACTGAAAAAAAAAAAATCAAGTGACGATGAGATAAAAAGAAGACAGATTCACCAGCGTTTGTGTGTCAGATTTATCCCTGCAGATCAGAGAATGTCCACTTCCATTGCCTCAAAACACCACTCACATCTACAATTACTCCCAGTTTCAAATAAAAACTAACAGCGTCAGATCCCTAGGGCGGTAGTATGCATCATGATCGTGACTGAGAGAATAAAAGTGAAAAAAAAAAGGTAACTTTTACAAATCCTATAAATGTACACCTTATGTTACAGACGCAAACCAAACGTATGTGCGTACGTGTATAATATTAACAATAACAGAAGCTCACTACTGAAAACGGCAAATACAGGAGGCAGTCGGGATCAAACTGGGGACTCTTGATTACAAGTTAGCAAATCTTACCGCTACGCTACGGAAGCTGTTGTATTGTCCTTGAACTTTTGTGAAAGTGTTTATTTGATCTTTGGACTTCAGGCTTCACACATTATACAGTATAGTTTATGCCAACATTTTGTAACATTTATTACTAAAATATGAAAAAAGTTTCTGTTTTAACAATGTGTTTACACAGATTATTGTAGAAACAGAGCACACATGAAATGCATGTGTTCCAGATAACGATCTATTAGTTCCACTCTAAAACTCCAGCACTTTACTCCCAGATAATCAATCAAGGCATGAGCTGGGAAAACATTGTGCACGTTCTGCGGCGGTGGGGTAGGGATACCAGGCTGCTTGCTGCTTGTCTTTATCGGCATATTTACAGGACAAAAGATGCTGACAGAGAGGTGTGAATGGATTTAAGGTGGGCCGGATCTACGTGTTTTTTCGTAGGGTCTGGTAATTCTAGTGTTAATACAGGGACAATTTAGAAAAACCTAACATGCATGACTTTGAAATGCTGAAGAAACGCTGTGTTTTAAAAACACTGCCAAGGACCCTTAACATGTTTTACCACACAGCAGCTACCACTGCACCCAAGTGCCCCCCTCAAAAGATGTGAAGTCACCAACATTTTTAAAAATAAAATCAAATAAAATGACTCCAGGGCCACCTTCTCAGCTACTATTTCTTGTGTGATACATGTGCACCTAAGGATCACCTTACAGGCTCCTCCAAGGTAAGCAATACCACTTTAAGACAAGAAGGGGCATTTATGTTAACAGTCTCTCCTTTTCTGCCGGCAGCTCCGAGAACCTGCCAGTAAGCACAGTTAACCCTAGCCACAGCGCACAGAGCTGGCACCACCTCTTCAAGTTGGAGTTGTATAAAAATCAAACTGATCTGGAGGATGGCATTTGACTTTGGACCTGGAACCTGACTTGTACAGAGCTCTTGAGAAATTCCTATACATACCTACTCTGGGAGATACTGTACTACATTATTGGGCTGCTTAGTCATCTTTTTCTTTGTGTTTGTGCCTTTGTTTACCTCTGTCATTAAAAGTGGTAACCCTGCTGGTGCCCCCACCTTAAAGGTGACTCTACTCTTCTCTCCTGATCACACTTAAATTGTGAAGAAGTGGCACAACTAAAGTTCATGAGACAAAAGCACCCCAACAAAAGCCTGCAGAAAATAACATGCAGGAAAAATGCATGTAGTGAGAAATTTGCTCACATTCACCTATTCAAATAGGTATTCACAATTTATGCTTGCCAGAACTGATGTAAAAACTGTCTTCCCAGCTGGTAGGCTGTTTTTTCCTATTTTGGACAGTCTCTGTGAAGAATAGTGTAGGAATATAATTTTAGTAGAAACATACAAAAACAATGAAAAGGTTTGTCTGTGTGTTAAAATATTATCAGGTTTAAGCTTTGCGCTTATTTATTCAAGTTCAAGTACTTTATTGTCATTGTGTTACTTTTTGTGACAGCCCCAAGGTGCATTTAAAGAAAAGTCAAATAATTCCAAATATTTCATATACAGTGTTAAGTGATCAAGTAACCAGAGCAAATTATTATTGCTCTAAGTACAGCAGCATAAATTGTTATTGCACCTGTTAATGAATAGTATATTACATATTATATATTCTATTACATTAGTATATTATGACATGACTGGCACTTTAAACAGTTTGTGGATACTTCCCTCTAGAGCTAGAGGTGTCCAAATAAAGATATGTCCAGCTAATTGCTGCCTGCAATGGATACGTATGGATAGGTCAAGCTTTTAGAGGGCTTTTCGATGGATTGCATATCACCTTTTGCTATAAACTGCACAATTATTCGTTTATTTATATGTTTTTGTGTTTCTCTGCATTTGTGTATATTCATCCAGTATGTCTTGCTTTTCCAGTTTTATTTTGACAAATTGTTTTTCAAAAGTTAGTCATTTTTTTATGTTATTTTTATTAACATTAATTAAAATTAATTTTATTATTATTAATTTTATTATTTTCAGTGAAAAAACTAGAAAAACATATATCATAATTTAAATATTTATTTTTGTCTTCATCTTCCTCTTCTTTATTTTCCTTTGTGCTTGATCAAACTTAATTCCTAAGCTCAGTCCTTCAACTTCTTCTCAGTCAGACCATTTTCCTTCAGATCTTCTTTTATTTTATCCATTCACCTTCTCTTTGGCCTCTCTCATCTTTTCTTCCCCTGTACTTCCACAGCAATCTCTCTTTTGCCCACATATTCATTGTCTGTCCTAATTATATGCCTATATCTACTTTCCAGTACTTTCTTAGATACCTCTCCCACATTTGTTGTAACTCTGATTGTTTCATTCTTTATTCTGTCTTCATCCCATGACTCAACAAATCCATAACCAGATCAAAGGAGTAAGGACTTAAAGAAGTTCCCTGGTGCAGACTTACTCTAACTGGGATCTTGTCTGTTTCCCCAATGCTGTTTTACACCCAAGTCCTCACACCCTCAAACCTATCCTGGATAATCCTCATATATTTCTCTCTTGCACACCTCCAAACCTCGTGATATAGTAAGCCTTCTCCAAATCAAGCACCATATGCAAGCATTTCTGTTTTCTCAATTTATCAGCTTTCTAAAAACAAAGAATGAATCAGATTTTCCTCTTCCTGGTATAAAACCAAACTGCTCCTCCCCTATGATGGTCTCTTGCCTAAGCCTTCTCTTTATAACACGTACACAAATTTTTATTGTTTCCACGATCCTGAACATTACCCTTCTCGTTTTGAATGGGTACAATCGCACTGTTTGTCCACTCCTCTGATATTGTCTTTTGTTCATAGATCTTCTGTATTAAATAACACAACACATCTACTCCCTCTTCTCCTAAACTCTTCCACACTTCTGCTGTTATTTCATCTGGTCCCATTACCTTTCCATTTTTCATTCTTTTCTGTGTCTCCATTACTTCCCCCTCCATATTCTTGGTAATAGACCCACTAAGCTTTGATTTTCTCTATTCACAGCTTTTCAAAGTACCTCTTCCATCTGTTTTTGATCCTATCATGCTCATTCAAGACCACACCTTTCATCTGCTTTTTCTGACTAAAATCCTTTTCAGCTTTGTTCATAGGCTTTACTGTTCTAAAAATCATTCTCTCTCCCTCTTTTGTCTGCAATTTTTCATACACCTCCTCCAAAGTTTGTGCCTTGGCTCTTGCCAGTGCCTTCTTTGACTCATTTTTTTGTCTGCATATATATTTCTCTATATTCCTCCCACTCCGATTAGTACCATTTCATCTTTGTTTTCTTTTTAGCCTTTATCACATCCAGCACCTCTCTGCATCATCACCATGTGGGCTTCTTCATGTTGTCCTATCCAAAACCTATTCACCTACTCTTAATACAGCTTTGCTATTCTTCTTTCACTATTCCGCCACATTCTTGAATGACTGCACCTTATTTAAACCTTTCTTCCTAAACCTGTTCTTAAGCCCTTCCTCTTTTAATCTCCACCATTGTATCCTTGCTGCTTGTTCTGGTTTTATTCTCCTGCTGATTCTGATCTCCCAGTCCAAAACAACCTCTTTATGCTGCACAATCACACATTCCACATTTATGTTCTTTATCTGTTTCAAATGTGAAAGTCTAATTGTTTTTTCCTTACTCCAGTGCTGTAAGTCACAAGCTGATTTACCTTCTTTCCAACAAAATGTGTTAAATATTACCAAATATGATGCCATGGCAAAATCTACTATTGTCTGTCCTTTCCCACCCTCTATGTACCATATTTATCATCTCTCTTCTCTTTCCCACGTGTTAGTTTAGACCACCACCAACAATCAACTTTTCTATCTCTTGTATTACTCTAAGCTTTGTGCCCATAATACATCATTGTCTTCTTCCTCACAGCCCACTTAAAGAACATATGCACAAATGACAATCTCACCAAGGCCCAGCTTGACAGTCATCACCCTATCATTCCTCCTATTCACACTGACAAGATTATCTTTCAGTTTTTTGGATACTACTGCACCTACATCATTTCTCCCTTGCTCATGTGTTCCACTACTGTATACAATAACTTAAAGCCTCCTCCCAATTCTCTTGCTTTATTCCACTTCCATCTAGTTTCCTGTGCACTCAACACTCCCACTTTTCTCCTTTATATCAAATCTGCCAACTTTCTTCTTTTCCCAGTCACTGTCCCATTATTCAGTGTCCTCATTCTTACCTTTAAGTCACTTGTTAACTTACCCATTTCTTTCTCGAATCCCCTGTCTTCTTGTTGTGGACTAACGTCTTTAGTTGACTCTGCCCTTGGGGTCAGGTTAGGCCCCTGTGCATCGCCTACTGGGTACACCTTAGCTTTAAGGTTTTGGCTAAAGTTTTACAGCAGGATGCCCTTCTTGACACTAATCCCCTCTATTAATCCGGGCCTGGTACCAGCACAAAGTTGGGATGGTTTCTCCCCTGACAGTGGCTGTTGTGTATGTATATGGTATCTTAAATGTTTATTACATATTTAAACATTATTGAGTGCATTTATTACTTTGTGTTTTGTTGACAGGCTGTTATAAAAACAGATTATAGATTAAATAAAAAATACGCACAGAGTGGCACTAATAAAAATAACTTCTATCTCAAACACCCATAACATACATACAATTCAGTTCTGCTCTTCCGAAACATTAAATATAGCTCTATTAAATGTTAGAGCATTAACCAACAAGACGTTTTCCATCAATAATCTTATTAGTGATAGGAAAATTGATTTTATTGCACTAAGTGAAACGTGGTTTAGCTCAGATGGTGCAGCTGTTTTAATTGAATCTGCACCTCCAAATGACAGCTTTGCTCATGCGGATCGCCAAGGTAAGAAAGGCGGCGGTTTAGCAAACATTTACTCGATCCAGTTAAAGTGTAAAGATGTCGGCTTTGGCAATTTCAAGTCCTTTGAGTATCTTGCCGTTGTTATTCATGGATTTTCTCAGTTTCTAATATTATCCGTATATAGACCTCCTAAATGCGTCTTTTTTTGAGGAGTTCTTAGACTTGGTGTCAATTGTAATTACGAACTTCTGATAGTGACTTTAACTTTCACATCAATAATTTGTGTGAACCGAAAGTAAAAGAAATCATGAACCTCCTGGACTCTTTTGATTTGAGCCAGCACATTAGTCAGCATACACATAAAGCAGGTCATACGTTAGACTTAGTAATTACCAAAGGACTAAAAGTTGATGTGAAGCAGATCAATTGATATTGGTCTATCAGACCATTTTCTGTTACTATTTAATATAGAAATAATGATAGAAAATATTCACGAGAAGCATATTGTTATAAAACGCTTCTTTGATTCATCAGCAGCTTCAAAATTTACAAACATTTTAAGCAACCAGTCCATTTGTAGTGTTTATTACAATAGTGAAAATAATGTAAATAGCAAGGTGGAAAATTTTAATATTAAGGTGAGAGATGCTGCTGACATAGTCACACCTGAAAAGATAGTTAAGAAATCTTCTAGTACTGTTATACCGTAGAAGACCCAAAGAGTGTCTGATCTTAAGAGAACATGCCGGAGAGTTGAGCGTAAATGGAGAAAAACTAAACTGACTGTCGATTATGAAATATTGAAGGTTAAAATAACTGAATACAACAACATAGTCCACCTTGAGAGGTGCTGTTAATTCTCTAGAATTATAAATAACAAAGCTAGTAATCCCAGAGTCTTATTCTCTACGATTGATCGTCTGCTTAATCCAGATCACTCAATGGAATGCCTCCAAAATACTTCCAGTGAAATTAATGATATTAGAAATAATATAATACATCTCCCTAATGCTGAACCACTTAAATCCCGGTACTCCATTACAAACAAATTAAATTCTTTTAACAGGATAGATTTACCTAATTTAAATAAAATCATTTCTCAACTGAGACCCTCCACCTGCATTCTCAACCCAATACCAACAAGTTTTTTCAAAGACGTATCGGGTGTACTAATCAATAGTATTCTTGACATAGTAAACTCGTCATTAGATATGTGGGTCTTCCCAGACTGTCTGAAGACTGCTGTAGTTAAACCCCTGCACAAGAAAAATAATTTTGACTCATCTGCTTTTGAAAATTTTAGACCTATTTCTAACCTGCCTTTCTTAACACTAGAATTACCAGAGCCTACGAAAAAACTCGTAAATTCGTCCCACCTTAAATCGCTTCTTAAAATCATTCACAGCTCTCCACCAGCGTCTTTTGTGATCTAAATGTGCTGATAAAAATCAGGCTGCAAGCAGTCGGCTATTCCGTCCCCCCACCGACTTAGGATGTGCACAAACTTCTCCCAGCTCATGCCTTGATTGATTTTCTGGTAGTGAAGTGGAGTTTTAGACTGGAAATAATAGATTGTTGTTTGGAACACACGCATTTCATGTCTGCTCCGTTTCTACAGTAATCTGTGTAAACACATTGTTAAAACAGAAACGTTTTTCATATTCTACTAGTAGATGACAAAATGTAAGCATAAACTATATAATGTATGATGCCTGAAGTATCAAACAAACACTTTCACAAAAGCTACAAATCTAACACAACAATTATGCTTTTATTCAAAAATATAACTGCAGAAACAAAAAGCTGCCTTATGTTATGGCTGTCTCGGTGGTGCAATAGAATCAGCTGCTGACTGGGAAACAAAAGGTTGTGAGTTCGATCCTGCAACACTCCGTTTTGAGAAGTAAACTGCTCTTAGTCTCACTATTTTAGAATAAAAGCATACATTTGATTTCAGTCTGTAACAGCCGGTGTAATTTATGATACTTGTAAAGGTTAGCTTTGGTTTTTTTTAGTCAGTTTTATTATCTCAGCCGCGTTCACGAGCCCAAACACACCACACCCCCGCATCTTTTCACATAGATGCGCTGTAACAGAGGTAACCTCAGCTCCCTTCTACATCGGAGCAAGAATGCACATACCATTGCTTGCATACTAAAGTGTCAGCAGGCACGTTCTAAGTCGGTGAGGGGATGGAATAGCCGGCTGCTTGCAGCCTGATTTTTATCAGCACATTTAGATGACAAAAGACGCTGGTGGAGAGCTGTGAACGATTTTAAGAAGCGATTTAAGGTGGGACAGATTTACGAGTTTTTTCGTAGGCTCTGGTAATTCTAGTGTTAAGTAAAATTCTAGAAAAGGCAGTCATTATGCAGCTTAATGACCACCTCAATAAACATGCTATTCTTGAAAAGTTTCAGCCAGGTTTCAGAACAAATCACAGTACAGAAACTGCGCTCATTAAAGTACTAAATGACTTGCGGGTAAATGCAGACAGAGGCAGTTTATCTGTTCTCATCCTCTTAGATCTGAGTGCCGCATTCGATACTATTGATCACAATATTCTTAGAAATCGCCTTAGTCAATGAGTGAGTCTCTCTGGCAGTGTCCTAAATTGGTTTGAATCCTACCAGGCAGGTAGAAAATTCTTTGTAAGTTGTGGTAATTATACTTCAAAGACACATGATATTCTGTATGGTGTTCCACAAGGCTCTATCTTGGTTGCACTGCTCTTTTCGATTTACATGCTTCCGTTAGGTCAGATTATCTCGGGGCATAACATGAGCTGCCATAGCTATACTGATGACACACAACTGTACTTATTAATAGCGCCTGACGACTCTGACTCTCTTGGTTCACTGACACAATGTCTTACTTGTGCTTCTGAATGGATGGGTAGTAATTTTCTCAAACTAAATAAAGAGAAAACAGAAATTTTAGTGATTGGCAATAATGGATATAATGAGGTTATTAGAAATAAACTTGATGCATTAGGATTAAAAGTCAAAACGGAGGTAAGGTATTTATTGACTCTAACCTGAATTTAAATCACATATTAATCAGATTACTAGGACAGCATTTTTCCACTTAAGAAATATAGCAAAAGTTAGACCCCTTATAGCATTGCAAGATACTGAGAAATTAATCCACACTTTTTTTGTTTTCAGTTGAATAGATTACTGTAACGCTCTCCTCTCAGGACTACCCAAAATAGACATAAATCAATTGAAACTAGTGCAGAATGCAGCTGCTGGAATCTTAAGTAGGAAAAGAAAATCCGAGCACATCTCTCCAGTTTTGATGTCACTACATTGGTTACCTGTGTCATTTAGAATTGACTTTAAAATACTGCTTATAGTTTACAAAGCCTTATATAATCTCGTTCCATCCTATATTTCAGAATGCCTTTAACCTTACACTCCAAATCGTAACCTTAGATCTTCAAATGAGTGTCTACTTAAAATTCCAAGAGCTAAACCCAAAAGAAGTGGTGAGGCGGCCTTCTGCTGTTATGCACCTAAAATCTGGAACAACTTGCCAATAGGAATTCACCAGGTTAATACAGAGGAGCACTTTAAAACACTGCTGCAAACACATTACTTTAACATGGCTTTCTCATAGCTTCATCTTAGTTTAATCCTGATGCTCTGTATATTCAATTAATTATCATTATTATTCATGGTATTAATATTCAAAATCCGTACTAACCCCTACTGTATCTTCTGTTCTTTTTCCGGTTTTCTGGGATGGCGACCTGTGCCGCCACCACCTGATCAAAGCACTGTGATGTCCCTACATTGATGGATTAAAGGCCAGAAGTCCACATGACCATCGTCATCAAGTTCTTCAATGAGAACTCTGAATACCGTGAGGACTGATTTATAAATTTATGTTAGGTAGAATGCCTAGAGGGGGCTGGGCAGTCTTGTGTCCCGGAAACCCTGCAAATTTTATTTTTTTTCTCCAGCTGTCTGGAGTTTTTTTTATTTATTTATTTATTTTTTCTGTCCTCCCTGACCATCAGACCGTACTTTTTATTCTATGTTAATTAGTGTTCCCTTATTCTAATCTTTATTTTGTCTTTTTTCTCTTTCTTCATCATGTGAAGCACTTTGAGCTGCATTATTTGTATGAAAATGTGCTATATAAATAAATGTTGTTGTTGTCCCAAGTCCTCTGTCCCATGTATTTTTCTTTCTGTGAAGTAAGGTAAAAATATTCAGTGTTCCCTTAACAAAAGATTTATTAAGACAGACAAAAATAAAATTTTGCACTTAGTTTAATGCTGTTAACCAATACATCTTTTCAATCTAGTAAGCAAATGTTTATTAAATAGTATTTTAAACTGCAAAGATATTTTTGAAGTGTCTTTATGTTTTTTAATTTAATATGAATCAAGTTACTCATATAGTCACCTATTTTGGAACATCTAATGTTTTACTCTGAGATGTCCCAGTAATGAGATTTTATGTTCTTAACAATTACATGTCAAGTATAAATTTCCTGTATCATATTGCTTTTACTATGTGCAAGTCAGAAACTTTTCTAAAAAGAAATGCCAGATTAGTATGCAGATGTTCTATCGCAGTATAAATTAATTCCAGAAGGATCCTGGATATAAAGAGATCAGATTGTAGTGTAGTGTTATGGTTCATGAAACATGACGTATGTAGATCTCTCACTAAAACATGCCGTATGGACAAAACTACAAATGTGCATACATACAAAAAAATCCAGATACATAAAACTGTGCGTACCCCAAGTTCCACACACTTCCCCTTTATAAATCCCAATGAATGTGAAATGTAACACATGGGTATGTTCCTACAGCTCCACCCTGACTCCTCCCAGAGTATCATATATTTGAATATACAAATCAATATAAATATCCCCTTTTGTTCACTGTTTTGCTAAAAAACAATAGCAAAAGCATGTGGAATAAAGAAGAATTTCAGTGAATGTAGTGGTATAATGCAATGGTCCAATGAAGTGGAGGCGAGGAAAAATGTACTATTTTTGGCATAAGCAGTGGTATAAGCAACAAAAAGAAGTTGATGGAGTGATACAGCATAGCAGAGACACTCAAGAGTTCAAATTCAGAAAGTGTCACAGTCCCCAAAATAAAAAATAAGGGGTCAGATATCAATATCTATGTGAAAAGCGAGTCACAGCCAACTCATCTGTTTATTCTGTTTCAGACAATATTACAAAAGCTGGCCCCCGTGCCAATGATGTGACTCCAGGTACTGTTGTACCCAGCACATCTTCAGATGCTGGCTACACACACACCTCTGCCTTGGAAACCGCTGGGTGGCTGTGTGCTGATGGATGCTGTTCTGGAGTCACAAAATGCAACAGTGAATGCTGTAAGACAGCGTGGGCAAAGTCAGTCCTGTAGGGCCGCAGTGGCTGCAGGTTTTTGCTCCAACCCAGTTGCTTAATTAGAAAACAATCCTTGCCAATAATTAAATTTCATGGCTTGTTAGTGCTTTAACTCTGCCATGTCAGGCCATTCTCATATCCTAGATTTTTTTCCTTTCTAAGGATATCATCCACAGATTTGAAGTCTAAAATGGACTCAATCTTTCACTTTTTTTCTCCTCACTTTCCTTACAAATATTTAATTAAACCAAATAGTGCACAGGTGTAAATGGTAACAAGCTAAAAGGAAAAATGCTGGTTTCTTTTGTCACTTGCATCTTATTGCTAATAAGGAGCCATTAAAAACCAAGAAAACAGCTGTTTAAGACTAAAATAAGCAATATGGGCTCAAAATCTTAACGATCGAGACAACTAAAATGAAGCAGAAGTGTTACTAGAGGAATAAGTACTTCTTTCAAATTGCAACACTAGATAAAAATAACATATTTAAAGAAAGTGAAAAAAAATGACGTAAGTGAACTTGCATAAGAAAACCTATGTTTAAACAAGATTTATAGACATACTGTACTGTATACTATTCCACTACTCCACTACATCTCCAGCCAGGTAACAAAATATTGTGATGTTGTGCATAAAGGGCCTTTCCTAGTTATGAATTTTTTTTCACAAGCCATAATACAAAGCATATCTACAAAAATTGACACATTAACATAATTGTTGTGCAGGTCACAAAACAGGACTATAACTTTGTTTAACTGAAATCTTTTATATATGAGCCCACCATGAACAGATATGCAAAGTGCAAGGTTTCTTTAAAAAATATGTGCATAGTAGGGCAACCATGAGTATTATGCTAAAGCAGAATAGCAAATTTAGTGTAATAAAAAAATGCAGGAACTCTTTATGCTAATAGTCTGAAATGATGCCTATAAGTGACTTATGTGGTAGAAATTAACATAATGTATCTGAAGGAGAACCACAACACAGGAACTGATTCCGATAATTGAAAAATCACTTACACTTTTTGTTCATGCAGAGCTATTAGAGTAAAAAATCTATTTATTCATCCAGTATCAGATCTGCCAAATCTGGTTCATGGTCAAAAAGGGTCTAAATTAATTAAGGCAGGAAGCAACAATGGATACAATGCTCATCCATCACAGAGCACACTCACATACCGTGATTAGGCTAATTTTGTGACCACAAAATATAATATAATATAACATGCATGTCTTTCAAATGTGGAATGAAAGCTGGTCTTTCCAACTTAAAAGAACATGGACCTTCAACATAAATCCAGACTCCGTCTGGTGCCAGAACATCGCACAAATGAAGCACTTCTAGACCAGGTAGGAAACAGCCTTAAAAGAAGTGAGTCTTCTCTTGGCAGCACCCTTTGGTAGTCCCTGAGGAACCCAACAAGGCTGCCCTCCTCATGTATCCCCGTGGGTGTCCACACCAGAGCAAGCCAGAAGAGCGCTGCAATCTAGCAAACTAAGTCCCCCACGTCCATCCATTACTCTAGCTTTCCAGTTGAGGCAGGGAGCAGCACCCTCCCTGGTCATGACACTGATCCATCCCCTGATGTACACCTATAACAGTTCATTCTGGTCAGGTAAACCAGCACCTTTCATCCTGGCCAGTCGATCCATGACTATCACAGTATATATTTGTATCATGTCAAAAAAGTAGGATATGGCACGTGAGAATACCTTTCTCCAAATTTCCTTGTCTAATTTACTCTTGCTAAATATTTAAAAGCAATTCTGGTATATTAGCTAAACAAATAAGCTTGATGGACTGAAAACTTTCCATTGTTTGTTCTGTCCTAAGAATTTCTTTCAGTTTAGGTGTTAGTAAAACAAACAAACAAAAAGACTAAAAGCTGGTCAGCTTACTTTCTAGAGGTCCTCAGTGGCCACAGGTTTTCATTATAATCAGTCTCCTAAGTAGAGGATAATTGTAGTTTATAATTTGACTTACATTGTTTGTCAGACCCCAGAGGCCCTGTTTTTGAAGAAAGCAACTTCAGAGAATAAATCAATGAATCAATGCTAGTCCAAATTCTTGTTTTCCCCTTCGCTGAATCTGTGAATTTCAAATTAACTCAGTGTATGACATACGGTAAAGGTATATAAGAGCATGGCAGAAAGTTTGTCTGTGTTAAATCTCTTAGACTTTGGCTGTTACCGTTGTAAGTGTCAGGTGGGATTATCCGTCATCCTGGCCGGGTAGAAGGTAACTTCTTGCCAGAATAATGAAAGGGACAGGAGAGGTACAGTAGCTTTTTTAAAATGCTTGACAAGATAGAGGGCAGTGGTCCTGTGTCACTGCTCTTATTTAAATGCCTGCAAGGTTTGCTAGGAATCAAAGTCTCATTCTCATGGGATAGTCCTGCTTGGTGTCATGGGTGCCACCATGGGGAGCTACAGGGATGAAACATCCTTATTTCATGAAGCTTCCGCCTGACTTGTAAGTACCTCCTCTGGACCTTTCCCAAATACCATAAGTACTTATAAGGAGCTTTTTGCCTCATCTCAAGGAGTCAGAGTCTTTTATTTGTCACCAACACCTTTTAAGTGAATACAACCAATATTAACCCAATAACAGATTAATTCACTGCACCTTCTCTCCCATTCTCCTAGTGAGTGTCTGACTCCTTAAAGTGAGGTGGAGAGTTCCTTTAAGGCTGGATCCTGGAAGTACTTCCTGTGTGGGCAAGATATATATCAGGTGTTCCCGGGTCAAGTGGAAGTTTCATGAAATAGGGATGGGCCATCCCTGTAGCTCACCCTAAAAGCACCTATTAAGCACCCATGAAACCCAGCAGGGATGTCCCAGTGCACTCTGATTCTCAGCATGGCCTGCAGGCTGGTAAATGGGAGCAGTGACATAGGAGCATGGGTTGGGGGATTATGCATTCTAAAAAAACTATCTCCTCATCCCTTCCATTATTCTGACCTCCCATCCTGGCAAGGAGTTACCTTTCACCCTGGTGGGGATTCTGGGTAATCCCGTCTGGCACTTACATTGTTTAATTAAATTGATTCAGTATATATATTGTATGTCTGTAGATCTCTATATAAGGCACTATATAAGTTTATTGGAATTCAATTCCCCAATTTCCAATTGTTTATGCAGTGTGCACAGTGTATTTAAATGTAATTGCACTGTATTTATAAAGGAAAATACACTGTACAATACACTAATAAGGAGTACTCCATAAGAATACAGTGGTGTGAAAAACTATTTGCCCCCTTCCTGATTTCTTATTCTTTTGCATGTTTGTCACACAAAATGTTTCTGATCATCAAACACATTTAACCATTAGTCAAATATAACACAAGTAAACACAAAATGCAGTTTTTAAATGATGGTTTTTATTATTTACGGAGAAAGAAAATCCAAACCTACATGGCCCTGTGTGAAAAAGTAATTGCCCCCTGAACCTAATAACTGGTTGGGCCACCCTTAGCAGCAATAACTGCAATCAAGCGTTTGCGATAACTTGCAATGAGTCTTTTACAGCGCTGTGGAGGAACTTTGGCCCACTCATCTTTGCAGAATTGTTGTAATTCAGCTTTATTTGAGGGTTTTCTAGCATGAACCGCCTTTTTATGGTCATGCCATAGCATCTCAATTGGATTCAGTTCAGGATTTTGACTAGGCCACTCCAAAGTCTTCATTTTGTTTTTCTTCAGCCATTCAGAGGTGGATTTGCTGGTGTGTTTTGGGTCATTGTCCTGTTGCAGCACCCAAGATCACTTCAGCTTGAGTTGACGAACAGATGGCCGGACATTCTCCTTCAGGATTTTTTGGTAGACAGTAGAATTCATGGTTCCATCTATCACAGCAAGCCTTCCAGGTCCTGAAGCAGCAAAACAACCCCAGACCATCACACTACACCACCATATTTTACTGTTGGTATGATGTTCTTTTTCTGAAATGCTGTGTTCCTTTTACGCCAGATGTAACGGGACATTTGCCTTCCAAAAAGTTCAACTTTTGTCTCATCAGTCCACAAGGTATTTTCCCAAAAGTCTTGGCAATCATTGAGATGTTACTTAGCAAAATTGAGATGAGCACTAATGTTCTTTTTGCTTAACAGTGGTTTGCGTCTTGGAAATCTGCCATGCAGGCCGTTTTTGCCCAGTCTCTTTCTTATGGTGGAGTGGTGAACACTGACCTTAATTGAGGCAAGTGAGGCCTGCAGTTCTTTAGACGTTGTCCTGGGGTCTTTTGTGACCTCTCGGGTGAGTCATCTCTGCGCTCTTGGGATAATTTTGGTCGGCCGGCCACTCCTGGGAAGGTTCACCACTGTTCCATGTTTTTGCCATTTGTGGATAATGGCTCTCACTGTGGTTCGCTGGAGTCCCAAAGCTTTAGAAATGGCTTTATAACCTTTACCAGACTGATAGATCTCAATTACTTCTGTTCTCATTTGTTCCTGAATTTCTTTGGATCTTGGCATGATGTCTAGCTTTTGAGGTGCTTTTGGTCTACTTCTCTGTGTCAGGCAGCTCCTATTTAAGTGATTTCTTGATTGAAACAGGTGTGGCAGTAATCAGGCCTGGGGGTGGCTACGGAAATTGAACTCAGGTGTGATACACCACAGTTAGGTTATTTTTTAACAAGGGGGCAATTACTTTTTCACACAGGGCCATGTAGGTTTGTTTTTTTTTTCTCCCTAAATAATAAAAACCATAATTTAAAAACTGCATTTTGACTAATGGTTAAATGTGTTTGATGATCAGAAACATTTTGTGTGACAAACATGCAAAAGAATAAGAAATCAGGAAGGGGGCAAATAGTTTTTCACACCACTGTAACTTAAATTTAAGTAAGAGAAACTTTATGTGGAAATACAGTTAAGTGAAAAAAAAATACAAATAGAGCACCAATTTGCAAAGCCAAACCCAAACTGCGAGCTCATTTAGAATCCACAGTCCAGACTGAGAAACGGAGAATTGCGAAGTCAGTTCCTACAACACTCTTAATATTGCACACAAGGTATATGGTATAATCACACCATCAAAAGCACTGCACTCTTCTTTCTTTTTAGAGCCTGTAGCATTATTTGGTTGAAATACCACCAGCTTTGCAATAAGGCCAGTCTCAATCACCTTTTTTAAAAATACTCCACATTACTCACCTTTATTTAAAGCAGGTAAGAATTTGCTAATGAATATCATCAGAACATGCTGAGTTGATGCCATCTGTTTCATTCACACCTAACAATGCCAAATGATAAATGTTTGTTAAAACAGGGAAGTTAAAAGGAATATCAGTTCAGTATGCTTCTGTGTACTGTAAAACTGAGAAAGAGATAAGGTCATTGCGGTCTCTTACATCCAGCACCCCCTCTCTAATTTTCATTATAGGATAAGCTGACCTTTATCTGTAGTAGAGTCTTTAAAGTTTTAATTAGTTATATAATAAAAAGAAAGACTTCTGAAATGATGAGAAATCCTCAGATAATGTTATTACGAGTTCACTGAATACATTCAGGCTTGCTCTTCCGAATGAGAAAGAAGTGACATTTCAGCTAATGTGACTTTCTTCCTACAATGTTAAAGCTACTGCATTCTGAAATGCTGTACAGCACCGCATCAGTGCCCAGGGCACCGTAAAATGCAGGCCAAAGAGGTAAAGCGTGAAAATTGTATTTGTTCTCCTACAGCAAAGCTGAAAACATGCAAGTTGCTCAGTAGCGTATTTTCCTGTAATAGATGCATTTCACAACTTTTCAAAGATTAAGATATGTGTTTATAAAGTGTATATTACACAAAAGTAGCCAAAACGCAAAAATGTCCCATTGACACCTAAGGAAGCCAACAATTTCTTCAAGTGATCTGATTCTGCCTGACAAAAAAAAAAAAAAAAACTTTAATCATTATTAGAGGGGAGGTGTAGGACGACATTGGCATTGCCCATCCTGCTAGGCTTTAGTGACACACAAGGCCTGTTAAGAAAGAAGAATTAATAGGTATACTGGCATCCAGATGCACAAAACCCCCACTTGCACTCCAAACTAAGTGACTAAACTCCAGCTTGTACCAAGATCTGCCAGGACTTCATCTGATAACAAAGATGTAAATCGGAGTCGCACTGACATCTTTCTAGAAGCCCCTCAGCAGACCTCTGAACCAGAAGGTGAGAAATGGACTCAAGCAAGGACAAATAGCTATAATTCAAGGGATGACAACTAAGATGGACAAAAGAACTTGACAATTAGAAGACACTGATTTTGTAAAGGAGTGATTTTAATCCAATCTAGACAAGGTTCTGCCTTCCTTTAATACCATATGCACTCCATCTTTCAAAAGAAGTAGAAGGAAGAAGCACTATGGGATACACTGCACACTAACTAAACTCCCTGGGCAATTGCTCTGGGATTCTGTCAGGGAGAGGTAAATATGCAAAATTACCTTCTTAAACCCAAAAATGTTATGAGCCACCCTTCTTTGGACAGCTGAATCTGACAGTGAGCCAGTCTGAAGGCTGAGAAACAACCATCACTTTAAGAAGGAGACCTCAGCATCTAAGGTCTTGTGTCATAAAGAGTTATGCTTTTCCCTAAGTTGCAGACAGCACACCAAAGGGCCTAACAGCAGAAAGCACACTGAGCATCACAAAACAAAGACTGTGAAATATAAAAAATCCTTCACTTGAACCTGGAGTAACAACAAAGCAACAACTCCACACAACATCAGACATCATCTTTATAGACCTGACATCGCAAAACTGTTTATCTGTGCTAAAATAAATCAGAACTCTAAATAACCAGTAAACAGCCATTCTACATCATGTGTTATATATATGTTAGTCTGTCTAGTCTGTCTGCATCCTATATTATACTGTATATCAACATATATATGCAGTTATCATATTTCTATAATCTTTGTGTTTATCAATTAATTGTATTATTCTGTTTCTTAAAGCAAATGTGCTTCAGTTACCTTGATCTAAGTCTAATTGTCAAAGAGCTGTCATACAACAGAGAAAGGGAAGGTAAATAAAGTAGGAGCCTTGCCTTATTATTTAGTTAATTACCAGCATTGCCAAAGGCAAAACTGAGTATTAATTAACCAAGTTAAAATTTCTTTTTCAAATCCTACAGAAGTGCTGATTGTTTTTCTTGTTTGTGACATTAAAAACTTGATATTAAAAGTATTAACATGTCTGTGTACAGTCCATAAGAGAAATTGTGAATTTCCCCTTGGGATTAATAAAGTATCTATCTATCTATCTATCTATCTATCTATCTATCTATCTATCTATCTATCTATCTATCTATCTATCTATCTATCTATCAGAACTTAGCATAGAGAACTTAACTACTGTAGCATAGATGAAAATTGTTAGCTAGGGGAAGCCGTGTTGTACAAATGGTTAAAACAAATTGGGGTACTGTTGAGGTAAGTGTATTGCTAATATGAAATATGGAAAACACTGATAAACTACTGAGAGTTATGTAGTAAAATAAATAAATAAATAAATAAAAATACACTTTTCATGTCTCAAACTGCATGACAAATCTAAGCAACACTGGAACATTGGTGTTATACTGCAAATAGTTCACTTGAAAAATCACACTTGCTAGCCGTTAAATCAAGTCATTAACTGTTTTTTCCCCTTTGGTTGGTTGGAAAAATTTCTTATTGGTAAGTTGTAATATGGAAAGTTATCTTTTCCAATTCCATGTATAGTACAACCACAAAAGTCTATATTCTGGGAATTATGTCATTTGGAATAGAAAGACTTGTGACAAAACATTGGTGTTGGGGTCACCCTAAAGTTCATAGTCTTTCTTTGAATATTCCATGGCTACCTCTTTCTGACTTTTCTTTATTATGGCAGGACAACAGAAAGCTAAAACTTGTCCCATCTGTCACCAGCAGGCACACTCACAGGCACACTGTCTCTTATACATTGTGAATCAATTTAGAGGTACAAATCAGCCATTCACGCTCATCTTTGTAACATTTAATTTCTTTAACAAATAATTTTTTTTCTGGCAGATATCAAGGGCAGTTTTTCAAGTGTGCATAATCCATCTATATTTCCATTAACAGACCCACTGTCACACACATGCGCTTGAGAGATTACTTCAGGGCTCGTCGAAAGGTAATTCTACTCCAAGCCAGCGACTGGCACTGTCTTCTAATGCCTTTCCTCCTCCTCCATCTGCAGAAGCAGTGACTGACAGTCATTTCTGTTTCCCAACCTCCTGAATCCACATCATCCTATTCTCCAGCAGAAAAACAGCTCTACTTCCATCTTGAGGCAGTTGACTCCTGACTTCTGTCTGCTCCTGTGTGAACAGATGTTAGAACTTTCATTTGCTATGTTTCTTTTTTTTGAGGCCTATCATTAATTCTCTGAGGATCACCAGAGTGGCCCAGCTCTTTATCATGTTCCTTGTCGTTATTTACAACACTTTATCCGAATCAGAAACATGGAGAGCTGGACCGTACCTCAACAACTTTTGAACATAAAGCAGGAGCCAACTGCACAATTATGCACTGCCCCTTATTTTGTAATACCAGGCCAGTGTAAAGTAATCACACAGATATAGGGGGGATATGCCATCTCCACATAGACATAAACATCTCAATAATTTAAAAGCATAAAACCTGAAGCTCTGAGTCAGCACTCTTCATCATTGCAATGCAGTGCTGTTGTGTGCAGATTAGAGTATATGTAAATTATAATTCACTGCATTTATACGGTACACTTTGTCTTGAAACATACTAATGATCTAAATAAATATAACTGTACATTAAATGATCCAATGCTGTATATTAACAAAACAAAGCAGATATTTACAAAAATCGTTATAATTTGTTGGCTTTCACAAATTAGAGCTCATGGATTTTTATCTCTGTGATATAATCAATGTGTTCCATCTGGCGAGGAATATTCACTTTGACTAAAAATCATTTGTTTGACTGCAATCATTTTTCACACAGGGCTCTAAAAATAGCCAAATTGTTTAAGTGCTGAAAAGTCCACTGTACACACTTTATAATGATTAAAACTGTTAATTTTGAAAAGATCTTTACTGTGTAGGAATGTACACAGCCAATGCCATTTATACAGTCAATTAAGATATGTTCAAAATTTAAAATGGGAGCATAGTTTCATATTATGCAGCAAGTAAATTCATCCATCCATCCATCATCTTCCGCTTATCCGAGGTCGGGTCGCGGGGGCAGCAGCTTGTGCAGAGAGGCCCAGACTTCCCACTCCCCGGCCACTTCTTCTAGCTCTTCTGGGAGAGTCCCATCCCATAGTCCCTCCAGCATGTCCTGGGTCTTCCCCAGGGCCTCCTCCCAGTTGCACGTGCCCGGAACACCTTGCCAGGGAGGCGTCCAGGAGGCATCCTGATCAGATGCCTGAGCCACTTCATCTGACTCCTCTCGATGCGGAGGAGCAGCGGCTCTACTCTGAGCCCCTCCCAGATGACTGAGCTTCTCACTTTATCTTTAAGGGGAAGCCCAGACACCCTGTGGAGGAAACTCATTTCTGCCGCTTGTATTCGCAATCTCGTTCTTTCGGTCACTACCCATAGCTCATAACCATAGGTGAGGGTAGGAACGTAGATCGACTGGTAAATTGAGAGTTTTGCCTTACGGCTCAGCTCCTTTTTCACCACAACAGACCAATGCAGAGCTTGTCGATCTCACGCCCCATTCTTCACTCACTCGTGAACAAGACCCCGAGATACTTGAACTCCTCCACTTAGGGCAGGATCTCTCCTCCATACCTGAGAGGGCACTCCACCCTTTTCCGGCTGAGGACCATGGTCTCGGATTTGGAGGTGCTGATTCCCATCCCAACCGCTTCACACTCAGCTGTGAACCGATTCAGAGAGAGCTGAAGATCATGGCCTGATGAAGCAAACAGGACAATATCATCTGCAAAAAGCAGTGACCCAATCCTGAGTCCACCAAACCGGACCCCTTCAACACCCTGGCTGCGCCTAGAAATTCTGTCCATAAAAGTTATGAACAAAATCGGTGACAAAGGGCAGCCCTGGCGGAGTCCAAATCTCACTGGAAATGGGTTCGACTTACTGCTGGCAATGCAGACCAAGCTCTGACACCGGTTATACAGGGACCGAACAGCCCTTATCAGGGGGTCCGGTACCCCATACTCCCGGAGAACCCTCCACAGGAATGCCCGAGGGACACGGTCAAAAGCTTTTTCCAAATCCACAAAACACATGTAGACAGGTTGGGCAAACTCCCATGCACCCTCCAGGACTCTGCTAAGGTTGTAGAGCTGGTCCACTGTTCCACGACCAGGACGAAAACCACACTGTTTCTCCTGAATCCGAGGTTCGACTATCCGACGGACCCTCCTCTCCAGAACCCCCGAATAGACTTTTCCAGGGAGGCTAAGGAAAGTGATCCCTCTGTAGTTGGAACATACCCTCCAGTCCCCCTTCTTAAAGAGGGGGACCACCACCCTGGTCTGCCAACCCAGAGGCACTGTCCCTGATGTCCATGCGATGTTGCAGAGACGTGTCAACCAAGACAGTCCTACAACATTCAGAGCCTTGAGAAACTCCGGGCGTATCTCATCCACCCCCGGGGCCCTGCCACTAAGGAGTTTTTAGACCACCTCGGTGACCTCAGTCCCAGAGATGGGGGAGCCCACTTCCGAGTCCCCAGGCTCTGCTTCCTCATTGGAAGGCATGTTAGTGGGATTGAGGCCTTCGAAGTACTCCCCCCACCAACCAGCAACGTCCCAAGTCAAGGTCAGCAGCGCACCATCTCCACCATATACAGTGTTGACAATGCACTGCAAGTAAATTAAAAAAATATATATTTTTTGATTATTTATTTATTTATTTTATTTTTTTTGCATTAAAAGAACTGCTTAGGCAGTTTAAAATATTGAAGTTTCTTAGACACCTGCACCAATTATGGAGTAATATCCATTCCCTTTGTATTTGGCACGTCCACTGGATTATACATTTTTTACACTTATGAATTCCATGTAATGTTTTGTTTAAAATCACTTTGCAGGCAATACTGGAAATAAACATTAAAGTAAAGAAAACTTTGCTTTTATGCCATTTATTGGCCTGTTTTATATATTTATATATATGTGCAATGCTGCCTTCCCTTCTCAAAAGCCATTATTTAGACAGATAAAAACGTCTTCCTTTGATTATAGGCAGCCAAGGCACATTAGCAGCCTTTCTTTTTTTCTAGTAGTCTTTGGAGATCAGTGCACAGGGTATTTTCTTTTGAGAGATGGCACTGAATTTCTTTAAATTGCAGACGTTTTCTTCCATGGACTTCAAAGTGAAGAGAAGCACAAATCTTCCCTTATATCTGAAATTGAGCTCAATTGTACATTATGCACACTACAATTATTAGTATTTTAGCTGCTTGGACTATTTGTATTTAATTACACCTTAGAATGCATTTTGTGAAAGTTTTCTTATTGTTTTTGCAGTTCTGTGTGCTGTATTTGAAAATATAATATTTATAAAGTATGAACTAACTGCAGAGTGTGTGGCAGCTTTACTTTAGATCCAAATGTAGGAAAGTAATCATTTGTGCACTAAACAGAAGGATTAAATACACACATAGCATATGGAAATCAGCACTCTAGACAATTTGACAGAAAAGCAATTTGCATGTAAGTGCCACATAAATTAACTACACACTGAAATGTTTGATAAAAATGCTCACAGTTGTATTCGAAGCACAGTCCATTTTGTACACCCTCATTGTCCTGTAAGTGGATTGCAGTGAGCAATCAGCAGGAGCTCGGCTCAAGATAAACACCAAACTTTTCAAGGAAAACACATTTGGTCAATTTAGAAATACTGATTACCGTAGTTTACAAATCTTAGAGATATGGGAGCTATCAGAACTCCACAGACAAACCTATACATTAAACTTATATAGTGTCTTATATACAGTAGAGTCCCACAGACATACCATATATTCATTGTCATTCACACCTGAACCAATTTAATTAAACAGTGTAAGTGCCAGATGGAATTGCCCGACATCCCAACCAGGATGAAAGTGCCAGGTACTGTAAGGGCACAGTGCTTTTCAGCTGGCCACCTAAGTTGCACTTGAGCCTCAGCTAAAAATATTAAGAACATGTCAATAAATCCGTCTCAGAGTAATGATTATAACCACAGCCAGCCATACATCGATCAAACAAATAACAATCATCCCATGCACCATGCCATGTCAGACAAAAGTTACTGGCTCAATATGATGGCCGTTGACTTTGAAAAACATTTATTTGTGTCTGTAAGGGCAAGTATTTTAAAAAATTCATTATTTTTCCCATTTTCAGCCCCGTGGTTATGAAAGTTTCACACAAACAGAAATGCTTAAACAGCCTGCATGGATGCGGAAACACAGTGTACTGCATAAACCTGTTTCAGAATTGCCTTTAGGAGAGGCTGGAATGGGGCACTCTGTGGCATGTAAGAAAAGCACCTTATCTTGCTGTCCAAAATACCTGAGAAAATTAATAATTAGTATGTCAATGTAACTTTGAATTGGACTCATTTAAAAGGCATACATATACAGTGTATACTGTACTCTATTTAAAAATTACATACAGGGGGTTCTTTAAAATGTTTCCATATTTATTTAGCATCACACTATTTCGATAGTCTGCAGAGACTCCTAGTCTTGTGGTTCAGTATCCTGCTGCTGTTGACCCTGTTGTCGGTGGGTCAGGCGCTACTGAGTCATGAGCTCGACTGAGCATCTATCATTGTGCATCAAGGAAGAAAAGATACATGCTGTGTGATTTTTGAAGGCAGATGATGCTAAATGAACTGGTTCATTCCATCAGTATGAGGACAATGTTTTACCTTTTCAAAGTGTACATGAATGCCATCCAGCCATCTATCCATCAATTTCCTGCCACTTAACCAGGTCTGGGTTCATGGAAGCAGCAGTCTACACCAAAATGCCTAGGTATCTCTTTTCTCCTACAGGGTGATACCATACTGTTCCCAGGCCAGCCAAGAGATTTAATCTCACCAGTGTGTCCTGGTTATGAAGTGGCTCTAGTCTGAGCTCCTCCTGATTGTCTACGCTCCTCATCCTATCTCTAAGTTTGAACCCTAAAACCCTGCGCAGGATATTCATTTCCACCACTTGTATCCACAATCTACTTCTTTCAGTCACTACTCAGAGCTCATGATCATATAGGTACAGGTAGGAACATAGATTGACCAGTAAATCTACAGTTTTGCCTTTTGGCTCATCTCCCTCTGAACTGTGACTACCCGGTACAACATTCTTATGACTGTGGATACTGCTTTGATGTGCTTGAGGCAGCATCTCATCCCTAACCCGTTCAGGGCTCTCCACCCTTTTATGGCTAAGAACCATGAGCTCAGACTTGGAGGTGCTGAACCTCCACGCAGCTGTAAACCACTCCAGTGTGTGTCTAAAATCACTCCTCAATCATCCACAAAAAGCAGATATACTCACATGAACCCTCCAGAATCCTTATGACGGTAAAATGCTTATCCAGTGTTCCACAATTGGTCTGAAATCCACATTGTTCCTCCTAAATCTGACACTCAATCAACAGCTGGATGCTCCTTTCCAGAACCCTGGCCTAGGCTGAGGAGTATGAACCTGTGAAGTTGGAACACACCCTCCAGTCTTCTTTCATAAAGATGTGGACCACCACCCCAGTTTGCAAATCCAGAGCCACTGTCTCTGACCTACATGCAGTGTTTAAGAGGTTTGTTCATCCAAGTCCAGAGCTTTTAAGAACTCAGAGCAAATATCATTCACCTTCGGGGCCCTACAATCAAGTAGTTTTTTACTACCTCAGTAACTTCAGCTCCAGTGATGGGTGAGTCCTCCTCTGAATCCCCTGACTCTGCTTCCTCAAAGGAAGTTGTGATGATGGGATTCAGGAGGATCTCGATATGCTTCTTCTACTACCCGTCTATATCTCCAGGTGATGTCAGCAGCACTCCATCCCTGCTATAAACCACATCAGCAAAGCGCTGCTTCTTCCTTCTGAGTTGCCTAACAGTTTGGCAGAGTAGCTTGTAAGCTTACCGAAAGTCATTTTCCATTGTCTCATTAAGCTCTTCCCTGAGTTTTTGCCACTACCATTGCTGTATTTTCAGTACCTGTCAGCTACCTCTGGAGGTCCAACAAACTAACCAAGCTTGAAAGGACTCCACATTCAGTCTATCATCTCCCTTTACTGCTACCATCCACCACTGGATTCAGGGATTACCATCATGACAGACAACAGTGCCCATATGTCTGCAGCTCTATGCAGTCATTTCAGCAATGGAGTCGCAGAACATACCCCATTCCAGTTCAATGACCTCATCTGCCCTCAAAATGCAAGAAAAATTAATCAGGAGGTGCAAGTTGAAAATCTGGCAGATTGGGGCATCTGCCATATGTTCCCATCACTCCCACACTATACATTTGAGTCTGTCTGGTCTGTCCAGCATCTTCCCATGCCATCTGATCCAATTTACAACCAGGTAGTGATTTGTTGACAGCTCAGGTCCCCTCTTCATCTGGGACACATAGTCTTAGATCTGATATCATGACTACAAAATTGATCATCGACTTACGACCTAGGGAACTTGGGAGAAAAATGCACTTATGAACACCCTTATGCTTGAACAAGGTGTTTATTATGGTCAAACTCTGACTAGCACAGAAGTCCATCAGCAAAACACTGCTAAGATTTCGATCAGGTACTCCATTCCTACCAATCACACCCTTCCAGGTTTCACTGTAATTACTCATGTGAGTGTTAAAATCCCCAGTAGAGCTTCCTGTGGGAACACCTACCAGCAAAACCCCCTCACCCCAAGGTCTCCAAGAAAGCTGAATACTCTGACTCAATTATCAGAGCATAAGCACAGACAAGCACCACAGGTCTGCCCCACCTCAGAGCTGGGGTAAAATCAAACATCCACGGGCCAAACCAGGGGTCAATAAATAAGCTCACACCCTCCAGAGTGAAATGGTGTCCAGCCCCTGTCCAGGGGCCTTATGTATAAACGGTGCGTACGCACTAAAATTGTGCATACGGCCCTTTCCACGCTCACATTGCAATGTATAAAAACTAAACTTGGCGTAAAACCATGCACATTTTAATGCTAGCTCAGTCCCTTGCATACGCAAGTTCTCTGCTCGGTTTTGCAAACTGGCGGCACCTAACGTCAAAGCAGTGCTAATGTTCCTGTTTGGTTTCCCTTTTGTTTCTAGATTCACTTCTCTGATGCGGCTTTATCAAATACACTGAAATTAACCACATATCGTTTATTAGTTTAAGGCATCTCATTGTAATCAACCCTTAACCATATAATGATGCACCGAATGGCCAAACTATTCTAAATACCATCATTGCTTTAGTGTTGTTACTCCCAATGTACCACTGAGTATTTAACCCACTGTATTTGAAAGTGGAATCACAGCTGTACAGCAGCTGATTGGATTATTGGTATACATCATCTTGCACATGCTGTCTCAGCCATGTGCGCAATCTATTTGAACTGTTCCTATACGGCAAATGCTTCAGAGCCTTTTCTGTAGGGACCTCGCAGTTTAGAAACAGTTTCATCCCAAGTGCTCTAAATGCTAAATCAATCAAAATATAAAATAAATAAATCTAAATAAATATATAAATAAATATCTAATAAATCTAAATCAATTGCTCCTGGTAGAACTGTTTGTACTTATAAGTACAAATACCTCTCTGTAAACATGCACTACAGTTATAATGTTGCACAACCTGAGTCACTTTATAAAGCGTGTACTTATATATGATAACGATTGGCTTCCAAATCGATTTAGATTTCCAAGCGCTACTGTATCTTCTTGGAGCTCTTGATATCATTTTTAAGATGAAATGCAGTAAAGCATGTTTATCACTTCATTAAAATAATGTATATTGTTAATAGTTAAACACGTGAGGCCACGATGGCACAGCGCTAGCGACGAGCTGGCATACCGTTCAGGGATTGTTCCTGCCCCACGCTGCATGTTTTCTGGGATTGGCGTGACCTGGATGGATAGATGGATGGAATAATTAAACATGTACTACGAAGATATTTCAATGTTCCATAAAAGATTTGAAGAATCTGCATTCTAAGCTTACAGATGGCTTGACATCTATTACAGAGCTGATTGTATGGCAAGTGGTTACTTGGAGAAAGAAAAGGAAGGACAGGAATAGGAGGTTAGTACGTTTGAAAGAGACAGTACTGCTGCAGTAAATTGTTTCACTGAAGATCGCGCATGGTACAGTATGCATCTTACGGGAGGTAGGAACAATCTCTAGACAGGGCGCCAGCTCATCACTATCACTGCACCACCATGTTCCCATGTTTAATAATATGCTTTAATTCCTATCATCATGAAAATTATATCAAGTATACATCTTAATATTTAAATTGTTCAAAGAGCTGTAATATCATGAATGTAATGTATTCTGTGCCCTGTCGGTGGAAGAAAAAGCCCATTTAAGAAACACGAAGTGATTCACACACATAGAGCACATAAAAGAACACATAGAAAGAAGCATTTAATGTGCTACTTTAGTTTCGATGGGATCTAAGAAACTAATAAATTAAACAATTTTAAGATGAAGTTTATGACATTCTACTTTGATGACAAAATAAAGTACATGATTAAAGTGAAAATTTCGAGATTAAAGTTGACATTTGGACATTTTTTTCAACTGTGTCCCTATTTTCTTTTTCTTTTCTCTGTACCCTAATATGCTTCTATATGACACTCAGACGGGCTACGACTCGCCTTTTCACGGCGACTTTGATATCTGACCACTTCTTATTTATTTCGGGCACTTTGTGACTTTCTGAACATGAACTTTCGAGTTTCTCTGCCACTCTGTCACTCGATCAACTTCCTTTTGTTGATTATATCACTGCTTAAACCAACAAATAGTACTTTTTCCCTTGCCTCTACCTGCTATTCGCTGAAATTCTTCTTTTTCCCCTGTGCTTTTGCCTTTGCCTTTTTCACAGAATGCTGAGCTTAAGGGCTATTTATATTGATTTGCATATTCAAAGGGACATAATTCTGAGAGGAGTTAGGGAGTGGCAGCAGGTGAGTGCACGTGCTTTACTTTTCACGCTGACCGGGATTTATGTAGTGGAAGAACATGGAAGTTGACAATCTAGTTTTATTTTTTTTATGCGTGCACACATTTCTGCTTTTGTCCATACGCCATGTTTTAGTGTGAACTCTACACACAGTGTTATGCATGAGGCCCTAGGAGTTTTGTTTCTATGCATTGAAATGAGCCAGACTATATCTAGGCAGTACATCTCTTCCTCCGCACTATCTTGTGTTCCTTGCCTACCAGAGAGGTCACATTTCCCGCCCCCATAATGTATTTTGGTAGCCAGGGATGGGCCCAGCAAGTAACCTGTCTTTGATCTGAATCATTGTTCGGGTGTATAATGGGTAGGCATATTCAAAAATAGTCAGAGAAGTGCAGCAAGGAGAGAATGCTCTGTCCATCACTATTAACCACTAATAAGAAGTGGGAAGAAGCTACTGGCATCAAAGAGACAAGAATATTGTTAAACAAAATCTAACTATTTGCAGTTGGTAATGAGGTGAAAGATGTACATAACTAGCAGAAATAAATATATCTAGTTTCATGTTTATTCACATATACAAAGTACTAATGACTGAACTAATCACAATTACTACTTGACATTAGACACAATATAAAACGAAATGGCATGACTTAACCTGCAAAGAAGAAGAAAACAGATAAATCCCAGGGCTAGTTTTCAAAAACAATACTTTAACAAGAAAGTATTAAAAAGAAGCACGGAAGCAGGAAAGTGGTGGTGGAGTGAATTGCATAAACACATTTTTATCTGTATGTAACTAAAGAGACTGTTTATTAAGAAATGTGAACATTTTTAGTGGCAGAAACTTTTTAAAAAAACAACCATGCCTGATGTCTGCTGTATGATTCTTCTCTCGTAAGATCAAAAACTGAAAGTAGAAGTTGTCCTCCAGTAGTTCACACTGGTCAATCTTATTGTGTGCACCTCTACAGAAGGACTGGTGTATCACAAATAATATCACCTGCTAAAGCACTGTTGAGTGCCTAATAGGGGCTGATTTCAAGGTTACTGAAGAGAAAGTGATAGGATGCAAACAGTGTGCAACAAACTCTGCTTTCCAGGATCGAGGAAGCCCCATCTTAAAACCACTGATGACTCATCTGGTCTCCAACCTTTGCAATGGCTCCAGTAATAAAAGAAGACCAGTGTAGGAAGTCGGCATCATTTAGACCAACAACACTCTGCAGAACAATGGCTGTTTAACAGTATTAAATTTTCTGTCACTTCAGATAACACATTTGTTCAAAATAAAAAGATCCTGGCTGGGTACCTAACTCTTTTCATGTCTCATTCTCTTGCTTTATCTTCTGACAGCACAAAAACAGAAAAGCACACTCTACACCCCATTTTAAACCTAGAAAGTGATAATCAAGGAAATACAAAGCAAACATTAACTACACCACTCGCTCCAGACAAAGCAAGTGAGGGAAGCTAATGCAGTACACATTATATGTATGTTATCCTTTAATCAAAAACAGGAGGCTGCAACATTTCCTCAGACCTGACAGGCGGCAGCAAAGGGACCCCAGTAACCCAGTAACCGCTCTCTCCCCTATCCCCGCAACACATCCTGGTGCTTTAAAATCATCTGATAGATGAAAAGGTGCAGGAACACTTGAACACATGATGGTTTTATAGTTTTAAAAGAATGGCCTAGGCCACTGAACCCGGAGGGAGATGAGTGTAGTGATGCAAACAGAGAGAGACAGAGGACTGTGGGATTGTGACAGAAGAGCAATTACATAGTACAGTGGTTCTCAAACTAGATGCTGGGGACCCATTGTGGCTGCAGGTTTTTGTTCCAACCAAATTCTGTTTCATTAGACTCTTAGCCTAATTAAATGAGCCATTATTTCCCAGTTTCTGTGTTTTGGAGTCAATATGTAGAAATTTCAAACTAAGTTTTGGTAGATTTTTATTAAAATGTAATAAGCACTTATATGGGGAGTATGTAATTTTTTAAAAAATAATTAAAGGTATTTTCAACCTAATTTTCATTCTGCTTTTCCAGGTGTTCTGGTTATTTAATTGATTATTTCCTAATTAGCAAGTCTGACACATCACGTCACTATTAGAGTTAAATGAAAAGAGCAAACTACACAGGAAAAAGGGAAAATAATAGGAAAACAACAAAAGACAGTTAAGCATGTACAGCTTTAGAAAAACACAGAAATATTTCTAAATTTCTTATAAATATAAAAACCATACTGATTTGTTTTTCTGAATACATAATAGGAGAAGAGTAAAAAAAGACCAGCTAATTAAATGAGATCAGTTGTTTTCGATTATTATCACTGATTGTGAATCCGGTTGGAACAAAAACGTGCAGCCACAGTGGGTCCCCACAATCAAATGTGGGAACCACTGACATAGGCTATTAAAAAGGTTTTTAAATGAAGTAATAGCAGTTGTGTCATTGGTTTCTTTGGTACATGTAAGCCCATTCTTTTGGTTGAGCACTGGTGCAAAGTTCTGTCCATCAGTGTTACTCATTCTGGATTTATGGTTCTTTGTTCAGAGCTCAAGTCCATTTCGCACCTTAGAGAGAGAGATGTCCCTGGCTGTTACATGGCCTGGTATCGACCATCTTATCAGATAAGGCTGCAGATACTGCATTCTAAAGAGAGGCCCATTCAAGCTTACTAAGACTTTTAGCATGTAATAAGAGTGTCTGGCAGCAGTTTGCTAAGCCAGGAATTGGGTGCCAGCCTGGCAAAATGGAGAATGCCAATCTGTCCTATAGGACATTGCAGTAAAATGTCCTGGTAGTTGAAGAGGTGAGAAAGTGTGGAAGGTATTCCACCAAATGAGTAAGGCAAGGTATATAACAGACTATACAAATCTCAAAATCTGTCTGTGTGTGTGTGTGTGTGTGTCTGTATGGTATACAAATCCAACACGTTGGACCAGTCTCTGCCAATATTTGCACCACTCCCTCATTTGATCAAGATGGTAGACTATGTCCCAACCCAAAATGTTGACCCTAGGGGTACCTTTGTTTTGTTTTGGTTTTTTTTTCCTTTTTACTACAGTTTGAACGACAGTGTCTCCTTGTCGCTCAGTGGCAAGTGACACACCAGAACAGACTGGTGCCGGACTAGAAGACAAACAGACCAGAGTCTAAAATTACTTACCAGTGCAATGTCAGCCCCCTGCTTCTATATAAAATAAAAAGTAAAGAGTTTAAGTATAGGTTAGGAGAAACTTTAACTTTGGGCAATATGGTGATATTCATGATGTCTGGAAAAGACCAATTTGGATTAAGGTTTGGAAGATGGCTGTTTATATTTCTTTGCCCAAACCAACACTGGATTTATTGACATCCTTATTGTTTAAGCCTAATAGTTATGTAACTTGGGAAGGTGAATGATTAATAAATTAGTTTAGATAGAAAAGAATTTTTTATACATAGTAGCAGTACAGTTAGTCTTTCAGAGGAACATAACAAGCCTGGTTCAAATGACCTGATTAAAGGGCACTGATATGATAGTCTAGTTTAATGAGGGGGCAGTCATTTATGGGCTTAGTGAGTTTAAACTGTGTGATTTGTTCTTTACATGGATGTGGCTTTATGGACATAAGGACATAAATGACATAATGCACGAAAGAACATGCATGGAGTGTTTATAGAGGTTCAGTATATAACAAGGTACCCTGTATTGTCAAAAGTATTGGGACACCCCTCCAAATCATTGATTTCAGGTGTTCCAATCATTTCCATAGCCACAGGTGTATAAAATCAAGCACCTAGGCCTGCAGACTGCTTCTAAAAACATTTTTGAAAGAATGGGTTTCTCTCAGGAGCTCAGTGAATTCAAGCATGCTACAGTGATAGGATGCCACCTGTGCAATAAGTCCATTTGTTAAATTTCCTCGCTACTAAATATTCCATGGTCAGCTGTTAGTGGTATTATAACAAAGTGGAAGCAATTGGGAAAAACGGTAACTCAGCCATGAAGTGGTAGGCCACGTAAAATCACAGAGTGGGGACAGCGCATGCTGAGACGCACAGTGTGCAGATGTCGCCAACTTTCTGCTGAGTCAATAGCTACAGACCTCTTAAAGTTCAAGAACTGTGCATCGAGAACTTCATGGAATGGGTTTCCATGGCCGAGCAGCTGAATCGAAGCCTTACATCACCAGTGCAATGCAAAGCTTTGGATGCAGTGATGTAAAGAACATCACCACTGGACTCTAGAGCAGTGTAGACGTGTCCTCTGGAGTGGCAAATCACACTTCTCTGTCTAGCAATCTGATGGATAAGTCTGAGTTTAGCAGTTGCCTGGAGAACGGTACTTGCCTGATTGCATTGTACCAGGTGTAAGGTTCAGTGGAGGGGGAATTATAAAGTGGCTTGGCCCCTTAATTATAGTGAAAGGAACTCTTAATGCTTCAGCATGTGAAGCCATTTTGGATAATTTCATGCTCCCAACTTTGTGGGAACAGTTTGGGGATCGCCGCTTCCTATTCCAACATGACAGCGCACTAGTGCACAAAGCAAGGTCTATAAAGAAATAAATGAGCAAGTTTGGTGTGGAGGAACTTGACTGGCCTCCACAAAATACCTTTGGGATGAATTAGAGCAGAGACTGCAAGTCAGGCCTTTTTGTCCAACATCAGTGCCTGACCTCACAAATGCTCTCATGAGAAGAAAATTCCCATAAACACAGTCCTAAACATTGTGAAAAGCCTTTCCAGAAGAATTGAAGCTGTTACAGCTGCAAAGTCAACTCCATATTAAAGCTTATGTATTAAATGTCATTAAAGTTTGTGTGTGTAAAGGCAGGTGTCCCAATACTTTTGGCAATATAGTGTATTTTATGGTAATGTTCAAGTCTTTCATTGTGTTGTTTCCTAATTCCCATGGGAATGTAGTCAATGTGAATCTGAGGTTGTTTCCAAAGCCTTGGATGAATTAATCTTTACGGTAGAAAGGATCTGGAAGTTTACAACCCTGTATTTAACACAATTAGAAAGTATAAAAATAAAATTTAAATTAATTATAGAGTTTAATCTTTATCATAGCAAAATATTTTATTTTTTCTACAAAAAGCACAGTTGAACACTTTAGGATGAAAACTTAAATGCCACATGTCAATCCATACATTTTTTGTACTTGACATGAACAAAACCCTGCAGCAAACACCATTCACTGGGAGAGATTCACACCACATTAAAGTCACAAATTCACCTAAACTGACATCATATGTAAAGCTGAAAATGTAGGTATAATGTATCTTTTATACTGATAATGTGCACAAGAGAAACGTTTAGATGGGTCGTAGTTTCACGTACATTCTTTTTGTCCTCCCTCAGACAGGCAAACTAATGACTCAGAAGAAGAACTGTGAACTCACTCCAGAGTGTACGTCGAACATGAGGTATAAATTAACTCATATGTTATTGGGTTGGTTGAGGCACAATGTATGAGATAACTTCTGCCTCATTATACAACTAGTATAGCCGCAGCCAGCATACTGGCAGTCACTGCTGCCATGTCTTAGTTCCAACTATACACATTTTTTTTTTTCTGGTGGCAACACCATGCAGAAAGTAATGTTATATAAATAGTCAGTCCCTAGTTATGTTGTTGTGAAAAAGATAAAAAGCTGCTGATGTTGTGATGTTGTTTATTTGTCAGAAGATTAGTATTTTGATGATAATGCCAGTGGTGCAGATAGTGAGGCATCTGAGGCTTACGATTCTCCCGGTTGCAGATGCTAGTAATGATATCTCAAACAATGAATCTGAGTCTGGGCACACTGATTCTACGGTGCTAATTTAAGATCCAAAGAGATGGCCAATTAGAGGCAGGTAATAATTAGGTGGCCAGAATGGACAGGACTGTGATGGACAACTTAGCCTGGACATTAGGGTAAACCCTACACCATATTTACAGCACATTCTCCCTGTAACTGCACTGGGGTATTGGGAGCCACACACAAACCGCAGGGTAATAGCACCCTGCTAGTCTCTCCAACACCTCTTCCAGTGGCAACCCAAGCTTTTCCTGGATAGTCTCCCATCCAAGTACTGTCCGGGATCAAACATGCTTAGCTTCAGGTGGATGACTTGTTCTGAAGCACATGTAGTACAGCTGCTGGATTTATCCTAACATGACCTAAATGAAAATGTGATTCATCAGACCAGGCTACCTTCTTTCATTGCTTCATCATCCAATTCTGACTGTCACATGCCTATTGGCGGTGCTTTCGGTGATGGACAGGAGTCATCATGGGCACTCTGACCGTTATTCGGCTACGCAGCACCTGAAATAGCAAGCTGTGATGCACTGTATGTTCTGACACTTTTCTCTAAAGGGCAGCATTAAGTTTTTCAGAAATGTGTGCTACAATAGCTATTGGACCAGATGGACTAGCCTTCATCCCAAACACGCATCATTTAGCCTTGGGGGTCCATGACCCTGTTACCAGTAGGTAGGTAGTACCCAATGCATAATGGGAGCTTTCCACAAGACCTGCAGTTTTTGAGATGCTCTGACCCAGTCGTCTAGTCATCACAGTTTGCCCTTTTTTAAAGTCGCTCATATCCTTACCATTAACCATTTTTCTTGCTTCCAGCACATGATGCTCAAGAACTGACTGTTCATATGCTCCCTAACATATCCCACACCTTGATAGGTGCCATTGTAACCAGATAATCAATGTTTCTCATTTAACCTATCAGTGGTTTTAATGTTGTTGCTGATCATTGTATTTACTATGGAGATGATATCATATAATTCTTTTAACTATAGTATTTATATATTTATACATAAGAACATCCTATTTAATGATACAGTATGTTTGCCAAAGACTTTTAATCTACTGTATGTAGATATTTTGGTACCTTCCTGTCTTTATAAAACATTGAGTGTTAGATTGGGTACACTATTTTGTCTGTGTTGATTGGTGTAGAAGTGCACTTTTTACAGGTATGTTATGCAAATTATTCTAGCATTCATAAACTCAAGATCTTGTGACAGATGGGTGTGGCTCTTGCCCACCCATGAGACCAATAAACAGGAAGGACTGGGGAAGCAGATGTGCACAGGATGCAGCCTTCTCCGCAGCACTAGAGGGCATTCCTACCCCCCCGTGGATTGCTGTGGCTCCACAGATTCCCACAGGGTTTGATGGGAGTTGGACTTTGGGACAGAGCTGTTGCATTCAGTGGGAATCACCGGGGGAGCTGCAAAGCCCTTCATTGGGCTTCCACAACACAGGGAGTGATTCCAGATATGGCAAACTAGCCACCTGAAGCACTTCCAGAAGCAGCATAAAATGAGCCGCCTCACTGCACTGGAGGAGCCAGTGTTGGGAGGAAACAGATGAAGCTTGAGGAAGGAGTCAAGGTGGGAGAAGGAGACAGAGAGAGAGAGAGAGAGAGAGAAAAGAAAGACCAAATACTGTGTGCTGTGCTAATTGCTGTGTTGTGCTTTGGAACTCAACTTGGGCAGATGGGAAACAAATATTTGGAAGTGTTTCCTACAAGGAACTGCTAAATAAAAAGTCTTGTTTTGTGGCACTCTTGTGCCTATGTCTGTTGTGTCAGGTGTTTGCAGAGCTGTGCGCCCCCTGGTGGTCCCACTCTCCAATAATTATTCAGTCTTGTCATACTGGACCAGCTATACATATGGCACTGCTCCCTCAGGTCGGTTGTAATAAAGGATATCCATTTATAACCATTGCAGTGGTGATCTCTGTATTTTTTTGTCATTTTGTAATGGGGGTAGAAAAGTCCAAAATTCACTTTGTATTTTCATCAAGATTTTTTGTTCAGATGTTATTTGAGAAGGCTTATTTTGTCTCATAGAGTATTAAGATGAATCAATATCAGAGTACACCAAAACGTTCTTACTATATTTTAACAACCTACTTTGCATTATAGTTTTCAGATAGTAAATAAACACAAAATAAATGGAAATTCAGTTACTTATAGCTGTACAGATTTTTATTGAGCAGTCTAGTTTGTTAGACTTTGTGGTCCACGGCCGGGGCTGGAGCCCGGCCGGGACGCCCAGGAGGACGTGAGGAGGGCTTGTGCCTCCTCCAGACCGTGAGGGGGCGTCCGTCCTGGTTCTGTTGGGAGCCACGGGTCGAGGGCATGGAAGCCCTACCCTGTAGGGGCCCGTGGCCACCGCCAGGCGGCGCCCCGATGCCAGTTCATCCCGTGTGGCCCTCGGCCGGGACGCCTTAGAGGACCGGAGGAGGGCGTGTGCCTCCTCCAGAACGAGTGGGGGCGTCCGTCCTGGTTAGACAGGGGGCCTCGGGTACAGGGCTTGGAAGCCCAGCCCTGTAGGGACCCGTGGCCACCGCCAGGCGGCGCCCCAGTGCCTGTTTATTCTGGGAGCCCGGCACGTCCACCACACCAGGGGTGTGGCCACCGTTAAGTGCCGGGAAGCAGCTGGAGCCCATCCAGCTCCCCATAAAAGGGGCCGCCTCCCTCCAGTCAGCAGTGGATGTCGGGTGGAAGTGGACAGAGCTGGAGAGAGGACAGGAGGCGGCCAGGACAAAGGCACAGAGACTGTGGGCCCTGGACTTTGGGGGATTCAGTGCCAAGGGCGCTGGGGTTGTGAGTGCACGTGACTTTTATGATTATTGTATATATTGTAAATAAACGGTATGTGGGGAGAAAAATATGTTGTCCGTCTGTCTGTGCTGGGGCCAGCGTTCACAACTTTCTTATTTTATTCTGCCCAGTTCTATCTGGATTGGGGATATTATTTTGGGGTGATCAGACTCATTAATGTTAACCTCTAGAGCTTATTAGTCTGGAACATTGAAGTCAGCCCCCATCTCAACATCAGCCTTGGTGAATTGACACTTTGATGTGTATTTTCTTCTTGCATTATCTGCATTCCAATTTGTATTTTGCAGTCATCCTTTGTGATTTTCCCTTCTCATTGGTATATTTCTTTTTATATGTGTCTGCAAAGGCCAGCTATCTGATTAAATAAACAAAATAATATATTAGTCTGCTATCTAATTTAGCCAAATTAGTGACAGAAGTGAACAGCTTATAGAATTACAATCAAATTAGCTGCTATAGCTTGTTATAAAATCATTGCACAGCTGTGAAGAAACAAGAACATTATATAATTAGCATTTTTAAAATAAAAGAAAAGCTTGGTTATAAGATATATTTTATCCCACCAGATGTAGAAAAGTATAATTTGTTGCTGCCCCGACCTTAAATATCAAAATTCTCTTCAGTGATTTATTTTATTATATTTTCATAAATTTGCAATCTTTTCATTTTGGATTAGCTCTTTCTAAGACTATTAATGCATTGTAGCAAAACATCTTTATTTGACATCAGGGATGCTAAAGCTGGCATCACTCTACACATTTTGTGCAGTATGAAATAAGTACAGTAAAATGTTGGATTGCGAGAAACTTGGTCAGTGAGTGTTTTTCAAGACGAGCAAAAATTTTTAATACATTTTAACTTGATAAACGAGTGAGGTCTTGCAATGCGAGTAGTACGTATTGTGAACATGGTGAACGCGGCCCCAAGGGCTTCCAAAACCCCCTCTTAAACAGTAATACAATGGGAAACAAACACAGCTTTTCATCTCCTCTTTGCAGGATTAGCTGCTAGCCTGCTGCTTGATGCCGTGCCACATGATCTGCATCTCGTGCGGTGCTTCAAACATTTAAAAGACCTACCGAGGCTGTCCTAGTGTCTCATGCTGCTCCGGTTGGGGCTCCCGAGCCGCCACGCCCCTTTGTAGAGGAAGATTTTGTGTTCTTTTGATCAAGAGGCGTAGGTGTGGCGACTGGTTTTTTACAGTGTGCCCGGATCGCTCCTGTAAGAGACTTGTGTTTGTTCCGCCTATATTCTAATAAAGTTTCTGTCTCTTAAAAACCCTGAGTGAACCTGTGCAACTTTGTGACCCAAGTGTGACAGTGTACACTTTGTCTGCCGAGTGTTATGTGATCACAACTGAGCCGATGGTGGTTCTCTCTCTTTTGCTGCGGGATTGTGAGTAATCATCTCCCATGTGTGGTCACAGTCGGCGTGCTTCACTCGTATAGTCAACATCTGTACGAGCGTATATTGTATACTAAAGCATTGTGAACACGTGTGTGTGCGTAACGATTCTTTTCAAAGGTAAAGTGCAGTTTAATTTGTTTTATGTATTTTTACTTTATATTTTTAAGTAATCATTTTTATATGAATATTTTTGGGTTGTGTAACGTATCATCTGAGTGTCCATTATTTCTTATGGGGAAATTCGCTTTGATATACGAGTGCTTTGGATTATAAGCACGTTTCCGAAACAAATTATTCTCACAAACCAAGGCATCACTGTAGTAAACCTCCCACAGTAATGTTTAGAGCAACCGTCAACTTTGTCTTCTTAATCAATTTCTTCCCATCTTTCCATCATATACCTAATACATTTTTTTTCTGTAGAAAAGAATGCTTTTTGTGGTAAATGAAACTGTTATCATGCCGGGTGCTAAAAGGCTGTTTCTGGCTCACTGGACTCGCTGTTGTAGGCTAACCTTTACATGAGTATGCCCTGGTGCAGCCAGAACTCTACTGTTTAACAATGGGGCTGTAAGGCTTTGGTCCCATATTCATCTCATTAAAATATGACATATTTACACTTCCAGTCTGAGCTCTTCACAGTCAAGGCTATAAAGTGAAAGCCAGTAAAGATGCTCCCTTAACTGTAGCCATAGGAAGAAGAAAGAAAACAATCAATTCAACTCAGATCAGTTTATTTTATGTAGCATTTTGAGCCCACACTCTGTGAGAAATCCTACATAAAAATAACCTGAATAGATTGAATTTATTGTTTTCTAGCGAGATCCAAATAAACAAATCTTACAATTTATTATTTACATAATGCGTACACATAAAGAAACTAATTTGTCCAAACGAAACAAATGAAGACAAATAAGTTTCAAACTGGTTAACTTAAGTGAAACCTGAGTGCACATTAGGGGTACAATTTTAGTTAAAACAGTGCGCTAAGGCTCAAGGTGGGCATTGTTACATGTGGTAGCATGGTGAAGCGACTCCAGGTTGTTGATAGGAATCTTGTCTGGTCGCATATTCACATGCAGATGCGATCAGCCCAATTGTTTTTTTCTTTGGCACTCTGGGGATTGCAATTAAGGTGGCTACTTGAGTATAAAAGAGCCTAAGTAGGAAGAAGAGAAAAACTAAAGAAGGGAAAGAAAGTCAGGATGCTTGGCTGAACTTGGGGAGATAGTGTGAAGGCAAGTGGTCAGGAAGTGGCCCAAGAGGAGCAAGTGGGGCTCATGGGGCATGAGCGCCCAGGGAACAGGAACAAACAACTGCTTCAAATGGGTTCCTGCTGAAGGCCGAGGGATGGAGGCAGGAGAAATTATCAGGGTATGCAGGATTTTCAGCTGAAGGTCATAGAATGGTGACAGGAACACAAGCTGGATTTGAAGGTTGACTGTGTCTCCACTAGCTGAGCAGATTATAGAGCTGCCTTGTGAAGTGCTGAACGTTAATTAAAGGAGACAGAAAAAAACAAAAAGGGACAGCAGTCCAACAGCTGTCCAGCATTTAGAGGAGGCTAAAGCAAAACAAAAAGTGCTTAGAAACAACATCATGGGTGAGCCCTGCCAGTCATTAAATTTAACATACTCTTCAACTAAAAGCCGTGTCGAGTCCTATAGTGTGACACCCACTTTACTTTGTGTCACCAGATTTAAATCTTATGGCAATCTTTTGCTTATTGCATTACTAAGACAACAATTGAAACTGACCCCGAGCACGATTTCTATGACTAGCACTAAAGATGTTTAATCCTCCTGGTATTTTAAGCTGCAGTTCAACTGACATTGCAGGATCAGAAGAAAAGGCCTCCTGTGTAGGAAATGAAGCACTATATCTGACATTTTGTGCTGTTAACATTGGAAAAATGGACAAATCAGCAACTTTACAGTTTATGGTATAACCTGGTACTTGCACTAGGTTTTTGAATTCTTGATGCCTTTGCACCACCAGTGAAAAAGTGACAGAAGAGCTTTCGAAGTAACTCAGGCTTCCTTCCTGTTTAACCATTGCTGCATGTCATCACATTTCATTGCTTCATATTAATTTAGTTTACTTTACATTATTTTTTATAACATTTCACTTTATAATGAAATAAAACTTATGTGTTGCTTTCAGCTTTGAGTCAATAAAATGCAAAGGCATTGAATAGATGTTATTTAAAACAGTTATGATAAAGTGACCACCGAGAGGCTCAAGCACAAAGCAACCCACATTCTTCTCTCTACATTCACTTTGAAGCCATCAGTTATTAGTTAAATTGAAATAAAAAATGGTTAGTTTTTCTGCTGTCTGTGCTGAGTAGGCTCATTCTTCCCCTGTTCATACGCATTTTCTTTGGAGACACTAAAAATATTCCTTTAAGCTTATTTAACAAATTTAAATTAGAATAGAAAAAGTGAGTGAGTGTGCCCTGCAATGGATTAATGTTACAGTCGGGTTTGGTGTATGCATCGTGATTGATGGTCTCCAACCCTTTAAAGAAAAAAAGGATTAAAAAATTGAAGATTTTAATTAATATTTACTTTTTGATAGAGCTAAAACACTGTGCTTTATTTCTGCTCTGGTCAGTCTGTGTGCTGCTTAGATGTTCACCTCGAGTCTGCATGGGTTTTCTCCAGAAACACACTGCATTTTTTGTATGTCCTAGAGATGTTATAATATTTATGAACTGTGTCTCATTCAGACTTGTACCAGATGTTGCTGGGGTAGACTTTGGCTTACCAGGACTCTGTAATTGGACTCAGCAAGTTCAGGTAATGGTGAATGGACAGAATATAATAATTGCAACTCAGATTGATACAAAATCAATCATCGTCCATGAGCTAAACACAAAAACACTTCCTGGATGGGATGGCAGCTGATATCCAGCCAACAATTTCCAGCTCTTTGCAAGGTAGACACTAGAAAAAGAATAAAAAATAATTCTGTATTTTTCAGGATATTTTAAAGAGTGTAAAGCTAAAAGCTGTTCACAAATAACCTGCCAGAGAATGTCACTCCTTACTGAAATGCTAGAGATGGCATTCAAAACAACATAAACATATGGTCATGGGGCACAAACCATCCCTGCAAAACTCTGTCTGTTGACTCACACTGTTGTATCATGGGAACTCAGTTCATTCCTCCGTCAACCTCCGATCAGGAAATAGAGGGGTGTGGCTGTAGTGACTAGATTGTAAAAAGTAGCTACAGTAGAGTAATGGAGCAACCTGCAAAGACAAAACATGGAGTCTGCACAAAGAAGACAAGCATTCTATTCCATCATAATGACCCATTTTAAATGAAACAGCTGCAAAAATTGCAAGCAAACCAGCATCTGTGGCTCAAACTAATCGCAACAGGTTTTTAAGCCATTTTGTACCAGTAAAATAAAAATCAGAAATGATTTTTGATACAAACATCTTTAAACAATTATAGCTTTATGTGGCACACTGGTACAATTAACATTCTTTCCGGAATTTTGTTCACATCATAAAGAATAATTGTTCATTTGAATATTTTTAAATTTGCATGAAATAAAGCCTAAGGACTAGGTAATTTTGGATACAATTACTGTTTAAATAAATATGCAGAAGCAGTTTTCTCTGTTAATGTGCATTTCTCCAGCAGAACCTGCTGCCCTCATCTGGCGCCACAATCCAGACACTCTTTTCTTAGTCTCTACTGCCATCTAATGTCTATAAATAAAAGTGCATTTCTTTGAGTTAGTGTGATTTTAAATTACACAGTTCATGCTACCATCTAGTGGTTTCTGGGAAGATTACAACTTGTTCTTATATACAACAGAATTTGAACAAAAGTGGAGCTTGACGCCATTTTTTGTTTAAATAAAAGAATGTCCTATTGTAGAATGAATAAAGCAAAGACTTTAATAACTGTATTAAGTTTGGATTAGAAAATTTTTTGAGGTTGTTGTTTTTTTTTTTTAATTGTTTTTACTCATACAATGTATTTAGATATTTAAATATAACAAAAAGCTTTTCTGATTTCACAGATGCAAGATAATCTGTGATTGGCCTGTGATGTGTGAACAGCAAAGGTTATGCAGCTCGGTTAGAATACGAGTTGTACCTCAGCTTGCCACCTTGTTTAACAGGAGAAAATAGCAGGACTGTGTGTATCACGCAAATGAATCAGGCTGGCCTCTAGAATTTTAAATAGGAAATTCCCATAAATAGCATAATATATTCATTTATTCATAAGCTAAGCTTCTAATTTGCTTGGTGTTTGAGTGGCCGAGGTCTAATTCATCATGACAACTTAAAAAGACCCATCATAAAAATGTTCACTGCCATTTGTATCAGAGGAACATAAAATTCATTAGAGTGATGACGTTCACGCAGATGAGCATGCCTAAACTCGGAGGCAATTATGAAATTCAGGAAAATGTGTAGGAGTACTTTGGATATGAAACTAAACTCCCATCCTCAACAGGACTCCCACTGACTGATTTTAAATGCTACACTGACAAATTCAACCAAGCAGGTTTCTATAATCGAGCCTTTTTTAAATTTCAAATTTCTTAAAAGGCCTCAAGCGCTGCAGAGACAGCAAGTATTTTTGTGAATGAAATGCTGATATTGTGCTTGTAATAAGTGCATGTGGTACCTCCATGACAGCAGTGTGAGGAATAATGAGCCCTGACATGGATAAAATTGCACAGATAAGAGTAAGCGTTTCACACATTTCAAGCTCTTTCAAAAATTCTTATTGAAAAGAGGCTCAAACATCACCTAGTTGTTGTTAAACCTAATTATTTATTTTTCAAATCAATTTCTCATTAACAAACTCCAAAAGAAAGACGGTTAAACTTCTGTGTTAATATTCTGGATTGCGTATTTTATTTAGTGATGCCCTTGCCTTTAAAGGATAAGTTAATCACTTTTTAATTCTGTTATTTCTTCATAATCATGGTATTTAATAGTTTGCTATGTTAAACTGTGTTCGAAAGTGAAGCATATTTTATAGATTTTAAAAAGTAAACCACCCATTCATGCATTTTTTAAAGTTGCTTATGGATGCTGTTGTCCCATCAAAAAGAAAAACTTTAAAAACCTACTGAATATTTCCATTTTTCAAGCCAAAAATGTTATATTGATCCATGTCTTGAGATTGGATGCATATTGCAAAACTGTGTATCCATATTTTTACAAGAAGTTAAAAAAGCAGAACACAAACCATTCTTGTGTGATTCAGCCATATAAAAAGGAGACCAGCTGCTCACTTTACTTCGCTAACTGCCCTGTTAGTCTTCCTCTGCAGTGCCACTCATCCCCAGGGGTGTAAATTCACCTCCCAAAGTCACAGCCAAGCGCCTTTACTGCCATTATTAAATGTTGATGCCCAGATGTGAATTGCTGTTCTGTAAACAACTAGACAATAACAGTTAAAAAGGCACACTTGTAATCGTTTGTATTCTTTCACAATGTAGAAGCTTATTTCTTTATTTTGCTAAAATACTGTCTGTTGCCGCTGGATTTAATGCACACATATGCTTCAGTGAGTGAGTGTGTGCATGTAGCCTGCAATGAAGTGGTAAGAACTAATAAGCAGTTGCAAGCATCCATTCATTCATTTATAATAACAACAATAATACTTTACATTTATGTAGCACTTTATATAGCTCTCATTACTTTAAGTGCTTTACACAGTGAGTGGGGAGCCACTTCAACTACCACTAACGTGCAGCGTCCACCTGGAAGATGCAACGGCAGCCATTTTTCTCCAGTACACTCACCGCACATTAGCTGTTAGGTGGTGAATGGTTGATAAATAGTTAACCAATTAGAGGATAATTAGGGGGCAGAATGATCAGGCCATGGTGGGCGATTGAGGCAGGACATCAGGATACTCCTTACTGTTTACAAAGGAGGCCCAGTGACATTTTATGACCACAAAGTGTCAGGATCTCGATTTTACTTCTCATCCAAAGGATGATTCCATTTTCACAGCACAGTGTTCCTGTCACTGCAAAGGGGCATTGAGACCACAAGAGTAAGTGCTTCCTGCTGTTCTCACCAACACCTCTGCCAGCAACAACCCAATCTCTTCCTGTTTGGTCACCCATCCAAGTACTGGTTGGGTCTGACCATACTTAGCTTCAGGAGGATAACCTGTTCTGGTGATTTATCCATCTTCTTAACCCACTTATCCAGGACAGGATTGTGGGGTAGCTGAAGGCTATCCCAGCAAGAATTGGATGCAAGGGAGGAACAATCCCTGGACAGAGCACCAGTCCACCACAGGTGAACACACACACATACACACTAGAGCCATTTTACACAACCATTGCACTAAGTTTGATCAGGATGAAGTTTAGTTTAATACTGATGTTTTAGCATAGGTTGAATGGTAGTGCACAGATGTCATTCCTGCCTCACAGCACTTTTGTATGTTCTCTCTATGTATTTATGGATTTATTAGTATCAGTGAATGTCAGTGAAATTACGTATTCAAAACTTTTGTGCTCTGCTTTTTTTACCATATTCTCAGCAACAGCAACTCATCATGCATTAAAAATAATCAATTACTGCAAAGTCCAGTTAGGACTTCTTCATCCTGGTAGGACAGTGGGAGACAGTTTACGCAGGGCTTTTCCTCCCCTGAGATGCTAGATGGCAGCCCCGCTAGTGTATGGCATTACCACAGATTCCCACAGGGCATCTTAAGAAGCAGAGTTCGTCAACTCAGCCCCTTTCAGTTTCGTGGGTGCTGCCAGGTGATGCAGAGGGGTTTGGCAAGCACCAGCTTTGTCAGGCTACAACCTCACCTGGAAGTGCTTCTGAGCCACAGCTTTGGGACTCCGGAAGTGCTTCCAGGCATTACGTAAAAGGAGCTAACTGTCTCAACTCTGGGAGGAGGAGGACAAATCTTGCTGTGAGGAACTGAGAAGGAAAATAAAGAGAGTGACAGAGAAAGAAAGTGCTTTGTGTTGTGAGAATTTCAGTGGTGTCATGGGAAACTCTTCCTTTGAAGAGTTTCACACAAATAAAAAAAAACCCTTATTCACTGGCAACTTGTATCCAAGTCTGTGTGTTGGATGTTTGGGCAGCTGCAGCACCCCCTAGGGACCACAATGCGCAAGACATGCCATGGTAAAGGAATCTTGACTCTTTCAAAAATCTAAGGCTTTTATTACTAAAACAGTGCAGTGTGATCAGTTCAGTTATGTGTACAAAATACAATTAAACTGTAAAATTATAATATAAAATAACAACACAGAAAATAGTGTACTGGGTTAAGCACTGTGATGGCCACTGCAAGTAGAGAAATGCACAAGAAATGTATCCTTACCTTGGGAATATAATACAAAATATATATTACTAGCAGGAGTACCCTGCATTTCCCTGGAATCTAAAACTGGTGAATTTCCCAAATGAAAGAAACAGAACATAGAAATGGAACAAACAGTTTTCTGATTCATATTTTATTGTAAGTTCTTCCACCCTGGATTCTGTCTGCTGTGGCATTTCAGACGCCCTTGAAATAGACTTTCTTGTGGCATCTGAAGTGGACCTTCCAATTCTACATCTTTTTTTCCACGCAATGGGTATATTAGCGAAAAGCAGGACAATTTTAATGTGTTACATGGTATTACATATGGAATAAGCACCACAGTGAGATGAATTTACTTCATTTACAATATGTCAGAAAGCGAACAAATAGCACCAGTTAGTCAGAAAGAGCAACACTGAAATTGTACTGTGAGTTGGAAAGCAAGCAAACAGCACCACAAATACAGAAAGCCAGTGAGAAAGAGTAGCACTGAAACCGTACTGGAAAAAATGGCGGGGAACGGGTGCTGTGTTTCTAAGGAGCGTCTGTGTTGAACCGTGATGCCATCTAACGGACATTGGCGATGGTAACTACAAAGAGAAGTGACATACAACCGGTACTGTGTTTGGGGAAAATGGTGGGGGAAGGATGCTGTCTTTTTAAGGCAAGTCTCTGTTCAAATGTGCTTGCATATAACGGACTTTGGTGAATGAAATACAGCACTATCAGCGCGTGTGGGAGTGTGACATGTGGAAACGCGGGTGTGTCAGCCTGTCACGCTTACTGGGTCGTTCACGTTGTACATCCATACGGCAGTTCTCCTTCACCCAATCAAAGCAGTCGGCCTTCTCATACTTGGACACTTCCGCCATCTCTTGGCAATTTAAAGAAATATGGGTAAAGAGCGACGCTCAGAGACCAAATTCTGTTGCAACGTGCGGCCATCTTGTCCATGATAAGTACGGGGACGTGTACCGAACGTTGTGTCGATGAAAAGGTGCCCTGCAGTTCACCACGAACATTTTTCCCAACCAAACATACCCCATGACCTTCTCCTAGTCAGAAAGGAGCCCCATCCCCAGTTTGGTGCCGATCGGACGCCCGACGCAGATTTGTATGGCAAACAAAACAAACATACATACACACGTAGACTCTGCTTTATATATTAGATTTAACATGACTATAAAGAGATAACTTTGATTAGCAAAATACCAAAACTACTTTTAAGGTCAAGAAATCTGTTTCACTGAATACGTTTTCCATAATATCATGTCTAAATTTAAGTCATGTCAGAGAAAGCGAGAGAGAGAGGGGGGTAATGCTACAGCTTGGAGAAAATGGAGAGTTGTCTTCTAGGCCTCCCACAGAAGGAGACTGAAGTCAACATATGATTTTGCAGTTGGGAAGATAGCCGACACCTGCAAGAATAAAAAATTAATTTTCAAAAAGCTCATTCAGATTTACTATCTGATTCACTGAAAGAAAACATGGACTGAGCAATTTACTTCTCATTAACTGTGCTTAGTGATTTCAATAAATTAGTTATTTTTCAAAAAGCCATTGATTTAGATCTGCCATATGAAAACCAATAATTGGAAAGAAACAACAGTGAAGCTGTATAAAAAAAGTTTAAAGTGATGAGATAATGGAAGACCAAAGTGGATACAAGTTTTTGTTCTGAAAGAACAGATCAGTCTTTGGGTCTTTTTTTTGCCATCTGAGAGTATAAACTGCATGTTTATTCAGATCTTGTATAGATGGTGCTGTGTTTCATTGTTACCAAGAATTAAAAAGAGTTTTTTTCTTACTTCATTGTGTTTCTACAGTCTATTCAAATATATAACAAAAGGTTCTGTTAGTTCACTTTAATTTAAGAATTGTGAAAATTGTGACCCAATTGGCATTTCTATATGTGTACATTTTAAAGTAAGATAACCATTAATTATTTTTTGGCCATGGTTTTCCTATTGCAAGATCAGCGATTTTAAACAAGAGGCCGGTGGGCCATATTCTACCCACTTGTCACTGTAATCCAGCATGCAGTCATTCAACAAAAATGTAGAATGAGGATAGGGTTCCCTATGTAGGCTTGCTGCCAGTACATGGACATATATAAGTATGTGAATTTTGGTTATGCATATTTTCTTCCAAAGCTGAATCAGAAAGACATAATTTGATACCCTAGTGTTAATTCACTATAGTACATGTGTTAATGAAAATGTATGAACATGGTCCTTAAAAGTCATGGCCAGTGCTAAAAAGATGACAAAAAAAACCAAAAACAAATCTGACTGCACCAACCAATTTTGTTTATTTTTACCAGACCATATGAATTCTAGACTGACTTTTTAGCTGTACATTGTCTGCAATATAAGGTGACACTTTGAAACACACTATAGCCACTTCAGTGTTGACAGCCCTACAAAATAACACCGTATAAAAAAAGATTACAAATTTTCAGGAACACTGCAACTACACAACCTTGGCATTTCTATGTGTTTTCTTTAACTTGGCAAAAGTTTAAAAACCACTCACAGGTACTTAATTGATAAAAATGCACAGAACTGATTAGAAAGTTTTAGGTCATCATGAAAAACAAAGAAACAGTCAATCAGCTGTTGAGGCAAGAGCCATTATCAGACACCAGTGTAGTGACAAGAGTAGGCGTTTTGGCAGAGGACTGTCTGTCCTCTCTGCTTACTCATCGTTGACTCATCAAGCAGCAGGACTGACATAAGTGTCTGAGGTTGTGGAGTTTTTAAATAGTAGATCTTTTCATGAAGAGTTGCTTTGTTTGCTGTTCAAGTATGGGCACATGACCACTGCTTTAGGTAATGCCTTTGCTGCCCCTACAAGGCAGAGGGACCTCTACAAGCAAAGGGCCCCTTCATCAGACCTTAACAAAGCCAGCCACAGATGGGTGGGTTTGATAATATCTGAAAACTAGATAAGTTAGCCAGTAGATGACAAAGTTCCATCAGGTATATAAGTGGCATACTACAAAACACACTACCAGCAATTGGGATAATATGGCATGGCCAAACTGTCACAAATAGCATCCTTGTTTAAATATTCATTGGGAGAAGGAGCTGGTGAAATGCTGCCAGTTTCACCCATGGAGCAGATCATATCAGATGGTGAGCTCGACTTATTTCCCCTACCCTCCTCTTCTTATTGTAGGCGATCACAAGTCTATCAATAAGGATGTTCCTGGTGAGATACCAGCTCCAGACCCAGGTTGAAGTAATGATTTTACTGTGTTTTAACAGAAATAAGTAAATAATAATACTGCAGTCTCAAAATGATTCATTATTATTACTATAATAAACACTCTAATGGAAAAGCTAAAGCACACACCAATCAGATGTTAAGCCCAACAACTAGCAAGCTTAAACAATGGTGCCAATCAGTCGCTTTGTACCTCATGAAGTTTAGCATTCTTGACAGCACTTTCCCAATGCTATGAGCCAAGGGAAACACCTCATAAAATAAGAATCACACACTTGAAACAGGTACTCTTTCATTGTCCTTCCCATTTTGTAGCATGGCCAGGATCTCTGATTGTACTTCACAGTCTCTCTGTGATCCACCAAAGACCAGTCGCTATCTTTTATGTGAGGGACCTATTTATTCCCTCCACTGAAACTTAATTTCTGTCTGCATTCTTGAGACTTCCCGGGCTTGTGGAATGTAGCATAAATCTTTCCAAATCACGTGAAATGTAGCGCACTGTGAATGGGGAAACATTTCTGAATTTAAAGGAGATGATCTTCCATTCCTGCAAATGGCCAGCAGACTGCTGAGACCAAAAGACTATATTCATCCTTAAATCAATGAAGCATCTCTTCAACTCAGAAGTGTATTAATTCATTTTGCTTAAAGAGCAACACAATGATGTTAGCGTGACTGACATCTGTATAAACATGGCTTGCTAATACAGATGCACAAGAGTGACTGCAGAGGTTCTCTTCAAACTATTTCCCTCCGCCAATATCTGTAAATCAACTTCATCTTCAGTGAACATTCTCAAAAGACAAGAAAGGAATAAACTCCAATGCACACTAGGATCGTCTTTGAATTGCTATAACAGAACACCACACCGCCTTCAGATCTATTGTGAATGGTAAATAAAGTCAAATTAGGCCTTCCTCATTAATTGCACTTTATCATATCACTGCAAAATAAGGGAGTCAAAATAAAGAAATACTGTGTAATAAATATGAAGCATATAAATTGGCTTTGAATTGTTGCATATATTCAGCCCTCAAGGAAAAGTAATTGTGGAACCCTTTGTCATTTTAAACACTTGCAGCCTTTTTCTTGCTTTCTTCTTTGTCAGTGACCATATTTTGGGCTATCTACCATTTCATTTTACCTCCTTTTTAACCTCAAAAGCATTTTAAGAACCTCTTGTTACATAACACGCATATTTTTGTGGCTATAATTTTGATCTTAATCTTTTCTCTGAACTGTGATTTGTCTGAGAACATAACTGCTTAAACTGTTCACAATTAACTCTCTTCTAGCTTTGGAAATAAACTTATTTTATTCTTTGATACTCTCTCTGCAGACATGTGTGGCTTTTATGTTTTTCACATCGATCATGTCAGACTTAATGTCTGCACCACTCAGTGCTTGTACTGGCCTCTGTGATGCTTCCTCAACATCTAGCACTCTAGCTTGATTATCTAAAAACTTTATTTCTTCCATAGTTTAGCATTTACCCCGAATACTTACCCTCCTTCATCCCATTAATTGTGAGTATTGTCACAGTGATGCTAAAAGCAAGCATTCTTCTCTTACACTACAGAATCTCAATTTTCACCAGGGGCCTCATGTATAACGCTGTGCGTAGAACTCGCACTATAACATGGCGTAAGCACAAAAGCCAAAATGTGCTTACGTACAGGAAAAATCCAGATGCAGGAATCTGTGCGTACTCCAACTTCCACGTTCTTCCGTTACATAAATCCCGATCAGCGTTAAAACTAACGCTCGTGCACGTGAATTATGTAACGCCCCAAATCCTCCCAGAATTACACCTATTTGAATATGCAAATCAATATAAATCGCCCTTAAACTCAGCCTTCTGTGAAAAGACAATGGGAAAAGCACGGGGAAAATATAAGAATTTCAGCGAATACCAAGTGGAGGCAAAGGAAAAACATACTATTTGTTCAAATAAACCGTGGTATAATCAACAAAATGAAGTTGATCGAGTGACATAGCGTGTTGGAGAAACTTGAAAGCTCACATTTACAAAATCGCACAGTGCGGAAATAAAAAGAAGTCACATATCAAAGTTGCCGTGAAAAGACGAGCTGTAAGCCCACTGTCTGAGTGTCATATGAAAGTTTATTAGGGTACAGAGAAAAAAGGCACACGGTGGGGAAAAAGCACGAAATGTCAACTTCAATCTCGACATTTCCACTTTAATCCGTAGTTTATTTTGTCATTTAGTAGAACATTATAAACTTCATCTTAAAATCGTTTAATTAACCAGTTTTTCAAATCACATCGTAATTAAAGTAGCACGTTAAATGCTTTGTTTTGTATTTGATCTTCTACTCGTATGTGATCTATGTGTGTGAATCACTACTTGCTTCTTAAACTGGCTCTCTTCCTCCAACTGGACACAGAGTCCATTACATTTGTGATATTACAGTTCTCTGAATAACTAAAATACTGAGATGTATACGTGATGTAATTTTCATGATGATAGGAGCTAAAGCACATTATTAAACATGTGTTTCATGAGCCTCGTGCTCATGACAAGCATTTATCTTTTGTCGAAATTTGTCCCTGCGTTTTTAGCTGTGTTGTTATTTTCTCTTTCTGCTTTATATTCAATATATATTGGCGTAGCCGTCACTGCAGTCCTTGCTTTTCTTTCCCCAAGTAACCGATCGCCATACAATCAGCTCTGTAATAGACGTTAAGCCATCTGTAAGTTTAGCGCCGATTCTTCAAAACGTTTAAAGAACATTGAAATATCTTTGTAGTACATGTTTAATTATTCTATCCTTCATGACACTCCCAGTGAAGAATATAGATTATTTAAATGAAGTTAAAGTTTTATGTGTATAATTTAACAAACATATTTTGCTGCATTTCACTTTAAAAATGATATCGTCATCATATGTAAATACGCGCTTTATAAAGTGGCCCAGGTTGTGAGATATTATAACTGTAGTGCAAGTTTACAGTGGGGTGATTGTACTTATAAGTACAAACCGTTCTACAAGGAGCAATTGATTGAATGCATTTAAAGTTCTTGGGATTAAACTGTTTCTGAACCGCGAGGTCTGTACAGGAAAGGCTTTAAAACATTTTGCAGTGGCTGAGACAGCGTGTCCTTAAAGCTGTATACCGATAATTCTATTTCCGATCAGCTGCTGCTGTGATTCACACTCAGATACAGTGATATAAATACTCCGAGTCGTGCAGTGAGAGTAATATGGAAAAAGATGATCCGCTGTGGCAACTCCTAACGGGAGGAGCTGAAAGAAGAAGAAGAAGAAGAAGAAGAAGTGAGAGTAACAATGCTAAAGCAGTTATGGTATTTGGAATACTATGGCTGTTCCCTGGACCATTATATTGTTACAAGTTAATTACAATCAGATGCATTACACTAATAAACAATGTGCGGTTAGTTTCGGTGTATTTATAAAGCCGCGTCATGAAAATAATGAGTAATCACACAAGAACAGTACCATTGCTTTGGCGCTGGGTGCGCCAGTTTGCAAAACCGAGCGGAGAACTTGCGTACAACAAGGCATGAGGTACCGTGGAAAAGTGAGTGGCTTTATGCCAAGTGTAGGTTTTATACATCACGATTTGAACGTGGAAAAGTTCTTACGCAACATTTCTGTGCGTACGCACCGTTTATACATGAGGCCCCAGGTACTTATTGTGCTTAATAATTGTATCTGTCGGCTTTATGTTTAAATTAATAACAAAGTCATCCATTATAGAACCCATTTATAATCAAATTCAGGCGTGTATGAATATTAATCTACCTCTGTCTTAATTTAGACATTTCCTGAATTCAAATTGAATTGAACTAAAAATAAAATCCTTTGTTTTCCTACATAACCAGCATGTTTCATTACCAGGTCACAGGAAGACAGAATCAATCCCAGCAGCACTGAAGGGAAGGTAGGAACCCTCATCTTAACTCATGCTGAGTATTTGTTAGTAGTCCTTTTATAGATGTTTGCTGCTTAATTTTAGCAGTCTCTGTTACTTTTAGGAGTTTATCAACTTCTTCACACATATAAACTTCAACAAAGTACAAGTTCAATGCATTCACTGTTTTACTGACTTTATTTTCAGTTTACCTTTACTGTTAGTAATTCTCTTCACCGCCTTCTGTGCTTTTCTTTTACTACTAAAATATTGAAAGAATCCTCTTTCGCCTTTTCTGCAACATTTCTCTCCAATTATCTTTTACATTTCCTAATATCCTTTTTTATCTGTTGCTCTATGGTTAGCACTGGAATTACTATTACTGTATGCCTGTTTTTTTCTGTAGTAACTACCTTTTTAACTTCGTATTTATCTACTTTGGAATTTTTCTTTAATTTCTTATTGCTTGTAAATTTTAGGATGAACTTTGTCCAGAATTATATGTAAAACTCTTTTAAACCTGCCCCACATCTCATCAACTGTCTCTTAAACTACTCTTAAAAGTATGTCCCAATGAATCTTACTGAGGCTTTGCCACATCTGCTCAAAGTTTGACATACTAAAATGAAGCTAATTGTTTTTGTTTTAGAATATGCACAATGTCAAAATAATGTGAAATCTACTATACTGTGGTCACTAGATCCTAATGGTTCAACCATCGTTACCCCTTCATTTCTATCTTGATTATTGCTGAATATTAAATCTAGACAGGCCTATCTCTCTTGTTGGTGCTTTAACATACGGTTAAAAAACAGTCACTGATTCTAAATACAGTAATCCCTCCTCGATCGCGGGGGTTGCGTTCCAGAACCCCCCGCGATAGGTGAAAATCCGCGAAGTAGAAACCATATGTTTGTACGGTTATTTTTATATATTTTAAGCCCTTATAAACTCTCCCACATTGTTAACATTATTAGAGCCCTCTTGACATGAAATAACACCCTTTAGTCAAAAGTTTAAACTGTGCTCCATGATAAGACAGAGATGACAGTTCTTTCTCACAATTAAAAGAATGCAAACATATCTTCTCTTCAAACGAGCGCCGTCAGGAGCAGAGAATGTCAGAGACATAGAGAGAGCGTGACAGAAAAAGAAATAATCAAAAAATCAATACGTGCTGTTGGGCTTTTAAGTATGAGCACTGCGATAAAGCAGCCGCAAAGAAGGGAGCAATGTGAAGGTAATCTTTCAGCATCTGTTAGAGTAGCCTCCGTATCTTCTAAACAAACAGCCTCTGTGTAAACAGCCCCTCTGCTCACACCCCCTCCGTCAGGCGCAGAGAATGTCAGAGAAAGACCGAGAAAACCAAACAATCCGCTTTTGAAGCACATCGTATATCATTGAGGAGTTTTAGTTAATACATAATACATGCTCTGATTGGGTAGCTTCTAAGCCATCTGCCAATAGCGTCCCTTGTATGAAATCAACTGGACAAACAAACTGAGGAAGTATGTACTTTAAATTAAAAGACCCATTGTCCACAGATATCCGCGAACCAGCGAAAAATCCGTGATATATATTTAGATATGCTTAGATTTAAAATCTGCGATGGAGTGAAGCCGCGAAAGTCGAAGCGCGATATAGCGAGGGATCACTGTACTCCTGTTCTTGCACTCCACTATTGTTGCAGAATAAACTTAATGCCAGTAATAGGAAAGGTACTGATTATAGATATGATCTTATTATCCAGTGGTGTTACATTTTAGACACTACAAAATAATAATTAGTTACAAAGTTAATTAAGGGAACAAATTAAAGTCACAAAAAATCAGAAAAAGGTTATTACACACACAAAATAAAATGCAAAAATAGGAAAGAGGCATCTTCTACAATCTTAGCTTCATCTGGTTAAACTTCAGTTACTTTCTATTCTTAAAAGTTGTGTTATTTCTCAGTGGCTTCACTTAACACATTTAGAATGTTCTGTAAGTGCATACAGTATGGTGTGGTACAGTTTAAAACTGTTTGCCCTCCATCACTTACCAACTGCAAGTCACATCATAAACTGGGACTAGTCTGTAGTTAGAGGGACAGGAAATGATTACAATATTCAATTTACAGTTTAGCTTATGGGGGTTATAATAGAACCTCAGATTGTGTATGCTCTGATATATTTAGGCAAACATTTTAACGTATCTAAGAAAATACTTCTATCAATTTAACATAAACTTACTAACTAACAAATGGTTTCTTACAATTACGTGTGCTGGTTTTGTTTATTTCACTTATATTATTGGTTTAATCCAAATGTTCTTATTGGTTATATGATTAAATTTGTTTGGGGAAAGGAACAGTAAATTCCTATTAAAGAATGTTTTGAACAAAGTAAAATAAACTAATACACACACACATACACCTTAATAAAAAGACAACTGTATCTCATCCGTTTTAGGAGATGGACATGTACAGTAGATAGAGCTCTGTTAGCAGTAGTGTTATTTTATCCTTTTTTACTATCATCCCGAGGTACAGTAATCCCTCGCTATATCGCGCTTTGACTTTCGCGGTTTCACTCTATCGCGGATTTTAAATGTAAGCACATCTAAATATATATCACAGATTTTTCGCTGGTTCGCGGATTTCTGCAGACAGTGGGTCTTTTAATTTATGCTACACGCTTCCTCAGTTTGTTTGCCCTGTTGATTTCATACAAGGGACGCTATTGGCGGATGGCTTAGAAGCTATCCAATCAGAGCATGTATTACATATTAACTAAAACTCCTCAATGCTATAAGATATGCTTGATTATTCTTTTGACTGCTTGATTGTTTGCTTGTCTCTGCCTCTATCTCACCCTCTCTGACATTCTCTGCGCCTGACGGAGGGGCTGTGAGCAGAGGTGCTGTTTGCTTAAAAGATACTGACGCTCCTCTAAAAAAATGCTGCTTTATTGTGGTGCTCGGCATATTTAAAAGCACAAAAGCACATGTATTGATTTTTTGATTGTTGCTTTAATCTCGCTCTCTCTCTCTGACGTTCTCTGCGCCTGACGGAGATGTGAGCAGAGGGCTGTTTGCACAAAGGCTGTTTGCTTAGAAGATACTAACGCTCCTATAAAAATGCCACGGCAAACTTAAAAGCACAAGTATTGATTTTTGGATTGTTTGCTTTTCTTTGCGAGCGCTCTCTCTCTCTCTCTCCCTCTGAAATTCTCTGCTCCTGAAGAGAAGATCTATTTGCATTCTTTTAATTGTGAGAAAGAACTGTCATCTCTGTCTTGTCATAGAGAACAGTTTAAACTTTTGACTAAAGGGTGTTATTTCATGTCTAGAGGGCTCTAATAATGTTAACAGTGTGGGAGAGTTTATAAGGGCTTAAAATATATAAAATAACTACACAAACATATGGTTTCTACTTCGTGGATTTTCGTCTATCGCGGGGGGTTCTGGAACGCAACCCCCGCGATCGAGGAGGGATTACTGTATCCTATATTTACTCATCCAAGAGGATTTAGTTACATTACAAGCAAGTATAAATATGCATGAACAGGAAAAAAAGGCTCAGAAAGAAAAGGATAAAGCATCTAGACTGTAGAGACTGTAAGCTTAGAGCGCCGATTCTTCAAAACTTTTAACGAACATTAAAATATCTTCGTAGTACATGTTTAATTATTCTATCCTTCACGCCAGTCCAAGTGAAGCATACAGTGCGAGGCAGGAACAACCTTTAATTATTAACAATATAGATTATTTAAATGAAGTTAATGATTTATCTGTATAATATAATAAACATATTTTGCTGCATTTCATCTTAAAAATGATATCGTCATCATATGTAAATACACGCTTTATAAAGTGGCTCAGGTTGTGCAATATTATAACTGTAGTGCAAGTTTACAGTGAGGTAATTCTACTTATAAGTACAGATAGTTCTACAAGGAGCACTTGATGGACTAATTGAGTGCATTTAGAGCTCTTGGGATGAAACTCTTTCTGAACCGCGAGGTCCGTACAGGAAAGGTTTGAAGCGTTTGCCGTGTGAGAAGCAGTTCAAATAGGAAGCACGTAACTGAGACAGCGTGTGCTTGATGCTGTATACCGATAATTCTCTTTCCAATCAGCTGCTCCGAGTGGTGCAGTGAGAGTAATATGGAAAAAGATGATCCGCTGTGGCAGCTGAAAGAAGTAAAATAAGGTGCAGTGAGAGTAACAATGCTAAAGCAGCTATGGTATTTGGAATAGTTTGACCATTTCATGGACCATTATATTGTTACTGGTTAATTACAATTAGATGCATTAAACTAATAAACAATATGCAGTTAATTTCAGTGTATTTATAAAGCCACGTCAGGAAAAGAAAGGATAACCACACAGGAACAGTAGCACTGCTTTGACACTGGGTGTCGCCAGTCTGCAAAACCGAGCGGAGAACTTGTGTACGACAGGGTATGAGGTACCATGGAAATGTGCGTGGCTTAACACCAAGTTTAGGTTTTATACAGTGGGTACGGAAAGTATTCAGACCCCCTTCAATTTTTCACTCTTTGTTATATTGCAGCCATTTGCTAAAATCATTTGAACTACTTTTTTCCCTTATTAATGTGCACACAGCCCCCCATATTGACAGACAAAAAAAAAAAATTTTGAAATTGTTGCAGATTTATTAAAAAAGAAAAACTGAAATATCACATGGTCCTAAGTATTCAGACCCTTTGCTCAGTATTTAGTAGAAGCACCCTTTTGAGCTAATACAGCCATGAGTCTGAAAGATGCAACAAGTTTTTCACACCTGGATTTGGGGATCCTCTGCCATTCCTCCTTGCAGATCCTCTCCAGTTCTGTCAGGTTGGATGGTAAATGTTGGTGGACAGCTATTTTTTAGGTCTCTCCAGAAATGCTCAATTGGGTTTATGTCAGGGCTCTGGCTGGGCCATTCAAGAACAGTCACAGAGTTGTTGTGAAGCCACTCCTTCGTTATTTTAGCTGTGTGCTTAGGGTCATTGTCTTGTTGGAAGGTAAACCTTCGGCCCAGTCTGAGGTCCTTAGCACTCTGGAGAAGGTTTTTGTCCAGGATATCCCTGTACTTGGCCGCATTCATCTTTCCCTCGATTGCAACCAGTCGTCCTGTCCCTGCAGCTGAAAAACACCCCCACAGCATGATGCTCCCACCGCCATGCTTCACTGTGGGGACTGTATTGGACAAGTGATGAGCAGTGCCTGGTTGTCTCCACACATACTGCTTAGAATTAAGGCCAAACAGTTCTGTCTTGGAGTTTGCTAAAAGACACCTGAAGGACTCTGAAATGGTGAGAAATAAGATTCTCTGGTCAGATGAGACCAAGATAGAACTTAGAAAAATACAGGAAAACACAAGTAAGTTAGAGAGTAAAATTAGAGTAATTGCTGCTGAGCTTGAAAATGTTAAGCAAACATTTAAAGCTCGTATTCAAATAGTTAAACAATCAACTTCCACCACTGACGAAAAAGCAACTGCTGCAAAATCAGAATGCAAAGTGCTCTCTGACAACCGGAATGCACTGGAAGATAGATATAGAAGGACCAATATCAGAATTGAAGATCTCCCCTGAAAAATGTGAAATTTCAAACCCAGTGAAATTTACAACTGAACTATTGTCTAAAATAACTGGAAAGGACTTCAAATTGGACAACAAGATCACAGCCGCCTACTGTATCTGTGGACTGTATGCTTCAAAACCGAGAAGCCTGATTGTCTTATATTTGAAAATAACCACATTTGTATTTTGCCAGATTTTTCCCCTGCAACAGCTACTAAGCTTGCTACATTCTACAGCATTAAACAGCATCTACACAGTGGTGATATCAGATACAGCCTCTTGTACCCTGCCAAATTGAAAGTGATTATTGAAGGTCAGTTTTACATTTTTAGCAGAAAAAGAGCTAAGAAGACTGATCCCAACATCCCTTTGAAACATGATAAACATGATTATGATTCGTACCAAGTTCTGGCAAGGCAAAGAAGATTCTGCTTGCAACTTGGTCCATTTGCCATAAGCATACATTCTACCTCCTTTTCAGCCACTTTTCCTTTTTTTTGTTAACCTTCAATTATTATATTAAAAATTCTTCCATTGAATATGTATACATATTGGCAAACAAAAAGTAACTAGCCATTTACAGTGTGTTTTTTTTCACATCATACCCTTGGTTTATTGTAATGCTATCTCAGTCTCTATGGGAACTGTTTAAGATCATATCTAGGTTTATTTTATTTGGACTGTACTTTCATAAGATATCTCAATTTTAACCTTTTCTACACCACTGCAGTGTGGTTTGTTCTCTGGACAAGCTGTGGCAGAGGCAAAATGGGGGGAGAAAGAAATGCTATTTCTTATTTATCCTTTCTACCCCAATAATTTTAAGTGCCAACATAACAATAGACTTCATAGTCATAACATCTGCCAATAATATGAAATCTAGGTCAAAGCTGTCATAAATAACAATGTAACTTAAGACTACAAAATATCAATAAGTTCAGAAGCAATATCTTTAAGACCAAACAGTGAACTTTGTGAGCTGGAATGTCAAAGGTCTCAATAATGCATTAAAGAGACATAAAGTATTCTCTCACTTAACAGGTCTAAATGCCAAAATAGTATTTTTACAGGAGGGTCAATAAGTAGGATCCAGTTTTAGTTGCAAAAGGAGTGGATTGCCGACATTTTTCACTGCAGCTATATAAAGAAAAACTGGGGTGTGGGAATCTTGATACATAGAACCATTACATTTGTAGTTTCAGAGGTAATATGTGATCCAGAAGGATGATACGTCATGGTGATAGGCAATTTATTTATAATTAGTGTGGATGATAGAGATTTCACCCATAATGTATTCACATCTATCTATGTTAACACTCATAAAATTATAAAGGCAAGAGACTTTGTGTTTTACATCCAGACCTGGATAGGTCTTCAGCTACAGCAGCGATGACATCTAATACTGCAAAAATTATTACACAGTTTGTCCTTATCAGACCCAAGGAGGTTTTTAAATCCTAGTCTAAGAGCATATTCTTTCTTCTCACAAGTACATCATTGTTACTCGAGAATTATTTCTTCATAGACAATATTTTTTGCCCATTATCAAATCTTGTAAGTATGACGTTATTGTAATCTCTGACTATGCACCTCTGATCATGGAGCTTAAATCACTATGCCCTACACACTCCTCTTGTAGCTGACATCCTAACCTCCTGTCATTAGCTAAAGTGAACTATACAGAATTCATATCTAAGCAAATTGTTTATTTTATTGAGACCAATGCATCCTCAGACATCCCTGCAATAATACTATGGAAAACTCTGAAGACATTTTTAAGAAGATAAATTATTTCATATCTTTCTCACAAAAATAATTTGGAAACCAAGAAGGCATCTAAGTTAAATTACCAGAATAAATCTAGAATATGCCAGGTCTCCAAATGATACACTTTATAGAAAAAGATAGGTTTTGCAATCAGAACAGAACAGCTAATCTTTAACAATACTGTACCCCCCTTGCACCACCCTTCCGTTAATCAGTGTGCAAGACCATTGAGCTCTTTTTTATGGTGTCGCCACCTCTAAGGTTGGCATGTACAATATATGCCACCTTCAGCCTTTAAACACATAACCAAATCACCGTTACTCAAATTTTAAATAAAAAAAAAACTCTCTTTACTTAAATGCAAAATTAACAGGTTTCCAAACTTGGTATTTTACAAATATATACAACTAGCAAAATACCTGCACTTCGCAGTGGAGAAGTAGTGTGTTAAAGAAGTTATGAAAAAGAAAAGGAAACATTTTAAAAATAACGTAACATGATTGTCAATGTAATTGTTTTGTCACTGCTATGAGTGTTGCTGTCATATATATATATATATCTATAAAATGGCCGCCGATGCCTCTGAAGGGGTCGCGCATATGAACTGTTTTGTTTATATTTTGACCTGCTTTCTTTTGAAATTATTGTGGATTGTCTGCAATATACGGGGCCGGAAAACCCCAAACCTTTATGTTGTCTATTGCTTCATCTTTTACAATATATACACATATCTACATATATATATATACTGTATATAGCAAAATCCCCACTCTTCGCAGCGACCTTTGTATACCACGTTGTCAGTTCAGCACTCCGGATGTAATATGACCAAGTTGTGTACTGAGCTTACTTTTAAGAATGCAACATACAGTTGTCCAGGAGAAAAGCAATGTTGCCTTAAATCAATGGCAACCTTTTGTAGTGTCTGTCCCTGAGACTTATTATTTGTCATGGCGAAGCAGAGCCTTATTGGAAATTGGAGGCATTTGAATTGAAATGGGAGATCAGAGGGTATAACGGTGATGTGAGGAAAACATTCAGAGTGTGGCGCTCTGCTGTTTTTTTGTGTAGCTGCCTTCACACTGCATCTCCGCTGCTTTATACACGAACGCCATATGAGGCCATCGTTTCTCCTTGCTTCGTGGTTCTGTACTGTTTTATTGTTCGTTTAATACAATTGCTATAGTTATTGTGTAGCTATTTGAGACTAACTGTACTGTTTAGGTACCCATCTCCTTTATTTAATCCGCGGCTTGCACACTATTTTTTGTTCATTTATTACGATTATAGTTATTTATTGATTCCCCTCTTTAGCTGACTGCCTGCTCATATAAGGCGCTCCGCTGGTTTTTTGTGAAGCAGCCTTTACACAGCTTCTCCGCTGTTTTATAAACAAATGACATAAAAGGCCATCCTTTTCCCTTGCCTCGCCAAGAAAGCTGCCTTTTTATTTAATCCATGGGTTCTCCGCTGTCCCTCTTTAGCTGACTGCCTGCTCATATAAGGCGCTCAGCTGTTTTTTTGTGAAGCAGCCTTTACACAGCTTCTCCACTGTTTTATAAACGAATGACATATAAGGCCATCGTTTTCCCTTGCTTCGCCAAGAAAGCTGCCTTTTTATTTAATCCATGGGATCTCCGCTGTTTTATTGTTCATTTATTACGATTGTTATAGTTCTCTTTATATAGCACGTTGTCAGTTCAGCAGTCCGGTTGTAATATGACGAAGCTGTGCGAGCTCACTCTTGAGAATGCAACGTATAGTTGTCCAGGAGAAAAGCAATCTTGCCTGAAATCAATGGCAAACTTTTTGTAGGGTCTGTCCCTGAGACTTATTACTTGTCATCGCGAAGCAGAGCCTTACTGGAAATTGGAGGCATCTGAATTGAAATGGGAGATCAGAGGATATAACGGGCATGCGAGGAATAAATTGAGTGTGGAGAAACTCTAGAGACAGCGTGTGTATTAAGTTGTGGATTTTTCTGTGAGTATTTTTTGTTTTTTTTTTTTTAATTTTTATTAATTTTATTACAATCCATACAAAGCAATCAAGATTTTACAAAAAGAAAATTGAGTTAAGAACAGATCGATCCCCACCCCTGAGAGAGAGCAAGCCAAATAACATTAAATTTAAGGCTTGTAAACATACCTAAATTAAAAATTCTCTGTGCTTTATGAACTTATTTTAAAATATTACTGATTAGATCCTGCCATGTTTTGAAAAAGTCTGTACAGATCCTCTAACTGAGTATTTGATTTTTTCCAATTTCAAATAATATAACACATCGGTTTCCCACTGACTTAAAAGAGGAGAGTTTGGGTTCTTCCAGTTTATCAGAATAAGTCTGCGTGCCAACAGTGTAGTGAATGCAATCACAATTTGTTTGTCTTTCTCCACTTTAAACCCCTCTGGAAGAACCCCAAACACAGCTGTTAATGGGTTAGGAGGGATTGTGAGTCCAAGGCTGTCTGAAGGTAATTAAAATTTTTGTCCAGAATAATGTTAATTTGGTGCAGGCCCAGAACATGTGACCCAGTGAGGCTGGGGCTTGGTTGCAACGTTCGCAGGTTGGATCATGCCCTGGAAACATTTTGAGAGTTTTAGTCGAGACAGATGTGCTCGATATATAATTTTGAGTTGTATAATTGTATGCTTTGCATATGGAGCTTGAGTGAATTCTCTGCATTGCTACTTTCCACTCCTTTTCTGATATATTAATTGAGAGATCTTTTCCCAGTGTCCTCTTGGATCTTTGAAAGGGAGGGATTGTAAAATGATTTTATATATTGTAGAGATGGAGTCTAACTCCTTGAAATTGAGCAATATTTTTCCAGCATGGATGAGGGTGCAAGATGAGGAAAATCTGGAAGGTTCTGTTTAACAAAGTTCCTAATTTGAAGATAGTGAAAGAAATGTGTAGCTGGAATGTTAAATTTGGAATGTAATTGTTCATAGGATGCAAAGACGTTGTCTATATAAAGATCTCTAAGCAAGTTAATTCCAAATTTTTCCAGATATTAAAACTGCATATGTTTGTGAAGGTTGAAAGAGGTGGTTCTCTTGCAGAGGTGCCACAGATAGAAGCTCCTCCGTCTTAAAATGCTTTCTACATTGGTTCCAGATTCTAAGTGAGTGGAGCACAATTGGGTTATTAGTGTATTGCCGATAACGTGTGTTTATTGGAGCACAGAGCAAGGAATACAAAGAAGTACTGCAGGATTTTACTTCTATTGCGGTCCAAGCCTGTGTATGTTCTTCTATTTGTGTCCAGGTTCTTATCGCCTGTATATTTGCTGCCCAGTAATAAAACTGGAAGTTAGGTAGAGCCATGCCACCTTCTGCCTTTTGTCTTTGTAGGGTCGCTCTTTTGATGCGTGGATGTTTTGAATTCCAAATAAATGAGGTTATTGTTGAATCTAATTGCTTAAAGAATGATTTATTAATGTATATTGGGATGTTTTGAAATAAAAAAAGGAGCTTAGGAAGAATATTCATCTTAACAGTGTTAATTCTTCCAGCTAGTGTGAGATGAAGGGTTGACCATCTATGCAAGTCTTGTTTAATTTTTTCCATGCAGACGCGAAATTTTGTTGATAAAGAGCTTTATGTTTACTTGTGATGTTTACCCGAGGTATTTAAACTGTTCTGCAATGATAAAAGGTAGGGTGTCTAATCTAATATTATATGCTTGAGAATTCACTGGAAAGAGTACACTTTTATTCAGATTAATTCTGAGACCAGAGATCTTTTGAAATTCTGTGAGTGCTGCTAAGACTGCAGGCACAGAATTTTCTGGGTCCGATATATACAGTACCATGTCATCTGCATATAATGAGATTTTCTGTTCCAGTCCTTCTCTGCTAATCCCCTTTATCTGATCAGTATTTCGACAATGTATTGCCAGTGGTTCAATGGCAATGCAAACAGCAGTGGTGACAAGGGCATCCTTGTCTAGTGCCACGCTCTAGTTTAAAGTAGTCTGAGCAAATGTTATTGATGCAAACTGAAGCTTCTGGGTTAGTATACAGTAATTTAATCCATGCACAAATGTTCGGGCCAAACCCAAACTTCTCCAATGTAGTAAAAGGTATTTCCATTCAATCATGTCGAATGCTTTTTCTGCATCCAATGATAATAATATTTCTGGGGTGTTTGATTTAGTTGGTGAGTATATTACATTAAACAGGCGTCGAAGATTTGAAGATAAGTGTCGGCCCCTAATAAATCCAGTTTGGTCTTGTGATATTACGAGGGGAGCACTTTCTCCATCCTTCTAGCTATGATTTTAGAGAGTATTTTAACGTCGTTATTCAGAAGTGAAATTGGTCTGTATGATGCACATTGTAATAAGTCCTTATTTTGTTTTGGAAAGACAGTGATTAGTGCTTGGCGAAAGGTTTGTGGAAGAGATTGGTTATCTCTGGCTTCTGTAAATGTTGCTAATAGGAGGGAGCTAGCTGAGCGGAGAATTTCTTGTAAAACTCTGCAGGGTAGCCATCAGGGCCTGCTGCTTTTCCACCTTGGAGTGACTTTATAGCATCTAGTAATTCTGATAATGCCAGAGGTTTATCAAGTTCCTCCACACTAAAAGCGTCTATTTGTGGTATCTGTAATGTATCCAGAAATGCATTAGATTGTGTATTGTCTTCTTTAAACTCAGTAGTATATAGGGATTTATAGTAGTCTCTGAAAGTGTGCATTATATTTTTGTGTTCGATGATTTTATCTCCATTAGTGTTAGTGATTACGAGATTGCATTGCACTTCTTGCTTGTGAATTTGTTGAGCTAAAAGCTTATTAGCTTTCTCTCCATGTTCATAGTAATGATGTCTGGATTTGTAAATTAGTTGTTCAGTTTCTTTAGTTGTCAAGAGGTTTAATTCTGAATGTAGAGCCTGCCTCCTCCTATGTAGAGTCTCGCTTGGTAGTCTGGCATGTTCTTCATCTATTTTAGTAATTTCGCTTTTTATCTCTGCTACTTTCTTGGCTTCGGATTTATTTCTGTGGGAAAGATATGAGATAATCTGTCCTCTTAAGAAGGCCTTAAGAGTTTCCCAGAGTATTCCTGCAGAGATCTCGGGGATGTATTTGTCTCTAGAAAGAATTTGATTTGTTTGGATATAAATTCAGTACAATTCTCGTCAGCTAATAGAAGCGGGTTGAGGCCATCTGCGTGAGTGTATGGGGCTTAGTAATTTTAGCTCCAAGATCATAGGTGCATGGTCAGAAATAACAATAGCATCGTATTTACAAGATTTAATCTTAGGCAAGAAGTTATTGTCTATAAAGAAGTAATCAATCCTTGAGTAGCAATGATGTACTGGTGAGTAGAAAGAATATGTTCTTGAATTTGGGTTTAAAAACCTCCAGGGATCTGATAAGTTGTGATCAGTTATAAACTTTGTAATTATCTTTGCAGTGTTAGATCTGTTCCCCTGTGGAGGAAGTCCTATCTAAAAGTGGATTTAAACACAATTAAAGTCCCCAGCCATTATAACTTTATGAGTGTTCAGATTGGGAATGGATGCAAATAAATTTTGTATAAATTCCTTATCATCAACATTAGGTGCATAAACATTTATCAAAATCATTTTACAGTTAGATAAGTCTCCCATGACCATTACATATCTCCCTTCAGGATCCAATACTACATCTGATGCTACAAATGGTACTGTTCTATGTATGAGAATTCCCACACCTCTAGTTTTCTTCGTAAAACTAGAATGGAACATTTGGCCAGTCCAGTCTTTTTGCAACCGGAACTGATCCTTGCTTAGTAAGTGGGTTTCCTGTAAAAATACTATTTTAGCATTTAGACCTGTTAGGTGAGAAGTACTTTCTTTCTCTTTAATTCGTGATTCAGGCCTTTAACATTCCAGCTTACGAAGTTAACTGTCCCATCATGGAGACACTGATTCTGAGTTTTTGATGTCATTTTATAGTCTTAACTGGAAGTGAGACAGCTTTGGTCTTAATTTCCTATTTCCCCTAGAGTTGTTGCCATGCAGCTTATTATTACGTTGGTAGTTATAATTATAAAGATTGAGAGGATAGATTAGGTATAGATCAGGCCTGCTCTCCTTCTCTCCCTCCCTTCTTGCCTCCCCAAGTGAGGCTAAAACCCACTTCACATAGTCCCAGTCCTCTGACATACCCAGAGGCAGAGCACGTCCAAAGCAAAACAAGCCACCACGCAGCGGCGCTTTAGTGTTAAAAGATAGAGATATCTGTTACCAAAATAGTCTTTAAAAAAAAAAAAAAGAATTTTGCACTTAAAATATATATATAGTCTTCAGCAATTTTAGTGCATTAAGATGATACACCCAGATAATAAACCCGGGATGGTGTTAAAATGTGTCCAGAATAAGCATAACAAGTCTTAATGCAGTAATAGCAATAACAATAAACCAAGGGTATGATATTGAACAGTCTCGTTTAGGGTAAGATAAAATAATTAGAAAAAAAAAAAAAAAAAGATAATTAAGCACAATAAAACATAAACAGATAGCCCTAGTAATACTAAGTAATAATGAGAATATATGCTGATAAAACCCGTATTTTAAAACAAATAGATCAGACAGTAGATTATTAATCATTGCTATATCATTAACGCCATGACTCACTATTATGTATCAGAATAGTCCGGGATCAGCTTTCTTAATTCATTTTCTGCTTCTTCCTTGCTAGCAAGACATAGAATTGACCCTGCCATTCCACTTTCAGATGTGCCGGATACAAGAGGCTGTATTTGACGCTGGCTTGCCGTAACCGCTGTTTAATGTTATAGAAGGCTGCGCGTTTAGTAGCTGTTGCTGGAGAGAAGTCAGGGAAGATACGAATGTGGTTATTTTCATATGTAATATCTTCCTTTTTTCTGAGGAGTGCCATCACCTCTAGCTTAAATGCTAATCGTTCAAAACGAACTATAAAAGATCTTGGTCGGGGTCTAACGGTGTTTGATCCGCGCTGTAAGCGCTGCTATCTCAGATTCTGCTTTAAAGTCCTCCCGATTATTTTGGAAAAAAGTTCAGCTGCGAATTTCACAGGGTTTGAACTTTCTCGATTCTCGGGCAGACCTTCAATTCTGACATTATACCTTCTACTCCCATCTTCCAAAGCAGCCAGTCTGTCTCCGAGTTTTTTGCATTCGGAGCTGGCATTAACTGCTTTTTCCTCGGCACTGGCAGCTGCCTTTTCGGCCATTTCAATCCGATACGTGAATGTCTCCTTGAGATCCTCCAATTGATCAGTAAGCGTGCTCAGTTTGACCTGAATGCGCTCTTCAATTTTACCCAGCACCTGTCGCTCAAGTTGCACCTCTTGACGCAGCCTTTCCATCTCCTGTTTCAAATCCTGTTTCAGTCTCTCAAGTGCGTTTGCCGTTGCTTTCTCATTAGCCTTTAAACACATGTTTATATGTGCTTACATATACTGTAGCAGTCCCTCTCAGGTTGAATAAATACAAGATATCTCTGGATAATAAGCAAATAATATGAAAAATAACACCGCTGCTAGCGGAGCTCCACTTTAGACGTCCATCTCTCGCAACGGACGAGACCAACTTTCTGTGAGTATTTGGTGGCAGCATGACAAAGTTGCCTACGCAAGACCGCGTTAGCCGTGGAGCTCAGCTCGGAGCATATTCTTTTCCTACCTTGTCAATTGTGTAATGCATTTTTTGAACAGGTTTGATGCATGGAAGTGATCACTCGTACTGTGTTTAGTTAGTTCACGTGAGCTGCTCTCTTGTGTGATGTTGCGATGCCCACGGCTTCATTTAATGTTAGCTAAGACCCGGCACTTAAAAGTTTCTCGCTACAGCAATTTTAACTCCGTTACAAAGTGATCCAAAGTCTCGTTTATACCTCTTGTCTTCTCATTAAACTTGTATCTCGCTAATAAAGTATTCGACGAAGGCATGACAAACGGCAGCGGGAGCGTGTCCATAAACTTAATTTAAACTTATGGTTTACACCGTGCTTTGTTTCCGCAGTAGCTGCACTTATGAATAAGCTTGTTTGCGTTTTTGTTCAGCGCTCTTTGGGAGCTCTTCCTTCTTTTCTACATACTGCGTTCACAGTCAGTTGACGTCATTATGTGGGAGGCGTGATGATGTGAGACGCAGCTCCGCCCCCCACGGCCATCGAGCTAAAGTCCATTACAGTATATGGAGAAAAATAGGTTTCAGTTATGACCATTACGCGTATAATTTCGAAATGAAACCTGCCCAACTTTTGTAAGTAAGCTGTAAGGAATGAGCCTGCCAAATTTCAGCCTTCTACCTACACAGGAAGTTGGAGAATTAGTGATGAGTGAGTGAGTGAGTCAGTCAGTCAGTCAGTCAGTCAGTCAGTGAGTCAGTGAGGGCTTTGCCTTTTATTAGTATAGATACATAATAAAACACAAACAATAAATTACTTACATGTATCGCCGGTCTGATACTACTGGTGAGCTCAACCTTATTAATTACCACAGTCAGTGAAGTTTACTCACTACATTGGGGGCCCCAAACCGTAGCTCAGGTGCGTGGTGGCCAAACAAACAAAACAGAACTGGTCCATTCACTTGAGGATTTAACTCAAGCCACTTAAAACTAACAAAAAAAAAAAACCACACAGACCATATTTAAAAGTACTCTCCTTTATCCTCGGGTACTTCCTTTGGGCCTCTCATCTCACTCTCTCTTGCACAAACTCCTCACGCACTGTTCGCCAGTGCTAAACTCGTGTCGTGCCATTTTTCTCCTCTTCAAGTCACCAAATCACTCCGTCCACCACGTGTCAGTCCCTCTCCTCTCTCGACTCTCTTCACGTCCTGCAGTGGCACACTTGTCCTCTCTAAAATATATATCGCCTCGGTGCATCTCTTTGTGCGTCAGCATTTTGCTAGACTGCTCTTTCTCACTCATTGTGGCTTTTTGATACACTGTATATTTCACGTTCCCTTTAGCATTCTTCTGTCGCTTCTTTCTGTCTAATCAGTTTAGCATGCTGCTAAATCTTTCCCTTCTCCCGTCTTCTCATTTTATGTTTAAGCGGTTTGTTAGACTTATTTCATCTTTCTTTTTCCATCTCGTTTCGGTGTTCTGCATCAACTGCCTTTGTTTCCTCCTTGTTTCGGCATTTTGCCTGATAAACTCTCTTCAACTATCTTATTTGGACTGTCCCAGCCAATCAGAGGACACTTACCTATATAACTTAACCTTACCCAACCTCCACAACTTGTACCCCTTTTCAGTCAATAAACTTTATTAACTCAAACTCACATTCATATATTCTTTTTTTTATTCTTTTTAAACCTATCCCAGGTCATACACACTAGAATTACCAGAACCTATGAGAAAACTCGTAAATCCGGCCCACCTTAAATCCGTTTGCACCTCTCTGTCAGCGTCTTTTGTCCTGTAAATGTGCCGATTAAGACAAGCAGCAAGCAGCCTGCTATTCCATCCCCCCACCTTCGCCGAACGTTCACAAACTTCTCCCAGCTCATGCCTTGTTTGATTATCTGGGAGTGAAGTGCTTGAGTTTTACTGTTTCTACAGTAATCTGTGTAAACACATTGTTAAAACAGAAACTTTTTCATATTTTAGTAATAAATGTTACAAAACGTAGGCGTAAACTATAGAATGTGTGAAGCCTGAAGTCCAAAGATCAAATAAACACTTTCACAAAAGGTTCAAGGACAATACAACAGCTTCCTTGGCGTTGCAGTAAGATTTGTTGACTTGTAATCAAGAGTCCCCGGTTCGATCCCGACTGCCTCCTATATTTGCTGTTTTCAATAGTAAGCTGCTCTTATTGTTAATATTATAAAGTACACACATACATTTAGTTTGTGTCTGTAACAGACTGTGTACATTTATAGTACTGTACTTGTAAAAGTTACTGTTTTTTCACTTTTATTCTCTCAGTCACGATCACAATACATACTATCGTCCTAGGGATTTGACACTGTTAGTTTTTATTTGAAACTGGGAATAACTGTAGATGTGAGTGGTGTTTTGAGGCAATGGAACTGGACATTCTCTGATCTGGAGGGATAAAAGCTGACACACAAACACTGGTGAATCTCCCTTCTTCGTATCTCACCGTCACTTGATTTTTTTTTATTCAGCTTTATTGAGTGTTCCTGCTTAAGCAGAATTAGCATGCACCTTATGGTTTATGATGTCAAAAAAAAAAAAACAGAGACGTAGGTATATGTGATATTTGGAATTATTTATTGTATGACCTTTTATGAGGTCAGTTCAGCACTATATGCAATCATCAAATTCAAATGTTAACAGTTCACATACACGCAAGGACAGTCCTTCCTACATTTACAATTGCCTGTTGCAATGCGCACACTTCTGTCTATGCTGTGGTTTCTATTACACACCTGAAAGAAAGAGACAATATATGTGACATTTTGAAGAAATCATTTTATAACCTAAATAGTACTAATCAGAAAACATCATCGCACTAATGCAATATTATTTGAAAATGAACAGTGTCAGATCGCTTGTGAATTTATGCTGGCACTGTTACTAAGAGTCAGATCAGGAGAGGCGGGGAGGAGGGGTGTTAGAGAGTTTAAACTTGTTTTTAAAAAGTAACTACTATTACTATTTAACACATGCTACTTTTAATGCATTACCATACTGTTCCCGAGACAGTTCTGCTGAGCTTAACATTGTATGTTTATCTCATCAACATCATCATGAATATTTTAACCAGTAAAAGGAATAATGCAATCGCACAAGCATTCATCTAAGGAAATTTATCTTGTGCATCCTTCCACCGTCCTCTACCCAAGGCTGCTGGAAGTGTGCGCAAAATTAATGCATGTAAAGGCTAACAGAGTGCATAAGATATGTGTAGGTGATGAGATTCTGTAGGGTTTACATGGCCAAATAACTGGTTTGCATGCAGAGAAATCTACATGCATTAATCTGGTTTCTTAGGGACTATTATCCTTGTTTCTCTAACTGAAATAAGGGATAACATGGCATTTTTGGAAACCATGTTTCTGTGAATAACTTGGTTGTTAAAGTGCATGTAAAGGCACTAATTGTCTTGATAGAAGTTAAATACTTTGAGCAGAGCACCATTTTAAACTCAAGCTGTTTTTTGCTGCCTTGCAAGGCTTAGGCCTAGTTTCTCTACTGCCTTTGGGGGATTTTCACAGTGTTTGCTGAGTTTCTTCTGGAAGGAAACTTTCCTCCCTGTCCAAAGACATGCAGTTAGGTTGAGTAGTGTCATATCCAGTGTGTGTTATACACCTAATTTTGATGATATAGGAACTGACTTTCTCTGATCTTGTACTAGATAAATACAATCTGAACGTGAAGATTCGTTTTTCACTTTCTGTCTGTAGATCTTCCAGCTGCCATATTCACAGTATATCATTACATTTAATTGTGTTCATGTTGCATTTGAACTGGTGCATACCATCTATGGTGAACAATGCAATGGATCTGAGACGTTACTGACAACTAAACTCACCAGCCTGGATTTTTATGTGCAAGATATGAAATTATGTTATCAAGGCAAACCCGCACAGTGCCCTGCAATTTGCTCATTACATTATATTTGCTGACACTCTTTTCAGTACCACTTCATCCAATGCCTCATAACGCATGGATCTTCTGCCCTTGACACACATATTAATTTAAGAACTCAAAACAAAAGCCTTGTATGCTTTTAAGTGTGAGACACTATGAATTCGATTTGTGATTTGGAGAAACTGCAGAGAAAAAGATTCATGATTAACAGAGAAAACACAAAGTGCACAAATGGGTAAGAAAATTCTGTATAGTTCAAAACTCTAAAATGAAAGGAAATGAAAACAAAAGTCATAGACAACAGTCTGCAGAAGTCTTTTGTCCCAAAGGTTTGACCTTTGCAAGTTCACTGCTCAAGAGTTAAGGCTTTGTGATTGTTCATGCACTTCCTTTATGCTTGGTGGAAATTGTAGAGAAGTAAGTTACATGGGGGGCATCATTACTAAGTAGAGGGGCAGGCCTGATAATATTCTGGTCACACCCTATCTTATATACTTCTTCACATAATCCCATTAGTTTATTTCTGCCATTATTTTTTAGTTGTGCTATGATAACATCCACTGCTTTGCTCTTGACTACCTTACACGCTGGCAGATTTACAAAGATTTTAGCCTTGTTGCTAAAAAAGTTCATTACAGGCCACCATGTTGCTGGCTGAGTTAATTAAAATACTGATATGTATACGTGATATCATTTTCATGATGATAGGAGTTAAAGCATGTTATTAAGCATGGGAACACGGTGGTGCAGTGATTGTTCATGCCAGATGCTTGCTGTGACATGCGTGACCTTCGATGAAATAATTTATTACAGCAGTACTGTCTCTTTCAAACATACTAACTCCCAATTCCTGTCCTTCCTTTTCTTTCTCCAAGTAACCAATCGCCACACAATGAGCTCTGTAATAGACGTTAAGCCATCCGTAAGCTTAGAATGCCGATTCTTCAAAACTTTTAAGGAACATTGAAATATCTTCGTAGTACATGTTTAATTATTCTATCCATCTATCCTTCCCTTGTCACGCCAACCCCAGCAAGAATACAGCGCGAGGCAGGAACAATCCGTGAACGGAGCGCCAGCTCCTCGCTAGCGATGCAGCACCGTGTCCTCACATGTTTAATTATTAACAATATAGATTATTTAAATAAAGTTAAAGTTTTATCTGTATAATATAATAAACATATTTTGCTGCATTTGATCTTAAAAATGATATCGTCATCATATGTAAATACTCGCTTTTTGAAGTGGCTTAGGTTGTGCAATATTATAACTATATCACAAGTTTACAGTGAGATAATTGTACTTATAAGTACAAAGTGTTCTACAAGGAGCACTTGACGGACTGATTGAGTGCGTTTATAGTTCTTGGGATGAAACTCTTTCTGAACCGTGAGGAAAGGTTCTTAAGGCAGAGTGTGCTTGATGCTGTATCCCGATAATTCTTTTTCCGATCAGATGCTGTAGAGCTGTGATTCCCCACTCAGATACAGTGATATAAATACTCTGAGTGGTGCAGTGAGAGTAATATGGATAAAGATTATCCACTGTGGCAAGCCCTAATGGGAGCAGCTGAAAGAAGAAGAAGGTGCAGTGAAAGTAACAACGCTAAAGCAGCTATGTTATTTAGAATAGTTTGCCACAGAACTTTACTTGTCAATGGATTGAAACAATAAACTACTGTTTTACTTTTTCCTTCATGTCGTCATTCTTTGGTTTTGACTCTGATGGTCAACTCCTGGTCCTGGTCGGCCACAAACTACTAGCAGGTTACCTACTCCTGTAGGTGGCTTGTGACACAGTGGACCATTATATTGTTACAGGTTAATTACAATCAGATGCCTTAAACTAATAAACAATATACGGTTAATTTCAGTGTATTTGATAAAGCCACATCAGGGATGTGGGTCTAGAAAATAAAGGGAAACCACACTGGAACAGTAGCACTCCTTTGACACTGGGTGCTGCCAGCTTGCAAAACTGACCGGAGAACTTGTGTACACCAAGCATTTAGCTACCATGAAAATGTGTGTGGCTTTATGCCAAGTTTTGGTTTTATACATCGCGATTTGAGCATGGAAACGGGTTTATGCAACATTTTTCTGTGTACGCACTGTTTATACATGAGGTCCCTGGCCTGTGTCCCCAAGTATGGTATAGCAGGTCCGTGGCTTCAAAAAAAAAAAGAGGCCAGGTTTTAAATCCATATAGCCGTGTCATTCTCCATGGGTGCGATTGCATGACCGCGGGGAGTTAATGGGGTAATGAGAGCGAGTTGCACCTGTGCGTGTAGGTGTGGTCATTCTCGATTCTTTCATTGACTTCCTGCGATGTGTGATTAAGGCGCTGCACCCATGGAGGCGTGCGGAGGTATGTGTGTATATATATGGGTCAACACCAGAGAAAGGGGGCGATAGAAATGGAAGGAAAAGAGAGATGAATAGATGCATTGAGGAAGGAGGTGAAGAAAAAGGAGGTTAATGGACAGGAAAGAGCAGTCCTAGCAGGATGGTCTGGCCAACTATAGCAAGAGACAGAACGAGCTGGGGCCCTGTGAAGGAGCATTTAGTTGGTTGTGCTCTGGGGACTTGTTCACCCCACTGAATGTTCAAGTGAGTGGGGTGAGCAAGGCATGTGTCCTTCAGATGAATTCGAAGAGAAACTACGGGAGCGCAAAGGATGAAATGAGGAGAGCCGCCCTCAACAGTCTGGCAGTGATGTCCACAGGGAAGCCAAGACAGAGGGTGGCTGCAGGTGCTCGTTGCAGCTGAATCACTGCTGGCTGAGGAAGCAATGGGTGAACCCGGGGAGAGAGTGACGGAGGTGGGTCAGAGAATAACGAGAGAGAGAGACTGCTTTTAGACTTCTACACATTTCAACCTCAGATTTTAAAGGATTTATTTATTGATCATTTTTATCCCCACTGGACACTTGGTTTGATGGATTATTTATTGAAACTGATGCACTGCACTTTTTGTTTTGATTATTCTTTTAATAAAAGCACTTTAGCACTTTTGGAAATATCTCCTGGCTTCATTCGAGAATTGACCTCATTTGTCAGCTCATCTCTGTGACATTACCAACAGTGTTGGGTTCAGGGTCCCCATAAGGACGTTGGGAACTTGAAAAGAACCCGCAGCATCACACAGAGTAAGACACTTAACCTTCTTAGAGCTCTAGTTGTTGAAACTGCAGATAGAATTGTGTGGTATACTGGGCTTTCAGCCACATTGTTGCCAGATCAATCTCAGCCTCCAACTCACCATGTTACCCTGGGCAAGTTACATGGCCTACCTGTACTCCAGTTTAAACAAACAAACATAAGATATTGTGTTCTTGTAGAGCACTTTAGGCAAAGCCGTCTGGTAAATGCAGAAAAATAATATTACTTGTGCCATTCCCATTTGTGGGCAACTTTTATAAAAGCTAATGGTAATTCCAGCCTGATCTCAATCTTTGTTATGCCTGATTCTTTCTTATCATTTGCAAGTTTATCTTTTTTTCCCAATTCCAGTTTGCCATATACTTAAGTTTTCATATGATACTGTTGCACAACATTGAATCATTGTGGATATTTCTAATTTTATATATTTCTGTGGTAAAGACAATTATGATCAATTTGCCCTTCTTCACTTTAAGCCCATCTGGAGTACATCAAAAATAGCTGTTAATGGGTTACGAGTGATTGTGACACCAAGGCTGTCTGATAACACTGCACAACAATTTGTTTGATTGTGACAAGTACCTACTGGGTATGCACAAATATAGTTTTGGTTTTACTGCATCACGTAGGATCTCTGACAAATAGACATTTATATGTTTACTGACAATAACATATTTAGTCACGTTTATGTTTTGCATAAGCTATTAAATTCAACAGAATTAAAAGTGTTTTGCTCCTGATTTTCTTTTGTATTCAATGTCTGGTGCATCACGTTGCAGTGTCCAACAGTAGTCAGCAAGCATTGACAGATTCCAGTTGCCCTGGTATCATTTCTCCATCGTAGCAATGTCCTGGTGAAACCTTTCACCGTGTTCGTCATTGAACAGCACCAAGATTTGCGGGGAAAAATTGTAAGTGTGAGTGGAAGAAATGAATCTTGAGTGACATGTTGCACTTCGTTGTCTTGTTTGCTTTGAGAAGTTTGTCTACTAGCTGAATGTAGTTTGGGGCTCTGTAATTGCCCAGAAAATTGTCAACAATGTCTTTGAAGGCTTTCCAGGCAATTTTTTACGGCCCAACTAACAGATCTACTAAGATCAACTAACAGATCTTCAAACCACTTGTCACTCATAACATGTCTGATCTGGGGACCAACAAAAATACCCTCTTTGATCTTGGTGTCAGTTATTCTTGGGAACATCTGTCTTAAATAATGAAAACCTTTGCCTTCCTTGTTCAGTGTTTTCACAAAATTATTCATGAGTCACAGTTTTATGTGAAGAGGAGGCAAACATATCTTTACCGGGTCGACAAGCGATTTATGTGCCACATTGTTCTGTCCTGGAACTAACTTTTTACGGAGTGGCCAGTTCTGTCAAGAATAGTGTGACTCTTTGCCACGGTTGTCCCATTCACAGATGAAACAACAGTACTTTGTATAGCCGAGCTGCAGTCATAGTAACAGAGCAGCGACTTTAAGATCTCCAGAGATATTCCAGTTGTACCTGCTATACAGCAGGTTGTGCTTCAGCAACAGTTGCATATTCTCATACAGTTCTTTCATGTGTGCTGCATAGCCAACAGGTACTGAAGGATAAACGTTGCCATTGTGTAGCAGAACAGCTTTCAGGCTTTACATTGACGAATCAATGAAGAGACACCACTCTTCGGAGTTGTGATCACAACCCAAGGCCGAGAACAATCCTTCAATGTCACAACAGAAACAGAAACTGTTGACTTGTGCAAAAAAAATTGGTTATATCATGATGTCAGCTTTGAAACACAGAAATTTTCGTACCTGGTGACAGCAAACACCATTCCTGCAGTCTCACACCCAGCAGAATCGGCTTTTGCTTTTGACAGACCCAAATCTCTGACAAAATCATTCAATTCGGACTGTGTTATCAGATGTGGATCACCTGATGAGCATGGTTCAAAATCCAGGTCAATGTCACTGTCAGTACCCTGCATTGCAGTTTCTTCATCTGGTTCGTCTAAGGTCCAATCCTCTGGTGGTTTCGGAATTGGAAGACTGTTGTCATGTGGCATGGGTTCATTGCTGAAGGCAGATTAGGATATTCAATTGACTTCTTGTTTTTGGCAGATAAACCAGACACATTAGTCAAACAGAAGTAACAGTCCATCACATGGTCTGTTCTCGCTATATCATTGTAACAGCAAATGACATTGTCTTTCGAGTGTCTCTGAGCCTGGCCTGGCTCTGGTTATCTTGATAACCAATTTTGCAGCCAAAATACAGATGATAAGCTTTCTTCACAAGAGCAGTCATCCAACATCTCTGAGGTGCAAGTGTATATTTGCCATAGATACAGCAGAATGTATCATGGCTGTTACGACATTGACGAGACATATTGCCTGACACCAAAACATCTATAGCATCAAGGTTACTTACTGTTATATTGCTACAGATACTATACTTTGCTATACTGATACTATACATACACACTGACTATATATAAACCAAATGAGCAGGATCGGTGTATGCAGGCTACCTTTATAGCATGCTGGGAAAGCGTCAAGCTTGTTCAGACCTTCCCAGGCATGCCCAGGACGCCAACTTCCACAGAACAGCTTCCAAACTGGCCTGATTGAATGCCTGGACATGCCCAGGCTGCACAAACCATTGTTGATAAGTTACTTATGGGAGTGAAAATGTTTGGATACAAATATAAGAAAAAAACATGACAAAACAGAAGATGTCTCTGAAATGGTACATGATGAGTAAATTTTGATGTGATATTCGTGATCAGCACCCAAAAATCTATAAGAAACACCCAAAAGTGTTCAAGAAGCAAAAACTTTGTTGTGCAGTGTAGGCATTCAAAGATTTTTGTTCTAAATAGTGTTAATTTGATGCACTTCCAAAACACATGGCCCAGTGAGGCTAGAGCTCGATTGCAATGCTTGGTTGGATCTTCTGTTGGATACATCGTGGACAATTTTAAACAAGATAAATGTGATTGATGATTGATTTTAAGTTGATTTATTGAATTCTTCATGCCTGTAGAGATACAGTGTATTCTATGCATGGCTGCCTTCCATTTCCTTTCTGAGATATTAATTAAAAGGTCCTTCTTCCCACATGTCCATTGGATCTTTGAAAGGAAGGGTTTTTAAATGTTTTTATTTATTGTTAAGATGCTATCTTGAGTCTTCAGTGCTGGTCAGTATTTCTTCTGGAAGAGAAATGGGTGAGTGGAGTGGAAAATTAGATTAGGTTTCTTTTAGCAAAATTTATGCTTTGAAAGTAATGTAAAAATTGAAGCGTAAGATGCAAAGACATTATTTGAATACAGTTCTCTAAGTGTTTTAATCATGAATGTCGAATAACAGTGGATTTCAATAGAAAAAGACTCTTTAATGCCAAAGTGAGAATAGATTTCTCCAGTGTGGTCTAAATTCATTACAACTGTAAAACAGAAAATAATTGATCACTAAGGATTCACCCCTCAAGTAAATATTTAATAAATACACCTTTGGCAGCCATGACAGTCCTGAGTCTGTGTGTACAGGCCTCTGTTAGCTTTGCATGTCTCGACACTGCAACTTTTTCCCCTTATCTCTGCAAAACTGCTCAAACTCTGTCAGGTTGCATGCTGATTGTGAGTGAACAGACTTTCTCAAGTCCAGACGCATGTTCTCAATTGGACTGAAAACTGGACTATGACTGTGCTATTCCAGGACATTCACGTTGATGTTTTTGAGTCATTCCTGTGTAGCTTGGCCTTTATACTTGGAGTCATTGTCTTGCTGGAAAACAAATCTTCTTCCGAGGTACACCTTTCCTACAGACTGCATCAGTTTTTACCTCCAGTATTTCCCTATTTTTTTTTTCTTCATTTATTTTAACCTCACAAGCTTACAGTGCCTGCTGCAGAGAATCCTCTGCACAGTATGGGGATGGCGAGATTTTGATAATATGCAGTGTTCAAAGATGGTATTTAGTCTGATGGCTGAAAAGCTCAGTTTTGGTCTCATTGAACCATAAAACTTTCTTCCAGCTGACTTCAGAGTCTGCAGTGTGCCTCTGGCATTCCCTGTGTGTTTTAACAGTGAGTTTCTCTTTGCCACTCATCCATAAAACTGTTGCTCGGGAAGCACTCAAGTAACAGTTGCGTCTCCACTATAGTTTGTACCTCCTTCACAATTATAGGTGACTTAGTATTGTGGAATTTATTACGCTTATCAATATGAATGTTTATATTTTATGAAATTTGCTTTGTTCCATACTGCGTTTTTTAACTTTTATGCCTACTAAGCTGATTCTTGCCTATTCTGAAATGTGGCTATTTCAGGAGGAAATGTTACACATAAGATAAAAGTATTTACTTATCGGTATGGCGATGTTCTGTTTTTAACTCTGGGATGTGAAGATGTTAACTCTGGGTCTTTTCGTGATTTATTATTTTATCCTTTGTTTTAAGCATATGTTGGTTTAAAACAAGATATTGTATAATGCAGTTGAAAAAGGATCTAGTAATTGTGGAATCAATAGGAAAAACAACATCTACTTTTTGTTTCTCATATTTTGGACAGTCAGCTAAAAGCTCTGCAATTGTCTAATGTGCGTGTTGAAGAACATTTAAAAAATAACAAGTCAAAGCACAAAAGGTTTTTCCGATCTTAGCTTTAGGAGTTGAATCCATTGATCATGGATGCTTTGTAATGAAGACCCATATAATAAACGATTAATGTAGCTCATTTTCCTCCACAGTGGCCTCCTTCACTAGTCTTCTTCGTGCACAAAAATTTTGTTTTTCTGGCTGGCCTTCTTTGGACGGGAGTACAGCTGTGCCTGTAATCTTCCCATTCCTTAATGATTGACTTAACTCAACTCCAAGGGATATTCAGTGACTTGGATATTTTTATCCATCCCCTCATCATCATATCTTATCATGCCACTGCCGCATCCAAGTAAGAGCGGCATCATTAGCATACTTAAGATCTTCATCTATGGAGAATGTGGTCCATTGTTTGGGTGGGCTCACCACAGGGACATTCAACGCTTGTTGTAAGGCCCCATCTAAATAGATTGTCCCTTGTTTTGCCCACCATGGACCTAGCTCAGTTAAGTGTGTCCAAGTCTGTCCTAGAGAGCTTCACTGGGAGGGCTACGGTCAGTCTCTCTGCCACCTCTTGAGCCTATGTGTTGTGGATTGCTTTGGCTTGAGTGGCTCCACTGTGGTGAAGCTCCAATGAGAAAGTAGTCGGTGATTTACTTCCTGGTGGTGGTGGAGTGGGTGGAGTCCATCAGTTGCTTGACACTTTCTATTTTTGAACTGGTTTCTCGTCATATATGAGTAGGTACCTTACCAGCCAGCCTGTATAAAGCAGGAAGGCACATTGTTTGCAATGTGCCGGTAATGATTCAGCATGCACTATTTAGATCAGGGTCAACCTTGTTGGTTGACCTAGCCCACCACTGTTGCTTAATACTCTGCAGTTGAATAACAGAGTGCAATGGTCGTTGATCGTAGGGTCTTAGGGTCTTTCCCCAGGATGTTTTTGCTAGTTTGCTAAGGAGATTATTCCTTCTGGATATCTTCTTTTTGAGTTTAAGAATATGTTCTTTAAAAGAAAGTGTCCTTTCCAGGGTGATGCCTAAGTAAACAGGATGTTTGGTGTTCTTCAATACTTTGTTGTTCCATCTGATCTCTAGAGTTGTGTTTGCTTGTCTGTTGTTAAGATAGAAGGTACAGACCTGTGTCTCCCCTGGGTTGGCATTAAGGAATCATTTAATGTAATGTGCAAGATATGCTGAGGGCACTGGTAAATCGCTTTTGGATATCTTGGAAGGAAACAGACTGGGAGGCTAAGCAAAGATCATCTGCGTAAATGAACCTCCTAATGTTTACTGTCCATTTCTATGTAGAACCTTCTGTTGACAAGTAGTGACTTAATTATATGAACCAATGAAATGTTTTGTATGGTTCCAGCACATTTCAGAGGAAGTGCTCTGTGGTTCACTGTATCAAAGGTCTACAAACACTGCCCCTGCAATTAGTTTCTGCTCAAACCCATGTTCAATGTATTTAGTTAGGTTTAAGACTTGGCCGCAAATAGATTGACCAGGGCAAAAGCCCACTTGCTCTGGTGACATTTGATCCTCGATGGTCAGGGATATGTGTGCCAGTATGATCCTTTCATACACCTTATATAAGATACATAACAGTGAAATTGGGTGTTAACTTTTTGGATCTTCTGGTTTTTTTTCAGGTTTCAGTAGTGCCACAACTTTTGCTCTTCTCCAGATCTTCAGGATGTGATATGATGCAGCACAGATGTTAAGCAATGAGAGGAGCCACTCTTTAGTTTTATCGCCAAACTGCTGTATGATTTCTGTTGTAATCCATCTAATCCATCCCCTAACTTGTGCTTTTCAATCACCTTTACATGAAGTTGTTTGGGGTGTTCTCTTGTCTTCATTATGTAGATTTAGGCCACCATACTGACTCACTACATGTTGAACTGTCCAGATAAGATGCATTTATAATAGAACCAACTGAAACCACAGATAGGTGATTTCATTAACTAATTATGTGACTTCTAAGTCAATGAACTGCACCAGTGATGGTTTAGGTGTGTCATATTAAAGGGCGAATACTTACGCCATCAATAATTTTGTGTCAGAAATTGCAATTAATTTAGTCCACTTCACAGACATCTATTTTTCAGTTTTCGGCATTAAAGAGTTATTTTCTGTTGATCAGTGACAAAAATGATGAATTAAATCCAATGATTCAATGTTATATAACTATAATTTGTGAAAACTTCCAAGGGGTGAATACTTTTCATAGATACCTTAAACTGCACCTCTGTGAGTCTGAGCACAGGCGTGTACATGAAGGAGCACTGTGATGGACTGGTGTTACAAGTTTGGTTCCAGTACCGCAGCGACAGGACTGAATTTGAGAAGGATTTATTTATTTTCAATGATCTTACATGTTTTGAGTTGTTAGTCTAACACATTTCATTTGTTTTAATGTATGCATGTGTTTTAATGCTTGGGCCTTGTCTTCCTGCTGTTGCACACATTTGAAGGGCCTCACCAGTAGTGCTCAAAGGTTAGAGTCACTGTTAGCATTATTTACAATTCTTGCAGTATCAGTCCAAAGGTCATCAAAATGTATAGATCAGATGAACAGCACTGAAAATAGCTATTGTTTTAATCATACGTTATAAGTATGCACTCTATGTTGTGACCATTTTAGTATCTTCTTGCATGTACCGTATAGCCTTGTAACAGTGAGAAGCTTGTTTCTCATTATTATCATGTAAAAATATTTCTCACATCTATCATTTTTAATTTGCTGTGTTTTACAAATTGTTGGCGATGCAGTGGTCAGGAACACCCTGTGCTTTTCTGTCAATTCTGTCCTTTAGTTTTGAGATTTGCATTTTAGTATCTTCCATGATGGTATCCATTCATCTTGTTATCCATCTCTCTAGCTGTCTCTATCTCTCTCATTGTCTTTTAACTTTTCTAAGCTTCAGTGGCTTCTCTAGCGAGAATTCATTTGATATCTTTGATGCTTTCCTGCTGATATACTGGAGGGGGTGGACATTTTGTTCTCCAGTCCATTTAAAATTGCCGATTAGGCCTGCTGTTCTTGTCATTTTCCCGGTAACGACTGTTTTGATCAGATTTAGTCTCATGTCTCTGCCTTGAACTTTCTGTTCAGTAGCCCGTGCAAGGAATATTGCACTTCTGCTGGTATAACTGTGTGCTACCAGCCACAAAAAGGCACTGATCCATGATCAAGCGATTCATATTTTAATCTGTCTCGTAATAACCATTGCTTTTTTTAAAAAAACATATTCTTTTGCCTTTTCAAGTTTTAGGCATTCACCACACAACCACTTGTTTTGTCACTTTCACTTTTATTGTAAAGGTGATTTATTCCAAAATAGTGTAATGTGTTAGAGAGACAGCTACAAAACAACTACACAAGACTTTGGTAAGAATTGTTTTTTGACATTCTTATCAAAATTCCACAGCAAAAGTAACAAAACTTCTAAGAATGTGCAAAAACAAAACATAGAAATTAACAAAATAAGCTAATTATTGTTGTTAACATTTTAAAGTGTAGACAGTGAATAAAAACCCCACAGAACGATTAACTCTAAAAACAGCATTTTGAGGCTTAGGCAATGCTGGAATGATAGCCTGTGCTTTTGTTTTTAGTTCAGTTACATAATTAGCTATTTGAAAGGAAGATTCCACAGGATACACAGTAACTGTTTTTTTTTTTTATAGGTGTAATTGACTGGTAATTAATGACCAGTATACCACAACAAGTTTACAGCCATTGCAGGAAATCTAAATGAAACAAAACCTTACGCACATGGTGGAAAATCAATCTTTTTTAACCAGACTGGTTGTTTCTAATCAATTAATATTGACTTCAAGTGACCCTTCATGATAACATGTGGCTGGAAGATTTACTTGGCCACTTGTCCTCAGATCGATGATTAAATTTAAAAAGAGCAGGATTAGCATTGTTTTTTCTTAATAAAAAATAGCATCTCAATCTAAGCAGCATGCCCTTGATAAATACACAGACCCACAGGCATTCTTCTGAATAAGGTAAAATGTTTAAACTAAAAACAAAACAAAAAGATGAAAAATCATTAAAGTGATGATTGGATGGGCCCCAATGCACTGTATTTATGATGTTATTTACATTGTACATTATTCAGGTCAACAAGAAAAACACTGTGATACTTTGGCATACTTATAGAGTATACTGTTATTACAGATCATGAAACCACGTTGATAAAAAGAGATCACATCCAATAGCAAAGTTTATAAAAATGTTTGATTACTGTTCTGATTATACTTTGTAATGCACTGCATACCATACATCATCACAAACAAAGGCAGCTGTTTGAAATCAAAGAACACTGCAATGACTTCTGTCCGTACATTTGAAACATTACGTCCTTTTACCAGCTTGAAGTCTAGAAAAATTATTGGTTTCTCCATAAAGCAGAGCCCAGGTTTGTTTGCCTCTTTATCTAAACCTGGATTAAAACAAGACTGATTTTCTCTTAGACAGCTCTGTAAATCTTGAAGGCTTCTGTAACTCTAACAGGGATGCACATTGCAAGCTCGGATTTCCTTCTTGTCTTTGCAACTGGTAAACTGGAGATTTTTGAATTTTTTCTTCACATTCATAAAACGCTCCTGAATTCCACCTCCGCAAAGTTTGGTACACTGTGTCCAGGCAGACCATGGCTTCATTTTACATCCTGCAGTAAAGCAAATAATACGCACATAAAGTAATTTAGGTTAGTGTGCTATAAGCAAAATCTTTCAAGTAAAGTCATGAAATATACATTAGGATTATCATCTGTTACTTCAGTTTGTGTTCCTGTGCTTAAAGGTAAAAGTGAGAAATGATAACACTTGAATCTTCTCAAAATCAGGCAGGAGAAATCATTAATTGCAAAGTTACAGAACATTATTTTACACATTATGATCTTTGCTGTTTAGAAAAATGTAAAAAGCAAAACGTGTTAGGATTATTTGATTGTCAAATTGAACTTCCTATAACAAAAAAAGGAAGCAGCAAAGCAGAAAATAATATTTTATAATATCAGAACACCAAAAATGTCTGAATTAGCATAATTCAAGGTATGCATAAGAAGTGTAATGATTTACTTTTTTGAGGTAGAAGTAAATAAAGAAGAATAGTTGTGTCAAATAATTGAAATATTAAAAACTATCCTGCAGTTTAAATGTTTAAAGTCTAAATATTCTTAATTGTACTAGACACTTGTCTAATTTGTCTAACAGAGGTCCTTAGATCACTAGTAAAGGATCAAAAATTAAAAAAGAAAAAAATCTTATTTGTAATCACTGATCTTGAAATAGGGCAGCACGGTGGCGAAGTGGTAGTGCTGCTGCCTCGCAGTGTGGAGACCTGGGTTCGCTTCCCGGGTCCTCCCTGCGTGGAGTTTGCATGTTCTCCCCGTGTCTGCGTGGGTTTCCTCCCACTGTCCAAAGACATGCAGGTTAGGTGCATTGGTGATTCTAAATTGTGCTTTGTGTGTATGCGCACCTTGTGGTGGGCTGGTGCCCTGCCCGGGGTTTATTTCAACCTTGCGCCCTGTATTGGTTGGGATTGGCTCCAGCAGACCCCTGTGATGTAGCGGGTTGGTAATGGATGGATTTTGAAAGATCTAACCACACACTTATTTTTGAAATTTGTCATTTTTAACCTTCTGGGCCCACCAGTAAAGAATCAAATTCAAAAATATTATAATACTCATGATCAGAAGCTCCCATTTCCCTATGGAATTAACAGTCAGTCAGTCAGTCATTTTCCAACCTGCTATATCCTAACACAGGGTCACGAGGTTCTGCTGGAGCCAATCCCAGCCAACACAGGGCACAAAGCAATGGGATTAACATCTTATATTCAATAGCTTTTGTAGAAGCATGAAAGACAAATACCTAATCACCTGCTGTCAAACTTGGGCTGCCAGTCGAAACACATATTAGTCATGACTTTATTCTGCTTGTTTTGCTGTTAGTGTTTAATTCACAGGGTCTTATTATTTGTGCAGGGTACAAATGCAGTGGATTTTACACAAAAAACGTTTGCATCTTAAGCAAATGAACTTCAATTTCATTCAAAATAAAATATAATATTAAGTGGCTACTTTTTATATTACACCTGCTCATGTTAGTAGTTGATTTTTCAGCCAGTTAATGGTCACAAGCACAGATAATCATATTTAAAGCTGGTACACAAGCATCAATAGATCACATATTGGCAAAATAAAATATTTAGTGGTTATGTACATAACGTTGCAGTGCTCATCAGCCTAGGGTTTTGAAGAGATGTGGACATGAGTAAAGCAGAGTGTGGATAAGGTGAAGACCACAATCCTGGGAATGATTCAGTGGTAACCCTGAGTGCCAGGATGTGTAACGTGAGATTTATATTAGTAAAGCCCCCAGTGTAAATATCAGAAAATAACATTTCAAAATAATGATAATATCCTCACACAATATCTGAAAATACCTGAATACTTCATTATAGAAAGGTCCCTTAGGATGACATTTAACCAATTTCAAAAGTAGGATGGTGGAAGAAGCTTTTTGCATTAAATGTGACAATAGCATGCACTCAACTATACTTGAGCATTTGTGCTTCCATTATCTTCCCCTTTCCTTCTCTTCCTGTCACACCTTGGCAGGTAATTATTCACAGTGATGTTTTTTGGACAACATTGCTCTTTTGAGTTATCAAAACCCAAAACTGTCAGAATTGTGATATTTGCTGCATGTTGTTATTAGAATTTAAGTTAACAAGATACTATGGGGCACATGAGTGCAACAGTCAACACTGCCTCCTTAAAGTTCAAGAATCCTGTGTTTGGATGCTGTCTGTATGGAATTTTCACCCCATTTTCTCCAGGTTTCTTCCTAAAATTCCAAAAGTTGTTAGGTTGATTAGAGGCTCTAAATGACTGTGTGGCCTAAAATGGAATGCTGTCCTGTCCAGAGTTAATTCTTGTCTTGTGCGCTATGTTACCAGAATATAATCCAAACCCCACAGTCCTGAACAGGAATACGCACAATTGCTGATGGATGTTGTAAATGAGTGCAATAATATTCTCATGTCTCTTCTCCACACCTCCAAGCAAGCTTCATCCACCTCCACCCAACTGTGATTCGCTTGCTGTGTCTTCAGCCATCCTTTATATAGTTTTTGAACCAGAAGTGTTCCTACTCTTTCTCCCATGTGATTTCCTAGCACTTCCGGGTCAGATGGAGAATTCAGGTTTTAATCAGCCTTGAAGTACTTTGGGGCTTCTGTTGTTGTAATCCATTAGTACGTCCGGGCTACAAGGGAAGCATGACTTCCCAGGTCCTTTCACAGCTCCCCCTGCCAGCAGCCACAGCACCCAACAGGGCTGAGAAACCGAACTCCAAATCCTAGGATGCCTTGCATGAATCTGGGGCACCACTGCATTCCAGGGGAGCTGCCATCTAGTGTTTTGGGGGAGGCAGTGTCCACAAATAGCTGCCGTCCCCCATCCTTCCATGTTCGGGGCGTCCTGGCCGGGCTGAGCTGTCGGCCATCTCTCACAATATATAGACAGTCACATAGGCACATACATTTTATATCTTTGGTCATTAAGAAATTCTCTCCATAATTTTACAATCCACTTGTCATTGAGTACTTTGTATGGTCAGACTGGACTGCTAATCCTTTTTAAGTGTGCATAGACAGCATATCAGGGAATGCTGGCCTGCCTTCATTTCTTCACATTAATTTAACTGAGATTTTTAAATGTCCTGCTAGAATTAAGCAATATATTATCACTTTTGAAATAACAGGTGCAACTGCATTAAATTTGGCTCTGTCCTCTATAAGGTAATTGGCATAAAAATCTGACACTTGGGAATTTGATCCATTTTGCACATTTTTCATAGACACTTTGGACAAAAGTTTTTCCTCACCTAAATTACTTTTTGTTGTTTAACTAAATGTTTTGAAATTATTCACCAAACATCTGTGTGTTAATGCTTAATGGTTTAATTATTCTAATTTTTGATCAGCAAGTGGAGGATTTGCAAAAATAATAATTTGAATATTGCATCAAAACTAAAACAGGTTCGTATGACACAATGAGAACCATTATGTGGGAGACAAGCAATGGGAATCTACTCTGTGGATGGATATAAAGTAGACAGGGTGTCGGAGAGGTTGGGTACAAACCTTCCAATTTGTAGAAGAATATTAGAATTATTTTTCACAAATGAACAATACTCTAAATCTGACATTTCGACATGCATTTATTACAAACAGCAACAATGCTGCCGTTTTAAATCATATGCCTTTTTGTTGGGCCAGCAACCAAACAATGTCTATCCAATAGTGGTCATATGGTTAGAAACAAACTATTGATAAGAAGTGCCAGTGAAGGCTGACATGAGTTATGTAGATGAAAAGGTGAGCTACAGCCAGTCATCTAACAGTATATAAAATGAAGGCAGAAGGCTTAGAAGCTACCATGTTGCCTGAGATTTATTTCAGGAGCCACCTAATAACACTACTATCTGGTGACATTCTATCTCTCAAAGCCAACCCTTGACCCTAGAAGTGATTGTCAGATATTCCAAAAATGAATTCCATGTGAAGGAGAGCTCCTTTATAGAGGTTATCTGAATCTGAAGACCACAGGAGACCACAGCCTATGCCATTAGCACTGAGCACAAGGCAGGGACGATTCAGCAGAACGATTCACAGAGGACCTACAATAATGAAACAGCAAGATTTCAGTTTGACCTGATAAAGTGATCATGCTGTAAAACTAAAACTAACAGACACCTCAATAGTTTCTTTCCCAGAGCCATAGCCCTCTTAAACCAGTAACCTAGCCTGACTTCTTTGTATATTCATGCAGTCTGTCAGATACTGTACTACAGTATATGAATATGTGTGTACAGCATGTGCACATGTATGTGTGTGCATGTGCATACACACCACACACTCACACTTTCACTTGCACATCATCATTTGCACATCTTCTTTATAATCGTAGTATTCTGCAAATTTGCATTACATTTTTCTTTTTAACTTATGCAATTTGTGCTCTTTGTATGTGATGTTCTGTTCTTTTATAAACAGCTCCAAATCTACCAAGTCAAATTCCTATGCATTAAGTACTGGTGAATACAAGTGCTTCTGATTGTAATGTTGTTACCAGTCACTAAAATAAGCCTTTATACACTATGAATAAGTAGATAGACAGATAGATAGATAGATAGATGATGACTAAAAAGTAACAAAATTAAAAAGAAAGAAAACTTGGCAGTCACAGTCACATGATGCATTATGCAGGTGTGTTACTGTTGGTATGAAGACCTCCCTTTCTTGACACACTTCCCTTTCTTGTTGGTATGAAGACCTTTCTTGACACGCTTCTGCTGAATAATTTGTTGACTGAAAGACCTGTGTGTTAGTGTGACAGAGAGATGTGCAGCATTGTTCATAATGGCACACATATTTTTTTTAATTCTCTCCTTTGCTACTACCTCCAGGGTGATCCAGATTGTTTCCCATTGTCCACTGTGTCAAGATTGTGTACCATTTTAGATAGATAGATAGATAGATAGATACTTTATTAATCCCAAGGGAAAATTCACATAATCCAGCAGCAGTATACTGATACAAAGAAACAATATTAAATTAAATAGTAATAAAAATGAAAAAAATTTAAATAAAATTAATGTTCGCATTTACTCCCCCGGGTGGAATTGAAGAGTCGCATAGTGTGGGGGAGGAACGATCTCCTCAGTCTGTCAGTGGAGCAGGACAGTGACAAAAGTCTGTCACTGAAGCTACTCCTCTGTCTGGAGATGACACTGTTAAGTGGATGCAGTGGATTATTCATGATTGACAGGAGTTTGCTTAGTGCCCGTCGCTCTGCCACAGATGTTAAACTGTCCAACTTTAATCCTACAATGGAGCCTGCCTTCTTAACAAGTTTGTCCAGGCGTGAGGCGTCTTTCATCTTTATGATTTTTTTAATTCTTTTATAATTTTAATTAGTTTGTTGATTCAGTGGGCTTCTCTTGAAGTGATATTACCAGCCCAGCACACCACAGCAAAGAAAAGCTCACTGACCATTACAGAGATGTAGACATTGTGAAGAGTGTCACTTCGCACATTAAAGGAATGCAGTCTCCTAAAGAAGAAGAGCCTTCTCTGCCTCTTTTTTATATAGTTCCTCTGAGCTCCGAGACAAATCCATCTGGCTATTTAGATGGACCCCCAACCACTTATCAATCAAACGTCCAACTTCTTTTGACCCCTTAGAAATGGGGAGCTAGGCTGGAAAATTCCTAAATGCCATTCCTAAATGGCTCATGCAATATTTTTGATAAAGCCCATAAATTACATCTGGAATACTACACTTCAGTCACATAATGACTGCTTTCTTTCATATCCATTGAGGTGGTGTATAGAGCCAAAATTAAGAAAGTTGTGTCACAGTCCAAATACTTATGGACCCTGACTTTATATTTTTAATCAGAGGTGTAAAGAGATGGAGAAAGGTCTGTTCCTTGTGGTGCTCCAGTGTTGCTCACATCCCTGTCAGAGGCACAGTCCTTTAGTCTCACAAACTGCTGTCTGCCCAACAGTCCATTATCCAGGACACCATAGGCTCATCCACCTGCCTATCCATACCCCTTAACAGGGATGGCTGGTTGGTACTCAAGGCAATGGAGACATCAAAAAAACATAATTCACACAGTGCTGCCAGCTTTGTCCTGGAAAGAATAAGCCTTGTGGAGCAGGTAGTAACAACTGTCTTAGCATTACATTGTGGTTCTCGTTCAGTGCTGGGGAACCTCTGCGGCTGCCTTTTTTTGTCTTAACCAGTTTCATAATCAATAAGCCCATCTAAGAGATCTCATTATTTAAATAGCTGGTCTTTTATTTTTCTTCTATTATATTAATAAATTTAGAAATACCTGTATTTATCCCTAGAGCCTAGCTCTCTTTTGTTAGTTTGCTGTTATCTCCCCTTTTCTGCTCCCATAATTGTCACAGGAATGCCGAATGCTTCTACTTCAGCATCAGACTCACTAAGATGCTCAATAGTAGTATATAATGGCCTATATATATCAAAATCTGGAAAAATAAACTCAAAATATGATGAAAATCTTAAAACTTTTTTTATTTCTGTATTGCACCAAAACAGTCAAATGGGGAAATACTATCTTCCTTAATTAAGGCAGGAGTCAATTAAAAGAAAATGTTGGTTGGGAAAAAAAAATGTAGCCACAGGGGACCCCCAGGACTGAATATGGGAACCAGTCCAAAAAGAAATTATGTTTGTTCAGCTAGAATTAAACACAGGCATGTATGTTTGAAGATGTTGCGAGAAACAATTGATTTGTATTTTTATCTCAGAGTAAAGCAATCTGTTTCTATTTATGATAAAAAGGCAGAAACTGAATAGAGCAGATTAAAAAAAAGAGTAGATATTTACATATTAATAAAATGGAAATAAATATGAAAATATTATACACTCTAGGGTGTCCATGCAGCATTGTCTATTTAAATCTGTTTTATGCTAACAATACCATAGTTTAGAATAAAATAAATAATATCTGGGGTAGTGGCCTCTATAGCTCTTTTTATACTGGTGAATACTAATTGCTAAATAAGAAGGTACTGCCTGAACTATTATTATTCCTGTAATTTGTTCCTGTTAATATGTTTTGCAGTACACTCTATATGAGTTTAACTTTTTTCCATGTTGTGCATGGGGTTTTCAATGAAAATTCATCTTTTACCACAAATTAGTTAATTTAAAATGTATTAATTACACCTTGGTATGTGAATGTTGCATTTAACACTCTGTTTCTTAGTCTTTTTAATAAATGGCTGCAGTTGTGCATCTTTTGATAGTTTGGCAGTCTTTAATGTGGACCTGACATCTATTCTGATGTATATTTATTACATTTTCTTCATTTTAGAGTTTACCTATTTATAAAGAGTGTGAAGAAGTTAAGAACTTGCTCCGGTATATAAGATGTTATGTAAAATACAGACTGATTTGTGTCCTATGATAGAACATTAGAACAATCTAGATAGGGAAAGGCCATTCAGTCCAGCAAAGCTTACCAGCCCTATCCACTTACTTCTTCTAAAATAACATCAATTCTTGTTTTGAAAGTCCCTAAATTCCTCCTGGCTACCATACTATTTGGTAGTTTATTCCATGTGTCTATGGTTCTCTGTGTGAAGATGACAGATTATGGAGTTGTCCTGTATACAATAGCCCGATTTACTTTAAGCCTGCAATGCATGTAGCAGTTTTCAGATATAAAACAGAAGCATATCTATTTGTCTAACAATGAAACACAGTCTTGACTTTTATCAAACCAATTATTTATAAGGGTGGTGAGGTTGGTCAGAAATGCTACCTGCCAACTCCAGAGTCTTACTAGGCGCCTTTTCATTTCAGCACATTCTATACATATATACCCATTGATATAGGACAGGGTGTCCAACTATGGTCCTGGAGGGCCACAGTGGCTGCAGGTTTTCATTCTAACCCTTTTCCTAATCAATTTTCACTGCTAATTAACTCCTTTTCCCATCATTTTAATAGCCCTGTTTTTAAGGATTCAGTCCTCTAACTTAATTCATTTCTTCATTAACCTTGTAGACGATTGTCGCAAATTCGCATCAAACCGCTTGCAGGCTGATTGCAGCCATGGTGGCACATGTATCCCGCTAAGGCCGGTTGCTGCGTATTCGATACGTTCCAAGGACTGTATTGAAAGCGCTTCTCATCCCATCTAGTGGTCGTAGTGGAAACTACAACTGCCTAATGGAAGCGAAGTGTTGTTGTTTCCGTGCGCGTGGATTTTGGCTGCTTACTTCGAGAAATTCTCCACATTTGAGGTAAATTGCGCTAAGATAAAAATACTTATAAGCTTATTGTTTTCTTCTATTGCTGATATTTCAGAATAAACTACATGTGACGAAAATTCCAGAAGTTATATGCCGTTTTCGCTATGTCGCTTTTTCGCTACATTTGGCAATAATGGCTGCATATGAATAATAATGTATTTAGGTGCAATATCGTAGAAATTCAAATTCCTGTACATAGATTTCAAATGCTTTGCATTTTTATCCTAGTTAATTTCTAGAATTAATGTAAAAATAGCATACTGAGATATAAATGCGATTTCTGCCCTTTATTTTGAGGCAGAACTAAATGAACACATCAACGTTCTACAGGAAGCGAGCTGGTGGACTTCAAATCAGGGTTCCACCAGTTGAAAGTGATGACAGCTGACTCAGAGATAGTGAGGATAGTGATGAAGACTACATACCTACACCTTTATCACAAGGTGATGTTTCTGAAGATGAAAGCAGCAGTAATGAGTACTGACAATGAATAAGCTTTTCAAAATCAGGCCAATTACTGGTTAACTTCTCCCAAAATTTCATGGTCTCCCACATGATCAAATGTTGTCTATTGATGATCAAATGGTGCCTTTCAAAGGTAGATCTAGCCTAAAGCAATATATCCCCAAGAAGCCATACAAATGGGGATACAAAATCTTTCTGCTTTGTGATACTAAAGGCCTGGTGCATTCATTTGACATATTTGCAGGGAAAATAGATCCTGTACCTGGAGAACCTAACATTGCTGCAAGTAGAAACATTGTGCTAAAGCTTGCACAAGTTATTCGTGGTGCTCTCAATCACTTACTGTATTTTGACAACTGGTTTTTCCCTTGGATTTGTTTGTTGCCCTTGCAAACAAGGAAATACTAGCCCTTGGGACTGTGCAGTAAAGTCGCCTGCAAGGGTGCAATTTCAGCGTAGACACCGATATGAAGAAGAAGGGAAGAGGGACATTTGAAGAGAAAAAGGTTGTTGTAGTCAATGTAGAAATAAGAGCAGCAAAATGGTGTGATAATAGAGGTGTTATCGTTGCCAGCACTTTTGCCAGTGCCCAGCCTATTTCTAATATAGAAAGATGGGACAGAAATTCGAAAAAGAAAGTGTCTATAGAATGCCCAAACATCATCAGCCTGTACAACAAGTTCATGGGCGGCTTTGATGAGATGTTAAACGAGCCAACAGATGATCAGCTAAACTGGAATGTCAAAGTCCAGCCAATTTCACTGCAACCAGTTTCTTAATGAGAAGCCCATTCTTGCTGTTAATTAAACCCGTTACTGAATATCATGACCTGTTGCTGCGGTCATTCTGCCACAGCAGACTGTTGATTTTTTGTTTTTTCTAAGACCACCATCAAGATGTTTTGGTGACCTGAGCAGACCAACACAAATGAGACCCTCACCTTTCTTTATTTTCAGGTGAGCTGGTCATGTGGCTGCTTGTTTTGTGTCTCATTATTGTTTGGCTGCTCATTATGGAAAAAGAAACAAATAATGGGTCTGAATCACGTCAATTAAAACGAAGGCCAAATGAGTGAATCAGCAACAAAAATGGCTCACTAATTAAGAAGATATTTAGAATGAAAACCTGCAGCCACTGTGGCCCACCAGGACCGGAGTTTGACACCCCTGATATGAGATCTCCCTGGAACCAGTATGAGGCTTGGGTTCAACACATACTGTATATACAGTACATATGTATATACTGTACCCCCTGAGTTGTGAAAGGGAGCTGAACACACGCTAAGGAGATGCAGTCGGATCAGCTGCTGTCTTGCTGTTTTTACTGCCGGGCTGCGTGTTCTGCTTGTCGCGCTGCGTGTCGATAATTTAAAAGCCTGTGCAGCAACTGTCCTTTTGTCTCACTACCTTGACTCGCGGGACGTTAAAGTGTCTCTTGCGGGATGTTAAAGTGTCTCAGAACAAATCATGTATAGTCTCCTTCCAAGCCATCAAAGATTTTTTTTTATAATAGAGAAATACACACATAGATACTAGCTGCGTATGATCTTCAGGACAAGAAACAACCCAAAGATGCCCTACCAGTTTACTATATTCCTGATCTTGGAGAGGTATCAGCAAACTCTTAAGAATTACCCAATGCAAAGGACCACTTTGTGCTTGCTGCCCCACTGGCTTTCGTAAGAAGACACTGGCGATGCCCATATCTTAGCTGTATCACTGGCATCTGAGTCCTATTAATCTTTTTCTTGAGAAAATACCTCCAGACAGACAGTGTTTTTTGTGAAAACTTCAAGCCGCTCGGCTGCTGAGGTATTTACATGTTGTTGAGCAGTAGCAATTGCTTCGTTTTGATATTGTGTCTCTTTATCTTTGTCATTAGCATGATGTCATTGTTGCATGCCAGTGTTTGCTTCACACTGGTCTTTTGTAGCAAGTGGCAAAAAAATGTAAAAGTGCATGCATGCACTTAATATTAATTTTTAAAAAGTGACATAAATATATTCTGCAATGTTAGGCTAAAAAAAAAATGGAAACTAGTGTGTCATGTTGCATGATGTTAAAAACAAAAATCACAGTTTTTGAAAAAATATTACAACAGAATGTAGAGAGCTGTTCACAGGCAAGACTGAGTTGCCTGGCAGTGTGCGAGCACTTCACAGTCTGGACAGGACGAGAGGAGAGTCAGGGAGCAGGATGGGTGGAGTGACATATTTGAGTGGCAGTGGTTTGAATTCTTTAAATAAGCAGGGTTAGAGAAAGAGGGAAGAGACTGTCTTAGGAAACAAATACATCAGAACCACATGCAGGTATTAGTGTTGCTGCTTTTAGTTGTTCAATTGGAATGACTCTACAGCAGGAGTGCACAGGAAGAAGCATTTGGCATTCAACTTCACACTTCAGTGAGAAACAAAACTGCAATGGTTTTTGATAGATAGAGTTTCAGTTACAGTATATATAAGAAGTGGCTGTTTTTTGATTACAGATTGCATATCCACAAATAATGCATTTCATTGGTCTAAGATATGCATATACTAAATTATTACCTTGTCCATATGTAATTTATTGTGAATTCTATTGTACCATAGTAAGATTTCAGTGTTAAGGCATTGAGACTTCCTATTACCACAGGATATTTTGCACACTGACTACAAGTTTATTAACAAAGATGTGCTGAAGTAGAAATAACATTTTGCAGTATATGAACAAAATAAGTCACTAAAACACTGGAGTCCTAAAATGTTTCCTTATTAAGTTAATGCCACAGCAGTTTTCCTCTGAATTGTAAAAAATTGTCCAGGCACAGCGCAGTCTCCGAAAAAATGTTTATTTGAAATGTTTCTGACTTTAGAAGAGCTGCAAGTGAATTTAAAACAAATGTTTTTTTTCAGAGTTGGAGCCCAGACTCTGCTATTGCTACTTGACCAATGATGTGGAGCTTCCCAAAATGCTATGCTAGCAAGATGCATTTTTTATAGCTAAGACAAAAATCTTCAAAATCAAAATATTCTAAGTTAATATCAGTATCTTGGATCCTCTGAAGCTATCTTAAGTTTCACAGTATAATCATTTATTAATGTCCTTATACAAATCATTTTCTGTTCTGCTGCTAAATTACTGTTGTACTTGGCAGTGCAGGGATGTGTTTTGGCTGTCACATAAGCTGATTATAAAATCTTAGGGCTAAACTAAGAATGAAATAAATTTAAAACATAAGTAATGTATAATGAACCTGTATCGATGTTATTAGACAGACTACTAAATTACGCTGTCAGGAATGCATAATTTAAAAATCAAATGACTTTAAAACATTTCATTTTGTATTAAAACATTTGTTTTGAATTTTAAATTACTGTAACTTTTGATTTGATTTTTTTTCTTGCTGCATGGAGTGTGATAAAAATACACATTGAAAATCAGCATGATCATTAGTCACAGTGAGGGCAATGCAGTGCTTACCTATTAAACTCTTATTTCTCTTGAAAACTTACAGCTGTACAATAATTATAATATACTGTGAAAGACAGCCGGGTCCCATGCCTGGCAGGGACATCCCTGCTGCTTATGTTCCGGGGGAGCCGCCATGGGCAGTCCAATACCTCCCCCGGGACGCTTGGTGGCAGCCTCCCTGGCCGACGGTGATTTCCCAATCGCCCGCAGGGCTCCATGGGAGATGGAGTCCTCCACAGCTTGGTTGGGGCCCAGGGTGGCCGCTAGGGGGGTTGTCTGCTTCCCACAGCCCGGCTGGACGAGTCTTCAGCCCCACCCGGAAGTGCAATTAGGACCAGGTGGTTAATCACCTGGAACGCTTCTGGGTGGGCTATAAAAAGGCCTAGCCACCACCATTCGAGGAGCCAGAGTTGGGAGGAAGGAGACGAAGCTTGAGGAGGAGTGGTGGTAAAGGAAGGAAGAGAACTGTTTTGTACTGGTGTTTTGGGGACTGTGTTTGGGCTGTGTGGCACGGGGAAGACGTGTCCCACAGCCGAAGAAAAATAAAGTATTTGTGTTTTTTTATACGTACCTCTGTGTCTATCTGTGCCGGGTCAGGCGCCTATATAGCACCTTTGTTACAATATATATATATTATCTAATAATCATATTTTCAATTAACCATAAAAACATTTGCTTCTTGTAAAACTGAAACCATGTTGGACAAATCCAAGACATAGCTGTTACTGGGATTTAAGAAGTCTACTCCAACATTGGCCTACTACTGTACTTGTATTTTGTTAGCTTCTTCTCACAAGCTGCAGATAACAAAATCCAACGCATGATAGAGACTTAGCTCTGCCTTTGGATAATGGAACCAAGTCTAAGGTAGGGGATCGGGTAGGAGCAACACAAAGCCAGAAAAAGAGAAAGTGACACAAGGCTGAAGTTGCTGCAAAAGTTTACTTGGTTACTCAATACTGAGCAAATGTATGAAGTGAACATGAGCATTCACCTAAAGAATCATGTTTTTATGTTTTTCTTTGAAAAAGGCATTTGAATCCTTGTAAGAAATTGAAACAAACACATCAGTGTGAATGTAACAAATTCCAAGAACCTTGCACTCCAAGAAGCTTGGAGAGGTCTTTGAGCTTAACAACTGGGATATTTTTTGTGAAATAAGCTGCAAGCCTATGAAAACCGAAGGTTACCTTAAAGTACAATATATATAAAAGGTTTAGATGAACAGGAAGGCCACTTTGTAAAATCAACAGATACAGATGGACTGGTTTTGACAAGCTTTGTGATTTAGTGGATCCTATGCTAGGAGAAGGTGTTTAGTAGGGATGGTGCTGTGGATAAGAGTTGCCTTCAGGATGAATGGTTGAGGTAGGATTGCCTATTGAAATTTTTTTACAAAAACGTTTGCATAATATCCTCAGGATGAAATAGGAACTTTGGGTGGGATACGTGGAGTCAGTTTTCATTTTTAACACTTATTATAGAATGATTATTGTGGGATCTGAATATACAGTAACTTTACTATGGGCAATTTGATAGGGACATTTTCAGATGATCAAAAAACTTCCCATCTTGAATGCCTCATTATACAAGTCTGTTTAACTGTTACAGAGATGAGGGACTCTAAGATACTGTTAAGTAAGTTAAGTAAGGCAACAGATTCTTGGTGTGGAGCCAAGAAGTACTTTACTGAAAGTAATGCAGAGTAATGTAGAAATAACTATAGTCCTGCAGGGTTAAGAGGCAGATTACCTCAAGAACAGATGAAATGGTAAAATATATATTGACTGTAAACATTACATATTGGTCAGTGAAGTAATAAATTACCTTAAGCCTTCTACAGAAATAGGAAACAGCACTCAGTTGGCAATATTACTCATATATATGTCAAATTGTAAAATGAAGTTTGTGTGTGGATGGGTGGGTATGGGGGAACCACTTTTCCATAAAATTAAGAAAGAAGTTGAAATTTCTAGGTCTAATCATGGTGCTCATAGTGACTTCTATAGTGTGGTCATTACCAACTTCTGCAATAAAAGGAGGAAGCACTGGGAGTGAGAAACCTTTCTGCCAGTCTGCGGAGGACTTGTGGGAGCGTCGTATATATGTCTGAGGGCTATAAGGTCTTAAAAATGTCTTTTTACATTTTCAATTCTAAAACTTATCTGTAAACAGTTTTCATGTTTTCTGACCTTGTAAGTTGCTTTGGATAATGACATCAGCTAACTATGTGTTAATAATAATAATTCTCCAGATCAGTAGAAACTATTTTATATAGAATATCCATCCATTATCCAACCTGCTATATCCTAACTACAGGGTCATGGGGGTCTGCTGGAGCCAATCTCAGCCAACACATGGCGCAAGGCAGGAAACAAACCTCACGCAGAGCACACACACACACACGCCACACATCAAGCACACACTAGGGACAATTTAGGATCGCCAATGCACCTAACCTGCATGTCTTTGGACATGCAGACACGAGGAGAACATGCAAACTCCACGCAGGGAGGACACAGGAAGCGAACCCGGGCCTCCTAACTGCGCCACTGTGCTGCCCATTATATAGAGTATTATGCTGTAATTATTTCTTTACTCTTCATTAACTGAGTTGCAAGCTTCTTCACCAGAGTAATATTAATAAATTTCTCAGCAACACCCAAGTCAATACATGCTGCTTCAGAATAACTATATCATTGCCAAGACAGGAAAACAGGCTCAGTTTATTCACCATTTGAATAGTGACACAAAGCAGCTGTTCAAAAAGGCCATGTACAAGTGTCCAATGTCTAAGACACTCTCCCAGCTGCTCCTCAAGACAAGCGTCCACTTGAATGTTTTTTATCATAAATGGAGAAGCAAGCTGACAGATGATTCTCATTATCATTTTCATCATTAAGAATTAAAGCTTGAGCAACTATCACAAGAAAATAAACAAAAATCATGCCCAAATTTGCATTGAGGTCAAGGTACAAAATGTATATTCTATTAATTCAGTGCTTCTTTAAATTTCCTTATATAACATGACAAGTCTTTTACTTTTTCTTCTTTAATTAGATCTCCTTCATATGACAGGATAGCAGCTAGAATGCATTATAATTCGCCATTTTAATATAGCTGTGAAGTAGAGTATTCTAATATATGCTTACTCAACATTCTCCTTCTAGTAACGACTTCTGTAGGGTTGCTTATGTCATCTAGAAAGTGATATACAGTCAGATGAAGTGGTCATGACACAAGCAGCTCTTTACATGACTGATGCTTTTGTGTAACAACATAAATTTAATCACTTATTGCTGTTTAGTTTGGGATATTTAAGACTTACTTTATGTAGATTCTGCTAATGTGAAACGCTGTCCCTTAAGGAGTTCATCAGTTCTCTTCTTTGCTAAATAAACTATATTAAATGCATGACCGAAGAAAGAAACAGGACAGGACATGCTGAGATTGACTAAGATTTTCAGTGGGAATTACATTTACTGCTAGATGGCAAATATTTTCCTCTGGCACTCGAGTAGAACGGCACTTGTGTCTCAGGCAAGTTGGATATAAAGCTGCAGATTCACGTGATTAGCTAAATTGTCAGCCTAATCCTGCTCCATATCACACAGCTTACTCTTGTGACTGCTTTGTCCACACCTAAATGATTAGTTGTTCAAGCTTTCAATGTTGACAGATGTTATGCTTCATTTCTCATTTTTCTGAGCATTACATACTGTTCAGAGTAAACAGAAAGAAAATCATTTATGCAAATAATTTCAGCTGCTGTTATAATGCCTGAATAAAAAATATCTTATGTTTTCATTATGCTAGTATCCTTGATACTAATACTGCAAAAAATGTTAATATATTTAAAACATGAATTGGTTTTCAATTTTACTATTCAAAATTATTTTAAAATTAATACTTTTGAACTATGACTTTATGAGAATTGTTGGCAGCTTAATGGATTTCAAATGTGAGCTTATGCTGCACTTTATTAGACACTAAAATTCAGACTTGTTTCTGTGAATGGGAGAGCAGTTATTACAGAATGTTCAGCGCCTTGGAATTTTCCACATTTGATTGTTATACAACTTTGAATGATACAGGATTTATTTTGGATTTATTGCCACAGAGTAACAAAAAAAGACTTAACTGTGTTAAAGTGGTTTATGTTATAGCTATCTAACCCAGTTTAAACATAGGCCAAATTTTCATACAGAAAAAAAGTAAATTATTATTAGTGTAAATACAAGATCTGAAGCAAGGGGTGGGCTTACTGTTTTCATGTGGCTTATTTTTAAATGAAGAAATAATAGCAAAGTATAATTTATTTTATGTTGTTTGTGACCTGATATTCTAATTTTAGAACATGAGGAGGACTAGATGATTGTTAGTTATGTTCTGACATTTAAAACCATAGAATCAACACAGGATATACTTTCTTTTTCAGATCAGTATAACTTACCATGTTGTTTCATATAACTTTTCGAAATAGGCCTTCAGAATGTATTTTAAGTGGCATTCACCTAAACAGAAACAACCCCACTTCTCTGGTCTGAACACTTTAGCACATGAACAGATTCTCTATAAATAGATACAAGCCACCGGGAATTGCCCATCTATCCACCTTTCCATCTATTTTTAAATCCATATGGCCTGTTTCAAGATTGTGGCTGTCGACCCAGATAGCATCAGTCTGACAGGAACTGACGAAAACAGAGTGCCAGTCTATCAGAGTGCACACGTATACTCCTACAGTAACTCGTATGGGGCAAATGAAGAGCTGTGAATAAAGCCTAATGTGCACATATTTGTGTGAGTAAAACCTGAGAAGTCCTCCAGCTAAAATGCAATGGAATCCAAACTTCATGCTAACAAGAAAGGAGGTCTAGCTGGAGGTGTATAGTTTGTTGTGGTCTCCTTACATGCTCCCAGTCAGAAAACTGGAGGGCACTGGATTTGCTTGAAAAAACACTAACAACACTTTGGTTTGTACTTTGACTTGTTTGGAATGGTTCATGCATCACCAATCATTAAAGAATGGAAATACCCTTGATACCATTACAAAAGACTCAGGGCCTCATGTATAAACTGTGCGTACACATTAAAATGTTGCATATGCCTGTTTCCGTGCACACTATGAGATGTATAAAAACAAAACTTAATTTAATAATTACATTAAATTAAATTAAATTTAAATTTAATAATTTAAATTGGCTTAAATTATGGTCAAAATTTTCCTAAATTTTTGTGTCTAGAGGACAAAGGGTGGGAACCCTAACAACATTCAATATCTTGCATGAAAAAAAACATCAAGACAAGTTGAACAGTATATTGTATGTGTTGGGGTTCTCATACCAGTGAGTCAAGCAGTGGTAGACAAAGAAACTGAATTGATTACAAACCATTAATAAATAATTCATATCAACAAAATAATAACAATGATAACTGATGAAAGTGACCTGAACCTGCAGCTCACCAAGATATCAAGCAGAATATAATCCCAGATCTAGGATGATACAAAAGGAGCATTGGCAGCTAACTGGCCAGATTGGTCAATCAACAGATTGATAGTGCAAACACTAAGCCGAATTTCAATATTATCTCTATTTCAATATTTTAAAAAAGACATGTGCATCACTTCTTGACTCTATATGGTGATGGATTTCAAGGAATTAATTTAATATCCTTAAATAAAGGCTTATAGGAACCATTATGGTACTGTTTCTCAGTGACAAACAGTACCACTTCTTATAATATCCATGATGGCATATCACTTTTGGTGTGGGACTATACTGATGTAAAAATGTTGTTCCACCTTAACCACAAGGTTAAGTTGAGGTTCAAACAGGGCAATGCATGGTGGTCAAAATGACAGATTATAACAATTACTTGACATTTATTGTGTGTGCATAGTTGACAAAAGCAATAAGCTCTTTCACTTCATCCTGATTATGAGAAAATGCAGCGTAAACATCATCATAAGTCACAATGGAGATGTTGCCAAGATAAAAGTGGCTGAAATTTATGGAAGTGGGCAGATACAGCATTAGTGGGCTGGGACTGAAACCTAGGTAGCCCCATTTGCTGGAGTTACTGAGAAGGAATAACATAAAATGTACTTTAGGGGCTGATTCACACCACTGACTATTTGCAATATTGTGTTGTTTTTCAAAAGGTTTGAATTTCTGAATGTCTTCTGTCATCTTGTATTACGTTTTTATGGGTGCAGCCATATTGTCTTCATTGCTATGTTGGGTGTCACCATTTGAGTCACGTACAATAATTTTGGGAAAATGGACAAAACAAAGATTTTTGACTGTGATTCAATTGTTAGGCACCTCTTTGTCGATTAGGAAATGATTGTTTCATTTTGCCAATTGTAGAAGAGAATAATATCTAGCATATAGGTTAATTTATTTTTTATTATTGTCTAACAATGTTTAACTTTAAAATGTAGGGAAGCTGTACGAGTCAGTTGTTGCCTATGGACATGTATAACCTAAAAGATAAGACCATTTGATAGGGGAGAATTAACCAGAGTTTCATTTAAGAGCACCTGGGCCATTTTAGGATTTTCCTGATTGTCTGAAATTGCATTTGCTTATTCCATTGAAATGGGAACAAATGATGACAAGAACAAAACTGTATTTGACAGTTCCACGTGTTGTGCCTTAGCTGTTTCATTGATGAGCCAGGGGCATCAAAGCAAATCAGAAGAGGCTTGCAAAGGCATGCTGTCTGCCATTTTTCCATCCATGGAGAAGGAGGCCAGACCATCGCTGACTCTATTTAAAGGCCATGCTGGAGTAGAGATCAAGCAAGACCAGAACATAATACAAGCAGCTGTCATGTTTCAGCCATCATTTCTCTGCTGGCTGGGGTTCACAGTTGTGTTGTGTTTCTTCTTTGTATTGTTTAATTTTATGTCATTTATTTGTATTAATGTTTCTTTTATTTATTATGTACATTTTTCTTTGTGTTTATTTGTAAATGGATTAGGCCGAGGTCATGTCCATGTGTTTTGTGGGTGGTTCCCCAAGGGATGGAGCCACCTGTTAATCACCGCCAGAAACAGCCTTCCAACTTATTTATGGGAGGACCTTCCATAGCTCTTGGTGGTTCATTTCAAATATGTTAGTGAGGGGAGAGTTTCTTGTGAATTTACAGTGACTTTGTTATTGCCTTATGATTTTCTGGATTTTTGAACTTCTGCTCTGTTGTTGACCATGGCTCTGGATTCTGTACTGGGTCTGTGTTTATGAATTTTTGAACCTGTGCTCTGTTTTGATTATGCCTTTGGATTCTGATTTGAGACTTGTTTTCTGTTATTGCCTTGCATTTTCAGACAACTCATCTGAGCTCTTCGGAGCTTTCTGTCTTGCAGATCCTTTTGATTAAAATAAATCTTTTAAACATTTTTCAGGGCCATTTCTTGTAGGGGTTTGATGGTATACCTTCCCTACAGGGCAATTCTTTGAAAGTGCTTTGGAGCTTTCAGGACTCCCAAGTCACGCCAGCAGCAAGCTAGTACTTAGGACATGAACAGAAGATGATCAGTTACTTTGGTTATACTTTAATGGTATTTTTGTCACACTCATTTTACTTTATTATTCTGGGCTTATTAACTATAATACATAATTACATATGTAACTCTTTCTCCCTTTCGTTTACTATATCTAATTGTCTGGGGCTACAGAGTGGAAAAGTGAAGGGGTGGTGGAGAGTGCTGAATTATAGCACCTTAAATGTGGTAAGATTTGAGACATTTTGTTAAGGTCTACATAATAAAAAGTATACAGGGGAGAATAGGTTCTCCCTAGAATGTTAACATGACTAAACAGCAATGTTATTTTGATGATAACTTTTGTTCTGTGTTTTGGTTCAGACACTAGGCTTTATTTGAATTCTTGGCAGAAAACATCTACCTGTTTCTTTGACTCTTCTTTTGGTCAAAAATAAGTCCTCTTTACTCCCTAATCACCTAATTCTTTGGCTTCCTGATAGATAGATAGATAGATAGTATGGTCTATGGCCGGCTTGTCATCCTGGCCAATACCCCCAGGCCGCCAGATGGAGCTCTCCCTGCAGCATGGAGGTGCCCCGGATACCAGCAGGGAATCATGGACGATAAAGTTTTCCTTTACAGCCCTGCTGGATATCACAGGGGCCAACAGAGGACGCTGCAGTGAGGCCCAGTTAGTCGTTTGTGCCCTATAACCTGGAAGTGTGTCTTAGTCACAGCGACGGGGGAGATGACGTACTTCCGGGATGAAGAAGAGGACTTTTCATCTGACCCGGAAGTGATAAGGAGTCACATGGACTGAAGGATGAGAAACACTTCCGGGTCAGGGACTATAAAAGACTGTGAGAAACACCAGAGCGTTGAGGTGAGCTGGGTGGAAGGGTGGCAACGTGTCTGGGAGTGGTGGATTGTGTATTATTGATTATTGTTTATTGGTTAATGAGTTTTGTGGAGAGGAGGGTGCTTTGTGCACGTATTTGCTTTAATAAAGTCAACTATTGGACTTTTATCTGGTTTCTGACGTATTGTCCGACGGTTTGAGAGGATGATAACGCCCTCTATCTGTCACAATAGATAGATAGATAGATAGATAGATAGATATTTGTCCCCAGGGGTAAATTTGGCTTTTGACCAAAGCTCATTAAATTAATAAATTGGTAGGTAGATAAACACACACTATAGTCTGAACACAAACCAGAATGACTAAAAAGGAACTAATTTAAAAAAGAGAACTTCTGACTTGGCAGTTACGATCACAGTAAGGCATTACATAGGTGTTTTGCTGTTGATATAAAGGAGCCTCCTCGTGGAGTTTCTTGACACACTTCTGCTGAATAATTTGTTGGCTGAAAGTGCTCGGTGTTAGTGTCAGTGAGAGGATTTACAGCAGGGTTCATAATGGCACTCAGTTTTACTTCAATTCTCTTCTTTGCTACGACCTCCCAAGAAGTCCAAGGCTCAATTCCACGACTAAACCTGCCTTTATAATTAGCTTGTGGATTCGGTGGACCTCTCTTGAAGTGATGTTACCAGCCCAGCACACCACAGCACAGAAAATCACACTGGCCATTACTGAGCTGTAGAAGATTTGAAGGAGCTCACTACCCACATTTAAGAAGTAAGGACCTCCTCTGCCTTTTCTTACATAGTTACAAGGCCAGACCAACCTGTCATTGATGTGGACCCCCATGTACTTGTAGGAGTGTACAACCTGTATATAGAAGCTCTTTAGTGCTGATATTAAATTGTACATAATTTTTTCTGCACTAAGAAACAAAGTTATGTGCAGATCCATCTGAGAATTTCTGTAAGAGACATGCCCTGGTTCAAGATGTACAGAAAACATACAGAAAAGGGGACAGGGCTGTTCTTTGTGGGTCCAAGTGATCTACCACAAGATGAATAATTTAGTTTAGGACCAGCCTCTCAAAGATCTTAATAATGTGAGATGTAAGTGCCACAGGGTTGTAATAAGAGTGATCTTTACTATTATGCTGGAGTAGAATCTGTAGGTAGGCTTCCCAAAATTTAAATGTGGAGGAGATTTTGTCTTCAATAAAGTTAGTGCTAAATTGTCTTGCTTTAAGAAGTACTAAAGATATCATAATCATTTGCCCAAGACCAACATAGACTTGAGAAATCTATCTGGTCAGATATACGGGACCTCAGAGTCTCAAAATGTATACATTAAATTTGGTGTCACGGTAACTGCAGAAAAAATGTCTAAATTGTGATTAGAAAAGGTGGTGAGGAAGCTCAGTCAACATGAGTTGCCTGTAAATTGTGCTGAAATAAGAGACATCACTGCTGTGCTATGCGTTAGACAGTAATTTAATTTGAAGCCACTTAACATTTACATTTAGTGAGGTATATTAACACCTTATAAGTGACCAAAGTGTCTGCTTGTTATGCCCTGACGTGAGCACTCAGTCAGCTGTCAGCTCAGAAATGAATTATTCTACCTTTTCAGAAATAGCAGTAAGAATTAATGTTTTGTTTTACTGCTGAATTATATTATTCTATCAAATCTAAAAAAAAAATCCTAAACAGAGTACTTAATCCTTTATTATAATAGTAAAAGGCAGTGAAAATGAACCATCTGCCTTGGGATTAGGAAATTTCTATATACAAATCTCAAACCAGTACGACATTTTGCTCTAAATGCTGCCAATATGTAACATCGTTTATGAAACTGAAAAAGGGTAAACATAGTTGCCAAGTTATTAAGATCTCTATTTATAAAGCCAAAAGATCTAGTTTATAAATTATGGTGTACTGTATTTTCAGTACAACATCTGGGAAAAATAATTTTAAAGGTGTATTAAAGATTCTAAAAGTATTGTTAATTATCTAGCTTAATTAAATTTTATAATGTGTCTAAATAATGACTCCTATACATAGAGATAAATGGCAATTCATTATTGTGTTAAACCAATTATTTTAATAAATCAGCTAACTGTGAAAGTGCTGGCAGAAGAGTCAGTGTTTACATTGTTTAATCATTCTCTCCATATCAATATGGGGTATTCTATATACAGTACAAGTGTATCTGACTGCTTAGCATTTATCTTCCATAATCACCAATCTCCTTAATCTTCAAAAAACTACTTGAAGTGGATCTCTTTGAATATAAGTCTGGATAGCATGATAATATACACAAAGTACAATATTTCATGTTAAAACACTTAACAGCTTTTATTTGGGAATGTAAAGTACTACAAATTGACAAAGGTTTGAATCTACTATGGGGTGTTTTCCTTCTTTTTATAGCATTTTTCAAGAACACTGCCAGCATGGATGCATTCATTTGTTCAGTGTAATATAACTAAGGTTTCCGTTGTAAGGATTTTTGGACTGCTAGGTGTGTTTGCATTCTGTACCCATTGATTTTTTTCTGTTCCTTTTTTTTTGGTTTTTGTGCATTCTTTATGTCTTGAGATTCATAGCCCCACATGTTGATAATTCATGAGCAGGGATTTTGAGTAAGATTTGTCATTGCTAAGCACCCATACTTGCTTGACAGCCATGTTATAAAGTGTAGGAAGCTGCTGTGTTGCTTAACATTAAAAAAAAAAATATATATATATATATATATATATATATATATATATATATATATATATATATATATATATATATATATATATATATATATATATATATATATATAAAATCTTCTATCTGTCCTAGAGCTGGCAAGCACAACTTACCTAATGTCTCTTGTCTTTTGTGCTGTCTGTCTCAGACATGATGACTGCAGCCAGTTCTTATTTTCATTTTATGAAGTCTGTCAGTTTTGCTGACTCTTGATTGATTCATTTCTCTAGTGTCTTCACACAATGGTTGTCCAGATCATTTGAAGCAGAAGAGTTGTGTACCAGAGGTGCCTTTGCTTTTTTTGTAGGTCTACTCACGGTGCAAATGGTGACAAGCTTTGTTTGCACCTGTCCAGCTGAGGTTTTTTTCATTGTCTGCATGTTTCATGTTTGTTTGATAGACAGGTGAACATACCCAGCTGCTCACTCTGTTTCCTTCACCAAGTGGTGATTCAAAGTAAAATAAAGGTAATGTTTGTCTGTTTAACTGGCCAGTCTCCTTCTCCATGCATAGAGCAATGGAAACAAAGAGTGCAGATGGACAGTTTCCACCAATCAGTACCTGCCTTGTCCCATTTACACTGCTGGCCCACCAACCTGGGTATGAGATTTCTTTTGTCCATTATGTCTGCTTCTTCATGGACAGCAACATTTGATCGATGCAGCCATCTGAATACCTGCATCTGATCTTGGCGTGATAACTATTTATGATTCTGTATTTTTCTCTGATTTAGAAGCCCTTGAGGTTTGTGACTTCTGGATTTGACTCTTTCTAGGTGCTGACATCCAGATTTGAGCTTTGAATACTGCTTTTCATTTCTGACAATAATTATGTCACACACTTATGGACTTGTCTTCTGCTATTCAATAACAATAATATCTATCAGTGATCCTGTGGACATCTATAATCTGAGCATTTTCCTAATGCTATATTTTTAATTTATAAATCATAATCTTCTTAATTTCATTGTTATTGTTTATCACTTTCCTGCAATGAGGAACAGGCCATACTGACATGTTATCTGATATGACCTTGTGTGTGACTTCATTGTGGCAGAACATATTCGAAACGGTAGATTACTTGGTGTCTTATGGAAGCGTTTGGATAAATAATAAAACTCTGCTTAATGACATTCTGATTAATGTAGTAAGAGAAATAAATTCTTGTCATAGGGTTTTTTTTCTTTTGTCTATGATTTTGTTTCACGTTCTGTTTTTTGCTTGTTGGCTTTTTGAACTTCTGGCTTAAGACATGTGTGTGCCTAATGGCTATTCTTTTGGTTTTGCCCTACAGACATTTTCATCTCCAAGTCCTTGCAACAAATCTTCCTTTTCAACAGGATATTTTTTCATTCAATGTCAAAATAACATGTATAGAAAAAAAATGTGTTTCTTTTTTTCAATTGAATAAGAACAAAAATAGGCCTTAACACTACACACCCAAATGACATTTTATTATTACAATAAATTTATTTATTTTTGTTTTTTTAGTATGTCTTTTTTATTATGCAAGACATTACTCACCTGGATGCTGCTCATCTTCAGGCTCCTCCCTTGTCTGTTTACTCCTTCGCTTCTCACGGGCTTCTTTACGCCGTTTCTTTTCATCGCTGGACCCTTTGTTGCATTTTCTTATTTTGCACTTTTTGCGTTGCACTGTTTCTGGGCAAAGGGCTCCCCCAAACTGAGGCTCCAGCTTGATCATCCTTGTTCTGATCATGTGACCTTTACCACATGATTTATTGCATTCGGACCATTCAGACCATTCTGATACCATGCAGTCAGTGGCTGGAAGGCAAATTGAAACAATTTAAAACATGGGGATTATTTTACCAGTCTTACTAAGTATGTTCCCCACACCTCCAAATGTGCTGAAAAATGTTTCAGCTATGAAGATAAGATCATTCCCTAAAAAAAGAAAAAAAAAAAAATCAAGCAATCTCATTATCTGCGTCTTCAGAGACACTCTTAGCACAGAGCAATTAATTTTGTTTATCCATCAATCGTGTGGTTTAATGGGAATTTTACAGTTACAGAAAGTAAACAAAATATTAACAGTTTACTATTTGTGTGACAAGGGAATTTCAGTAAACAATGTCTTCTAGGTTCTGGGAAATGTTAAAATAATTTTAAGCAAGCCTATACAAAATACACAGTGCAGAAAGTTACATTGAGTATGAGTACAGTACATGAATGTGGAGTTCATCCTAATATTCTTACAAGCAGTGGTTGTATTATTCACCTTCACAGACTGAAGGTCATGTCTCAGCTTAACTGATAATCCAGGGGTGTATTAACGTTCAAATGGCAGGGATGGAAATAGATATGAGATATAAGATAATTAGGAAGCTCGCTGCTTTTCATATAACAATTCATGCTGCAGCGGTTTCTAGCTACAGTATCTGGCTTAAAATAAAAGTAAATTATTGTACTTTAACAATGTACTTTTGACACTTAGCAAGGTGTGCGAGTGTATAATAAAATGTCCTGACAGGAGCATCCGCTTCCAAGATTCAACTGAAACATCTTTCAAAAAATTTTTAAAGTGATTTCACTTGAAATCTGACAATCTCTGATGTAAGGTTCCCTTGAAAGAGAAAAAAAAATGTCAAAAGAAATACAGTATTCAGAAGTACATGAGAAAAATGACAAGTGCTTTCCACTTCACTATGAAAAGCCAAATCTGTAATTTTAGGCAGCAAAATAATAAAAAAGAGTTGCAGAAAATCTTGTGGCCAATGTGTGCTGCATCTTAGCTCATCTTGTAGCATATTGTGACTATATTGTGACTCTACAATGGAGATAGATAGATAGATAGATAGATAGATAGATAGATAGATAGATAGATAGATAGATAGATAGATACTTTATTAATCCCAAGGGGAAATTCACATAACCCAGCAGCAGTATACTGACACAAAAAAACAATATTAAGGATATGAACAAATGTGATGCCTTTTCTGAATTTTCTTTTTTGTTTCAGAACGTTCATGTTTGTTGTCATCTCAGCCAGTCATTATCCAAACCACTATATCCTAACACAGGGTCACAGGGGTCTGATGGAGCCAATCCCAGGTTTTTTGGATACTAAAAAACAATGTACTTTAATTGAAAAGTATGCTTTAATATCCAATCCATGGAGGACTTCTGAGACAGCAGGCTATAACTCCAGCCAAACTATTTAATCAAACTGATTGTTTGGTTGCATCATTATCCTATTTCTATTTGTTGTTTAATGCAGGAATATTTACATTATAAACTATACTATTGCAACAAATGTAATGAAATCCCCTTGCACCGCTTGTGCTCTCAGGCAGTGATATGACTGCCTTGTGCCTGACCACTAGCAGCATAACCCAACGATTAAAGCATTATAAACCAAAAAACTGACTGGAGTTATTTAGTTAAGTTAAGCTAATGAGCATTAAGTAGTCCTACCAACAATAAAACAAGGTGAGTAAGAGAGACACAGACAAGTCGTTACAAAAATAACAGTTCTTTACTAAAAACCAGTGATATAAAAATATCAATTTTATCCAAAGTTGAAGTTTTTCTGTGAGTTCTATGGAATACAAGCCTACTAAAGAGTATGGATCAAATCTGTTAATATACTAGCTGAAATACCCAGCAATGCCCGGGATGAAAATAAAGTGTTATTTTTTTAATTGTTTGAGAAAAACATAATTAAAAAAAAAACAACTTTAAAAATAAAAATAACATACATACAAGACCGCAAAACAAGCACATTAGTGAGTCTTCATTGTTTGTTAATTTATCATCCAGTTGATGCTTCGAACTGGCCAACTCTATTTAATTTGAAAAGCAACAGGAGTGCAGGGATGCTCAAACATAAAGAATGCTGGCAGTGGCCTGCTATATACTAACTGTGTAAGCCTGTGCTGTTAAAAGCACGGGATCGCAGAAAGTATTGAAATCGTCAGAACTACTCTGCGCATCTCTCTCCTATGAGGATTCGTGTTGCCGACAGGCTTGCATTGTTTTTGCGTTAGCAGCTAAGCGACTGTCTTTCTTAGGAGGTTTCCTTTTGCCGGTGTGCTGGCCTCACTTGCGTATTCTCGGAGCTGGAGCCCTCACCCCGACTATACCTCTCACTTCCAGGCCGGACAGACACACACACTTGCACGCTGTGGTGTATGGCCGGCCGTTTAACCCAGCCAATACCCCCAAGCCGTCAGGTGAAGCCTTCCCTGCAGTATGGAGGTGCCCCGAAGACCAGCAGGGCATCCTGGACATTGGAGTTTTTATACACAGCCCTGCTGGATACCATGGGGGCCATTAGGAGACACTGCAGGGAGGAATGATGGTTACAGTATTTGCCTTACACCCCGGAAGTACGTCCGAATCACATGGACAAGGGGAATGACGTGCTTCTGGGGTGAAGAAAAGGACTCTTTATCTGACCCGGAAGTGATAGGAGATTAAATGGATTGGGGATTGGAACACTTCCGGGTCAGGAAATATAAAAGGATTGTGGGAGCTCTCAGACGGCGAGCTGAGCTGGGTGGAAGGGTGGCAATACGTCTGGGAGTGGAAGAATTGTTTATTGAGTATTTGTATTGTGTTTAATGAGTATTGTGGAGGAGAGAGTTCTTTGTGCACTGTGCAGAATAAAATAGTCTACTTTTGGACTTTTATCTGGTGTCTGGCATCTTGGACAAGGGTTCAAGGGAGCAATAGTGCCCCCTATCTGTTACAACACGTAGAACTCTATTTAATTTCAAAAGCAACAGGTAGTGGAGCATACAATAACATAAAGAATGCTGGCAGTCACCTCCAGTTAGCCCTCTGGTGGTCGTTCCGAGTGTCAACTGAATTGTAACATGCATACAAGACCGTAAGATCACCCCCTACCCTACCTAGAAGGGGGTGGGTTAGGGCTGATTTCACCCTACAGTATTTTTAGTCAACCTTTGAGAAACGTGTGTACCAAGTTTCATGAAAATCGCTCCAGCTGTTCGGACGTGATGCTGGAACATACATACACACATTGACTTTTATATATATAGATATGAAAAAAAGAAAAAGAAAAACATTCCAAAAAATGAACTTCATGACTGTAGTCCTGTTCCTCCCTTATCCAGATTTTCAGAGCCTAAAACAAAAACACATTGGAAGTCCCTGTCATTTTTCCCCTCATCCTCTTCCAGGCTGCTCCAGGGACTACCAAATACAGTTGTGATTGAAAGTTTGTGAACCCTTGAGACTTTTCTATATTTCTGCATAAATATGACCTAAAACATCATCAGATTTTCACTCAAGTCCTAAAAGTAGATAAAGAGAAACCAGTTAAACAAATGAGACAAAAATATTATACTTGGTCATTTATTTATTGAGGAAAATGTTCGAATATTACATATTTGTGATTGGCAAAAGTATGTGAACTTCTAGGATTAGCAGTTAGTTTGAAGGTGAAATTAGAGTCAGGTGTTTTCAATCAAAGGGATGACAATCAGGTGTGAGTGGGCACCCAGTGTTATTTAAAGAACAGGGATCTATCAAAGTCCACTCTTCACAACACTTGGGGAAGTTTATCATGGCACAAACAAAGGAGATTTCTGAGGACCTCAGAAAAAGAGTTGTTGATGTTCATCAGGCTGGAAAAGGTTACAAACCATCTCTAAAGTGTTTGGACTCCGCCAATCCACAGTCAGACAGATTGTGTACAAATGGAAGAAATTCAAGAACATTTTTACCCTCCCCAGGAGTGGTCAACCAACAAAGATCACTCCAAGAGCAAGGCGGGTAATAGTCAGCGAGGTCACAAAGGACCCCAGGGTAACTTCTAAGCAACTGAAGGCCTCTCTCACATTGGCTAATGTTTATGTTCATGAGTCCACCATCAGGAGAACACTGAACAACAATGGTGTGCATGGCAGGGTTGCAAGGAGAAAAAAAACATTGCTGCTCGTCTGTAGTTTGCTAAAGATCACATGGACAAACCAGAAGGTTATTGGAAGAATGTTTTGTGGACGGATGAGACAAAAATAGAACTTTTTGGTTTAAATGAAAAGCGTTACGTTTGGAGAAAGGAAAACACTGCATTACAGCATAAGAAACTTATCCCATCTGTGGACCATGGTGGTGGTAGTATCATAGTTTGGGCCTGTTTTGCTGCATCTGGACCACGGAGGCTTGCCTTCATTGATGGAACAATGAATTCTGAATTGTATCAGAGAATTCTAAAGGAAAATGTCAGGACATCTGTCCATGAACTGAATCTCAAGAGAAGGTGGGTCATGCAGCAAGAAAACGACCCTAAGCACACAAGTCGTTCTACCAAAGAATGGTTAAAGAAGAATAAAGTTAATGTTTTGGAATGGCCAAGTCAAAATCCTGACCTTAATCCAATCGAAATGTTGTGGAAGGACCTGAAGCGAGCAGTTAATGTGAGGAAACCCACCAACATCCCAGAGTTGAAGCTGTTCTGTATGGAGGAATGGGCTAAAATTTCTCCAAGCCGGTGTGCAGGAATGATCAAAAGTTACCGGAAATGTTTAGTTGCAGTTATTGCTGCAAAGGGGGGTCACACCAGATACTGAAAGCAAAGGTTCACATACTTTTGCCACTCACAAATATGTAATATTCAATCATTTTCCTTAATAAATAAATGACCAAGTATAATATTTTTGTCTCATTTGTTTAACTGATTTCTCTTTATCTACCTTTATGGACTTGAGTGAAAATCTGATGATGTTTTAGGTCATATTTATGCAGAAATATTGAAAAGTCTAAAGAGTTCACAAACTTTCAAACACAACTGTACTTATTTCAAAAGGAAAACAACAACAACAATTTATTTCTTGCATAGCCCAAAAGCATACAAGGAATGCCTTAATGGTCTTTAACAGGCACTATTTTTGATCCTTGACTACCTAAGAAATCAAGGAACCCCAAAAAAATGGAAGAAGTCTTGGGGAAAGCAGTTAAGAGAGAAAACCAAGTAGGCTGGATATGCCATGGGTGTCAAAAATGAAACAGAACACAAGTAATCCTCATCACAGAGTTACATTGCCAATCTATAATTGCCACCACAGAAATACAATACAATAGTATTGCTTTTGTGCTGTACAACACTTCTCACCAAGTATAGGCACAGAGCGCTGCAACAGCTGTCAAGGCAAGATACAAGAATCGATTATACTACATATTGTGCACACGCCAAAGCGACTGAAGTAACAACTAATGAAGTGGTATTTTTCAATACCATTTTAACAAAGTTTACTGTCCACCATCAATCACAGAGCAGCCCAGTAAAGTGACAGTAATACACCTGCAATCTTAAAACGCAGACTTCATCATTTCGCCGTGTATGACGAAACAGTGGGCACGTGACTGCTTGTACATGTTTACTGACAGACAGGCTGGCATTTTTCATGGACTATGTGTTAAATCAAAAGTTAAACGGCATGCAAAAATGCACAAACACAAGTAGGTTGGTTACAATCACACCTTAGTGTGCCAGCGCGAAGATCAGAAGGGACAACTGAATTTCACAGGGCAAAGATACCTTCATAACAGGAGACCTATATGATGGGCAGAGAAATTACAAATATTTTTCATGCCTACCTTTGATGACCGGTTGCGTCTTATTCAGCCCTTCGTTCATTATTCCAGCATAAGCGTAACCACCCTGTTGTTGAAATTCACAGTCGTCCCCTCAGCAGCGGCATATACTTAGAAATATTTTCCTGCGCATGTCCCCACCTCTCACGTCATTTTTGTTGCAACTGTCTCTCACTCAGTGCAGGAAATAAACAAGCCTTAATGCAGATCAGGAATATGCAAGGGGAGCCTGTACCGGCACATATGTAAATGGCACATACACTCAATAATACAAAATGGCCTTGCATCTCTACAATATAATAGTTTAAAGTTTCAATGATTTTATTTGCCACTGGTGAACTAATTAGAAATGATAATCGCTAAACCTATTTTTGGTCGCATTTATGAACATTTTAGTCACGGTCTGGAGGCTTGGCGGGACCACAGGCTGGGCCAATCGTAGGTTGCTTCTGGGCCGCATGTGGCCCAAGGGCCACCATTTTAATAGGTCTGCTCTAGGGGATAAATAAGAGAAATGCATGCCCTCCTATCCTAACACAGGCTGCTCAGGATTTTCATGATGCACTACCCACTACCAACAGACTTAACTGTGAAGAAAGATGATGTCCGCTGTCCATATTCCCCTTCTTATACACCCCTGGGAATCCTTCCAACAACCCCAAAGGATGGCTTACTCCAGTTACAAAGTGTGTCCTACGTACTCAGTTCTACATGCCGTAACCCCTGGAGGAAGTCTACAAATTTGTGACCCATATTCATATTCACGTGAATGGCCATAATGCAACTAACAATAGCTCCCCGATAGGAAATCATTTTCTTATCATCTTGCTTAAATCCTTTTCTCTCTTTTCTAACTTTTACTCTTTTATCTGCAGCTCGATATCTCCAGATATCCCAACTGGGGTCAAGTGGAGTAGCGCTCCTGTGCTTGTATCTCTGGCTTTCCACCGTGGCCATGGGCAATAAAGCAGCTAACTCACCATTGCTAGCTCTACCAGAGTCCTCATGGCAGCACCTTTCAACCACTCACTGTAAGTGCCCAAATGTAACTATTTATACCTGCCTATAAATCTATAAGTAGTTACAAAAACATTGCACACACCTTTGCCATTATATACAGTAACTTACCACACAACTCTTACTGCTAACCTGCCTAATCAATGTCACATGAACAAGATCAGAATGTATGGTATGAAGGGAGGCAGGACAAATAAGAAAACATTCATTCTCTCTAAATAATTGCACAATTCTCACGAGAAGTATAAAAACATGATTAATTAGTCTGGCATTATTCAGTACAGCAATTGTTATGGAGCACATCATCATTTGTTTTTTTATAATGTTGCTAAGACTTTAGCTCAAAGTAAGAAGGTGAGGTGCAATATGAGGTAATCCAATATATGATAAGGCTCAAGAAAGTAAAAAGAAACAGAATGAATATTAAGGTAAAAAACAGACTGTTTTTACAAAACATCAAGAACATGTAACAACACAGTAAAATTGTAAAAATAAGCATAAGTGTCTGTTAAGAATAAAATACTGTATTGCTTTCAGTTTAAGGCACCCTCAGATTTAAGGCACACACCTCCCCCTTTCAAAAACAGATTTTGAGGAAAAAAAAACACTTTCAAAGAAATAAAACAGTATTCTGAAACCATTCCTTTGTCTTTGTCCCTTTCGCAAGTCCGCAGATGACAAACCACACCTCCTTACAGATGCTTGCCGGAGTTTCTGCTTATTTAGCAGAAGGGTGTTACAATGAAATACCTCAAATTTGAAAAGCACCCTAATTTTAAGCTTGTAAACATGAAAAAGTGTGTCTTACATGGAAAACAATAAGATATATTGAACATTGTCACTGATGAAGCCTTATGCAGAAAGTTCCAGAAAGTATTTTTCACTGAAAGTTGCATAACACAGATTTACTGGTGTGGGATATAAGTGTTGGATTATAAGGTCATGTAGTAGTGATATATATCCATACAATACTGTAGCCTTTTGTAAAACATCATTTTTTTGTGTAAATGTGACTAGGAATTTTTCCAGTCACAAGACACCAACTGAGAATTGAACTCTTAGCCTCATATTATAGTTCTCAACTGCTTATTCAAATGAGCTAAACAGACTTCCCTGTAGCCCAAGACTCTCTTGACTTAGAGAACCATAATGAAACTACATTTTTGATTTTGACTTGGTATACTTTATTAATCCCCGAGGGGAAATTGTCTTTTTGCATGACCTTTTACGTTGCTGCTCACACTGCTTCCTATTTGAGTTATTGAAATGACCTGGGAATGGGAATCTGATTTGAGAAAGATGTAGATATAATATTGCTCTGTGATGTGTGTGCTTAATGAAATCATGAAGATGTGTGCTTATTAAAAAAAAAGAAAATAGCCAAGGTGCCCAGAAAATAATTGCTATCTGTGTTCATGTATTTTGTGTGTATTTTTTTAATAAGCCATGTATTTTAATTTGTTTTATTTTATTTTTTTCTTTTAATATGGGTTTCTTTCATCAATGTCATTTTATTTTATGGCTTTGTTTTCAGTTGCCGTTTGGAGTGGTCTACAACATAACAGAGCAAACTAAAGATAATCTGATTGCTTTGTTGGGACGTACGTATGTCTACATAATGAAATCTGACTGATTCTTTTTCAGGAAGTGAAATATGAAAATGTATTTTGCACTTTAGTAGCAGAATTAATAGGCCACAAACATTTCTCTTTTCTAAATTTAATAATGATGACTCTAAAAGTTACTTTCAAAAATTCATGCAAAGAATTAGGAGTATTAAGTAATATACTGAAAATGAAAAATGATTGATTGGCTTAAAAAAACCTGAAACTAGAATGAAACCCATCACCAACTGCAGTCCTTCCAGACTTGTTTCTGACACATTTGCAAAGATATATGTGCTTCCAAATGTCTACTAAAATTGAAACTCTGAAATTTCATAAAAGAGTTTAAAATCACATCAAGTAAAGGAGTAAGTCTGAGATGTTGTGCTGCTGTGTGAAGTCCATATGCAGTAGGATTTCTCAAGATACTCAGATCTACTTCTATATCCCATTGGGTAGTCATTACATTATTTGCAAACTTTGAATTTGTGAAGAATAAGAGAGTTCTGATGTATGCTTGAATGTGGAGAATGCTATCCTTCCAGAGTCAGTTAATTTTTAGATTTCTCCAGTACCTTCAATACCATCCAGCCATCACCATTAAGAGGTATAGTGTCCTGCATAATAGACTCTCTGTCCAGCAGACCACAGTTTGTGAGGCTCAGGGACTATGAGAAGAGTATAGAACTCAGGTTTGGAACTTTTTAGTAAGGAAGACTCAGTTATGGGACCTACTCATGACACACCAGAGATAATAGTGAAGAAGAGAATAAAGACCAGCCTGATGGCCATTTTGGAGAATGCGGCACATCCAGTCTCTGACACACTAGTACTTTTAGCCAACGAATTATTCAACAGAAGTGTGTCAAGAAACACTACTGGGGCTTCTTTATACAAACAGCAATACACCTTTACAGTGCCTTATTGTGACTGCCCTCTTATCTTTAGCCAAGATGTGGGGGTCCACATCAATGACAGGTTGGTCTGGTCTTATAAGTATGTAAGAAAGGGCAGAGCAGGTCCTTACTTCTTAATTGTGGGTAATGAACTCCTTCACATCTTTTACAGCTCAGAGATGGCAAGCATGATTTTCTGTGCTGTGGTGTGCTGGGCTGGTAACATCACTTCAAGAGAGGTCCACCAAATCCACAAGCTAATTATAAAGGCAGGCTTAGTCATGGAATGCAGCCTTGGACCCCTTGGAGGTCATAGCAATGAAGAGAATTGAAATAAAACTGAGTGCCATTATGAACAATGCTGTAAAGCCTCTCACTGACACTAACACTGAGCACTTTCAGCCAACAAATTATTCAGCAGAAGTGTGTCAAGAAAAACAGCAAAACCCCTATGTAATACCTAACTGTAATGGTAACTGCCAAGTCAGAAGTTCTCTTTTTTAATTTTGTTCCTTTTCAGTCATTCTCTTTTGTGTTCAGACTATAGTGTGTGTGTTTATCTACCTACTGATCTATTTATTTAATAAGCTTTGGTCAAAAGCCAAATTTACCCCTGGGGACAAATATCTATCTATCTATCTATCTATCTATCTATCTATCTATCTATCACAAATGGGATAGGCTCTGGATTCCCTTTGCCCATAAGCAGCATGGTACAATGGCTAAGGCACTGGATTTTAAACTCTGTGTGTCCTGGAGTTACCTAATCTGCCTGTTCTCCAAATGTAAAAAAAATTGTATATAGTTGTAACATTTAGATCTTGAAAATTGCCTTGAAGAAATGTATGAGCCAAATGCATGAAAAAAATATTACTGGAAGTTGTTTTATTTCACCGCCTTATAGCTTCAGAACACTTGGTCCGAATTTCTAGTCTCTAAGGGTCTTTCCTCCAGGTATAATGGCTGCGTAGTGTTACCGGTGATGTAATTGTACCAAAATCACATGAGTATTCCTGTTTTAACATGTTTGAACTAATACGTGCATAAATTGCAAGCTGATAGTTAGCCAGTTGTTACTTAGCAATTGGGAAGGTAATAGATATCTGTGTGTAGACTTTGGTGTAAAAATGGGTAATCGAAATTTAGAGCAATGTATTAATATTATATTTTGTGTGAAAATCAGAAAATGTGCTACTTAAACATTACAACTGTTGCAAGTGGCATATGGTAAAGATGCTATGAAAAAGTCGAGTGTGTTTGAGTAGCATAAGAGGTTCAAAAATGGGCGATAAGATGTGACGGAGAATGCAATGCAAATCCCTGGGTTCACAATGCCCTAAAAAAGCATGCATGTCATGCTCAGAGTTTAAGACCATGCTGGTGTGTTTCTTCAATCACAAGGGAATAGTCCACCATAAATTTGTTGAACAGAGACAAAAAATCAACTAACAATGCTATTTAGAGGTACTGAAGAGATTATGAGATTGTGTTCAAAGAAAAAGACCCGAATTGTGGCTTGACAAGTGGATCATTCATCATGACAATGAGCCAAGTCACACTGTGACAGACACTCTGGCCAAAAAAGTGATTACCCAATACGATCATCCTGCCTATTCACCTGACTTAGCTCCCTGTGATTTCTAGCAATTTCTAAAATTAAAAGCTGCGCTGAAAGGATGAAGATTTTCTAATATAACTGATATCCAACAGAATGTGAGACAGCTGCTCAACAGTGTTCCAGAAAATGAGTTCCAGGCCTCCTTCCAGAAATGGGAATGCTATTTGTCAGTGTATAGATGCACAAGGGGAGTACTTTGAAGGTTACTAGTGTACAGTTCCACATGTATATTTTTTAAAGGTGCGTTCTGGGAAAGTTGTCACACCTCATACATAAGATGTGTGTGTTAAGTTAGCTTAAAAACTCTCAGGTGTCCTTACCTTGTGCCCAATACTGTGAGACTGTGCCACCTTTCATTCTATATTTGGCAGTTCAGTACAGGATGGGTTAACTGCTTTATATTATATTTTGTTTTTATAGAAATGTTTAATGGCAGCGTAAATGTTTACAGTTCCACATATCAGCCATACTGTCTTATACAATATTTAAAGTAAATTATACCTCATTTTTCACAAACTCATTTGCAAAGTGGTAAACTGAATGCTGCAGATGGATTTCAGTGCTACCGATTAAATTCTAAGCTATTGCAGAAAGGCTTTTTTCTTTATTAAAATGCTTTGTAACAGCACTTTTCACATTAACTTATAATTACCATTATATTAAATTTGATATTACTAAATTGGAATATACATGCTTATGTAATGTTTAGTTAGCATAGTCATGTCACAACATGCAAATAAATGGATTTTATTTGAAGCTTTTTCTTTTTAAAAAATTTGATAATAAAGAGATACAGTATCATTGTAGCTTGCTTAAAACAACCTCAACACATCTCTTCCTTCCACTACTGAGTCAGAGGGAGTGCAAAACTACCTGTGCAGCATCAGAACAATTCTAAATGTTACGCCACTTCCTCACACACTTACATTCATGCTTGTGTGTCAGTTTAGAGTTATCAAACAATTAAACATTCTCATGTTTTGAATTTGAGAGGAAACTGGAACATCTAGCAAAAAAATTAAATAAATTAAGTAAAAGTATACATTTGAAATGTGCGGGGGGGTGAATGGAAGCTTACTTTTTTATTTGCTTAATCCCTTGTAGTGAAGGCACATCCTGCGTTTCTGCTTGTGTTAGTGTGGGACATGCATGTTTCAGCATTCAATAGAGCTTATCAGGGATTGCCAGCCGAAAAACAGCACATCAATTAGAAAGCACTGGAAGAAGACGACTGTTGAGTCAGGAAAAGGTAAAAGGTGGTAGCCAGTTGCGTAACACCAGACTGTTGATCAGTTTATAAGAAGCAGTTATGCAACTGAAAAGGGAGAGCTGGTGAGGGGGAGAGTGAGGTCACAGGATCTACAGAAAGGATGGGGACCGATGCAATAATAAATAATAATAATAATACATTTTATTTATATAGCGCCTTTCCCATGCTCAAGGCACTTACAGAATATATGAAAGAACGGCAGGGTATACAGTATATAGCATAGTACAAAGCAAATAAATAAATAAAGATGATTAAGGCAGTAAATTCAGAGAAAGCCTAACAGACAACATAATTGATGGTCTAACACACACACATACAGGTTACATGAGCATCTTGACAGAGAGGTAAACTGAGAGAAGGGGAATGAAGTCAAGTAGAGCTAAAAGCCTTCCTGAACAGATGAGTTTTAAGTTGTTTTTTAAAAGAATTCATGGAATCAGCTGACCTGATTAATTTCGGTAGGTCATTTGAGTGTCTTGGCGCTATACAGCTGAAGGCCCATGTCACCCATGGAGTGTAGATTAGTGTTGGGCACAACAAGATTGCCAGAGTCAGAGGACCTTAGTGAGCGAGCAGGCACATAGTGATGTAGAAGGTCACTGATGTAGATTGGCGCGAGGTTATTTAAGGCTTTGTAGGTTATTAGTAGGATTTTATATTCGATTCTGTAAGACACAGGGAGCCAGTGAAGACGGAGCAGGATGGGTGTGATGTGCTTGCTGCTGCTGGTTTGAGTAAGGACTCTTGCAGCTGAGTTTTGAATAAGCTGGAGCTGAGATATAAGATTAGAAGGGGCACCTGCCAACAGCGAGTTACAATAATCTATGCGGGATGTGATAAAAGCATGGACAAGTTTCTCAGCATTAGAAAAGGAGTGGAAGGAGCGAACACTGGATATGTTACGGAGGTGAAAGTAAGAAAGTTTCTTAATGTGATTTATGTGGGCGGAATAAGAAAGGGAGGAATCAAAAATGACACCAAGATTCTTTTCAATGGAGGCAGGTCTGATGAGATCACCACCAAGATTGACTGGGAAAGAGCTCATTTTATTAAGTTGCATTTTAGTCCCAATTTGCAGGAGTTCAGTTTTGTTGCAGTTTAATTTTAAAGAGTTCTGCTCCATCCAGGTTTTAATTTCACTAAGGCAGGTTGTGAGCTGAGAAAGCTCTGATGAAGTTTCACTTTTAACATTGAAGTACTGTAGAGTTGAGTATCATCTGCATAAAAATGATAGCCCAGTCCATAGCTACGAATAATATGGCCAAGGGGAAGCATATAAATACAGAAGAGAAGAGGGCCGAGGACAGAGCCCTGAGGAACCCCTTGTGTGACTGGCGCTGAGTTGGATCTGCTGTTGCCAAGACTAACAAACTCTTGCCTATCAGTCAGATAGGACTTGAACCACTGGAGGGCAGTGCCAGAGGTACCCGGCATGTTCTCCATTCTAGACAGTAGAATGTCATGTCTAACAGTGTCAAATGCTGCACTGAGGTCTAACAGAATTAATATGCTGGTTTGTACAGAGTCTGCTGCCATAAGCAAATCATTGGTTACCCATAGCAGAGCAGTTTCACAACTGTGCTGCTCCCTGAAACCAGACTGAAAGAGTTCCATCAAATTATTAGACGTTAAGTAATTGGTGAGCTGGGAAGCTACAACACGCTCAAGAGCTTTTGACAGGAAAGGTAAGTGGTATATAGGCCGTAAATTGTTAAGACCGTCAGCATCAAGACCAGAGTTTTTTAACATTGGGGTTACAGAAGCGATTTTAAAAGTGAGCGGCACAAGTGTCAAGGGATGAGTTTGTTATTGTTGTAACAGTCGGGATTACGGCATGAAGGCAGGATTTAAGTAGTGTGCTGGGGATGGAGTCCAGTACACAAGTAGTCGGCCTCATCTTACAAAGCAGGTTATTAACAAACGCAGATGTGACTGGCGAGAACTTAAAGAAAGAGCTGGATGGAGTGGGAAAACAGGGAGAGATATAAACAGATGATGTATTTATGTTAGTTGAATTATTTAGATCTTTAATTTTGTTACGGAAAAAGTGGAGGAAATCTTCACAGACTTCAGTAGAAGAGGTAGTTGGGCCAGATGCAGGTTCGAGTAGTTTATTAACTACAAAAAACAAAACCCTTGGGTTATTGTGGCCACTTTCTATCATTCTGCCATAGTGGGTGTTCTTAGCAGCAGTTAGTGCTTCTCTGTAAGCTCTTTGGTGATCAGAGAAAGCCTGGATGTGCATGGTAAGGTCAGTCTTACGTGACATTCTCTCAAGGCGTCGGCCAGCTACTTTCATAGATCACAATTCTGAGTTATACCAAGAAGCTGAATGTTTAAAGGAAACCCCTTTATGTTTTAAACGTTCAGCTCCTTGGTATAACTCAGAATTGCGATCTATGAAAGCAGCTGGCCGATGCCTTGAGAGAATGTCACGTAAGACTGGCCTCACCGTGCACATCCAGGCTTTCTCTGACCACTAATGGCATCTGAGAGGGGGCACAGTGCCCTAGGAGATGCAGTGTCTGACAAAGATGGCAGTTCCTGGGGCACCAAGGTGGTAGATCAGAGGGATGTGGCAGGCTGCATCCGTGAGACACTCATGAGTCCTGACAAAGACAGAGAACTAATAAGAAAGAAGAATATTTGTGGTTTTACACCCTGGATCACTCTCTTGATTTCATGGCAGAATGTTAGAGATTGTTTATTGAATTACTTATTGTTTGGAGAAAAGCTCTGTTTTGTCAATTTTTAATTGCACTTTATATTCCCAGTGTATGAATAAACTAATACTGATATTGCTAAGTGAGTCTCACACATGCTTATTCTCTTAGCCTGGTCCAGCCTCCATTGTGACTATCAATGCCTTGGGAAGTGGTAAGAGACTGCAGACACACACAGCACCCCAAAATTTCACACAGACAGTGACAAAGTGGGGAAAAGAAACAATATTTCTAAAGTCATTAGACAGCAGCAACACTAAACACTGAGACACTTACTGTACTTACAACAAATGCAGAACTCCCTGTGTTTTAGATTTTTCATGCTTTGAATTTTCTCAACATGAGGTACTTACAATGACTTTGCCTGAACATTTAGTTTAAATTAATTTCATCCTAAGACTGCTATTTTAAACTTGAAACATATTATATTGATTTCTATTCAGGCATACTTTGTAGATCATACAGGTGTTGAGCTGGCATTTTGATGGGATTATCTAATGCTATGTGAATAAAAAGAAATCTTCTTGCAAGGCTGAAAATTATTTTTAAATAAAAAATCCAGACAGAAAGAGGAAATTAAATAGGAAAGTTAAGTTAAGCTGTCAGGTTCATCAACAGTTATAACTAAGCTTTAGTGAATTTCAAGTGGAACAGTTGTGGAACACTTATAATGTTAACTCTAGGTATTTTTTTATCAATTTTTTATTTGTAAGGAAATTACAATACTAATAGCTGGTATCTTGTGCAGAATTAATATATTACCAAATAGCTTAATAAGGAAGTGAGGATATCAACACACAAGTTTGTTCCCCAACCTGCCATGACCACTCAAACACTCACACACCATGCAACCTACCTACACACCTACCCAACCTGGAGTACCAAGGAGAGATAAAGAAACAGGAGAAATAAAAAAGGTTTTCCATTGACTTCCATCAAGAAGCAATAAGGAGTTTGGTGCCAACATTGGCCAGTAAATATGTTACCATTTGGAAAGAGTCAAGAGATAGTTCTGAAATTCCTAGCAAGATAATGATGTGAAGGGTGCAAGGTGGATTATGCATAATTATATTAGAAAAAGCTTGGGAAACAAGTTTATAAAAGAACAGTACTGGATGGCAAAGCTAAACATGCAAAAAATTACCCTGTTTGTCCTTGGGAACAATGATGGCAAATAGGATCAGGGAAGAGCTTCATGTAAAATCTTTCCAGGGAGTAATACATAATCTCCCATTCAAGTTGTGTATACAGGTAGACAGGACTTCTTATGCATAGGTTAACATCTTTAAATATTGTATTCCAGCAGTAATTGTAAGGAGTATTTTTGATTACAAGTTCATGCAATGAAATCTGAGCAATATGTACACCTTTACAGGAAGACTCACAAATTATTAAATATAGAAAGGAGACTAGTCCTTTGCCAGGATGGAATGAAATAGAAATTAGGGTTAGGGCTAGGGTTAGGATGAACACATAGTGGGGAATTAAACAGTATAGTACACACTATTAGGACAGATCTTAATTACAAAAACAAAAATATATAACTACCGGTAACAGCGTACTGCACGATAACATGCACTGAATACACTTGACTTTCCTTGGCATTCCTAGTTTTCATCCTCTTTCTCTATACGTTTAGCATTCGTTTGCTCAGAGGTTGATGCGCTTGCTGCTTCCTGAGCAGGTCTTTTTTTCTCTACCTTAGTAGCCCACTTCTCTTCTTCCGTCGCTATCTTTTTGTGTTAAAACTGATTAAGTCAGTGGTTGTGTTGCAATTACTTAGTTCATGTTCTTTAATTTTTTACTTAAGCTGTCATTTAAGTCTTCAATCTGCCTCAAGAATGATTTAAGATATGAAGTGGTACGGGAAGTGACGGTGATAGGAGTGGCAGAGTGGTGGCTCTGAGGCTAGGGATCTGCACTGGCAATAGGAAGGTTGCCGGTTCGAATCCCGTAATGCCAAAAAGGACTCTGCTCTGTTAGGCCATTGAGCAATGCTTTTAACTGGCAATTGCTGAGCACTTTGAGTAGTGAGATAAGTGCTATATAAATGCAAAGAATTATTATTATTAGTAGGGATGAGAACAGCCACTGCCAAGAGTTGATTCTTCAATAAAATTAAAATAAAAAGACGAATAACCTTGGAGGTCAATCATCGCCCCAAAAACTGATAGTAGACGTCACATAGTATTTGTGTACCAAATTTCAGGTGAATAGTTCAAATGGTTTGTGAGCTACAGGTGATTTAAAATCCTGGACAGACAAACGAACAGCCACAGTAGTGTATTATATATTGTGACAGAAAGGGGGCGCTATCGCTCCCTTGCACCTCTGTCCACGACTCCAGACACCAGGTAAAAGTCCAATAATTGACTTTATTTAAATGCCACAGTGCACAAAGCACCCTCTCCTCCACTATCTCATACAATAAATCACAATAACACAATAAATCAATCCTCCACTCCCAGACACATTGCCACCCTTCCACCCAGCTCAACTTGCCGTCTGGGAGCTCCCATAGTCCTTTTATATTCTCTGACCCGGAAGTGTTCCCAATCCCCAGTCAATGTGATCTTGTATCACTTCTGGGTCAGGTAAAAAGTCCTTTTCTTCCGGGGCATAGGGTAGATAACCGATGTTTTTCCCCAGCAGCGTACCCTAGTGGCCTCCATGGCATCCAGCAGGGCTGCGTATAAAAACTGCAATGTCCATGATGCCCTGCTGGTCTTCGGGGAACCTCCATATTGCAGGGAGGGCTCCACCTGGGGGCTTGGGGGTATTGGCCGGGATAAACGGCTGGCGATACACCACAATATAAAGATATAAGAGGTAGCAGGAATGCTATACAAATGCTTTATCTCCTGGAGCATATGCAGTCCAGCACCATCATTGAACAGATCGCTCAGCTTACCAAGCTTTAACTAAGAGAAATAGCCACATGGCTGACCTACACTTAAAAAGTACAAGCTGTGGTAAATTGGAGCAACACTATGTCATTTCCATTTGAATCTAATTCTTGTTTCTATATTATGCCAGACCTTCAGAGTATATGATAAAACAGGACCCAAGTGAATTTTGTAATTTTCAAATTCACATTAACAAAACACTTGAAGATAGGGAGAAACCAATTGCATCTCCATCGCTAGCCAGGAGGACTAGGGGTAAGAATCACAACAGAATTTAAAAGGCCACTGCACAAATAGCCAGTGATAAAGTTTCTCATCTGGTATGACTAAGGCAGCTTTTTACCTAGGTTGAATAATCAAATTATATTCTAATCTGGGTTTTTGCCCTTCCAGATAAGTTTTGAAAGACGACATCTAACATTGCGAGAGTAATCATTGGGGTCTGGGATCAGGAACCATCAAGCTCATAAGTTAAATGCATTTTCATGACCACTATTCAGGATGGAATTGAGAGGGTGATGGAAAGCCAGAATTAATTCTTTTTTGACAGTTGATAACACTTTTTAATGCTAAGTATGAGAGAGGTAAAAATGTCAATGTCTAGATGTCTAAAGTGTGCAACCACTGTGGTGTTAAGTGGAAAGTTAGTCAAAACAAGGGACGTGGCAAGTGGAAACAAGAATGAATCTTTCCAGTTGATATTATAACTAGATTGTTTCACATATAGATTAAATAACTTTAAAATATGTGATAAGTCAAATAATATATTCCCTGAAAAAAGAAAAACATCATCTAATTACAAAGAAATAGGATGAGAAGTGTCATGAACTTTTTTGGAGGTGATGGGTTTTGAATTATGATCTGCTATGGCCAATTATTCTAGTGTCACAGCAAAAAACAGAGGCTACAATGGTCATCCCTGCCTGGAGACTCTTTTAACAAGAAAATTAAATAAAATATTAATAAGTTTGTCAGAACAACAGCAGAAGGGTTTGCAAATAGTGTTTTAAACATTTTAATAAAATAGTAATCTTGAAATCCCATAATGTTTAAGATACTACAAAGATAATCACAAATTACACAGTCAAATGTATTGTCAGCTTTATTAAGCATATCAACTAGATAAAGGAAGATTGGATCCCAAACTGATAGCATCAGTTCCAGAAAGACCACATCCAATCTCGGGACTTTAGATTTCTTCAATGAATTAAAAGCATCTTGCAGTTCTTTCTCAAATATAGGCACATCTAACAAAGCAACATCTTATGGAGATAAACAACTGAGACTATGCTTAGATAGAAAGCTGTCACAATTAACTATATTTTCTTCTGTCTGTTGCAGACAGTCTAAATAAAAAGCTGAGTTCATTTCTTTTGGATCTTTAGTTATATAGTCATTTCGGGTCTGAACAGTTCTCGATCATTGTGCGATATTCATTTTTGCACAAATGCACAGCCAGCAGGTTGTTCAGTACAGAGCCTGCATCACAGTACCGTGCATATGTGTGATGGATCTGAAGAAATTTGTGTTTCAAGATGTTGATCCAAGATATTCAAATAAGATTTCCGTAATGTATTTAGTTTAGCCTCCAGAACAGTTATTTCACTGACTAATTTTTATATGATGCAAAAGCAAGTCAGTTGCTTCTAATAAAATCTTTCATGGCTTTCCAATGGATTGTAGGATGGGAGACCAAGCCATGGAATAAATAATATTGGGAAATCAGAACATAATTTATCTGTGATTGACTTTTGTGATGGTATGAAAAGAAAGAAAAATCTTTTTCTGTAAGGATATATTACCTGGTAGGGTTCTACAATATTCAGGAAAGAGAAAAATGAGAGATGAGGGAAATATGAATGAAGAAGGTGGCATGGGGTAATGATATAAAAAATGCATGATAACCATATTTGCAACTAATCTGAGAAAGGCATTAAGATCAGGAATAACATTATAACCATATGACACATGGTCAAATCACTTATTTGCCTACATCCAAATTGGTAATATGTAGGATCAGTGCTACATATTTTTTTTAATTGCACAGGAAGACACAGGTCCTCAATAATATTAGACATTCTGAATATTTCACTTGCTTAAGGCGAGTCTTCTGTGGGATGGCAATATGCACCGTCCAGTGCCATAGCAAATCTAAATAGCAGGAGCAACAAAAGGGTCAATCAAGAGAGAGCAGATTCTCGGGAAGCAAGTTAATATTTTTTTTTTTTAATTTATTTATTAATTTTATTACAATCAATACATAGCAATCAAGTTTTTACAAAAAAAGAATTATGCTAAGAACAGATCGATCCCCACCCTTGAGAGAGAGAGCAAGCCAAACGGTGTAAAATTTAAGGCTTTTAAAAATACCTAAATCAACAAATTCTCTGTGCTTTATAAAATCATTTCAAAATATTACTGATTAGATCCTGCCATGTTTTGAAAAAAGTCTGCACAGATCCTCTAACTGAGTATTTGATTTTTTCCAATTTTAAATAATATAACACATCAGTTTCCCACTGACTTAAAAGAGGAGAGTTTGGGTTCTTCCAGTTTATCAGAATAAGTCTGCGTGCCAACAGTGTAGTGAATGCAATCACAATTTGTTTGTCTTTCTCCACTTTAAGACCCTCTGGAAGAACCCCAAACACAGCTGTTAATGGGTTAGGAGGGATTGTGAGTCCAAGACTGTCTGAGAGGTAATTAAAAATTTTTGTCCAGAATAATGTTAATTTGGAGCAGGCCCAGAACATGTGACCTAGTGAGGCTGGGGCTTGGTTGCAACGTTCGCAGGTTGGATCATGCCCTGGAAACATTTTGGAGAGTTTTAGTCGAGACAGATGTGCTCGATATATAATTTTGAGTTGTATAATTGTATGCTTTGCGCATATGGAGCTTGAGTGAATTCTCTGCATTGCTACTTTCCACTCCTTTTCTGATATATTAATTGAGAGGTCATTTTCCCAGTGTCCTCTTGGATCTTTGAAAGGAAGGGATTGTAAAAGGATTTTATATATTGTAGAGATGGAGTCTAACTCCTTGAAATTGAGCAATAATTTTTCCAGCGTGGATGAGGGTGCAAGATGAGGAAAATCTGGAAGGTTCTGTTTAACAAAGTTCCTGATTTGAAGATAGTGAAAGAAATTTGTAGCTGGAATGTTAAATTTGGAATGTAATTGTTCATAGGATGCAAAGACGTTGTCTATATAAAGATCTCTAAGCAAGTTAATTCCAAATTTTTCCAGATATTAAAACTGCATATGTTTGTGAGGGTTGAAAGAGGTGGTTCTTTTGCAGGGTGCCACAGAAAGAAGCTTCTCCGTCTTAAAATGCTTTCTACATTGGTTCCAGATTCTAAGTGAGTGGAGCACAATTGGGTTATTAGTGTATTGCCGATAACGTGTGTTTATTGGAGCACAAAGCAAGGAATACAAAGAAGTACTGCAGGATTTTACTTCTATTGCGGTCCATGCCTGTGTATGTTCTTCTATTTGTGTCCAGGTTCTTATCGACTGTATATTTGCCCAGTAATAAAACTGGAAGTTAGGTAGAGCCATGCCACCTTCTGCCTTTTGTCTTTGTAGGGTCGCTCTTTTGATGCGTGGATGTTTAGAATTCCAAATAAATGAGGTTATTGTTGAATCTAATTGCTTAAAGAACGATTTATTAATGTATATTGGTATGTTTTGAAATAAAAAAAGGAGCTTAGGAAGAATATTCATCTTAACAGTGTTAATTCTTCCAGCTAGTGTGAGATGAAGGGTTGACCATCTATGCAAGTCTTGTTTAATTTTTTCCATACAGACGACTAAATTTTGTTGATAAAGAGCTTTATGTTTACTTGTGATGTTTACCCCGAGGTATTTAAACTGTTCTGCAATGATAAAAGGAAGGGTGTCTAATCTAATATTATATGCTTGAGAATTCACCGGAAAGAGTACACTTTTATTCAGATTAATTCTGAGACCAGAGAGCTTTTGAAATTCTGTGAGTGCTGCTAAGACTGCAGGCACAGAATTTTCTGGGTCCGATATATACAGTACCATGTCATCTGCATATAATGAGATTTTCTGTTCCAGTCCTTCTCTGCTAATCCCCTTTATCTGATCAGTATTTCGACAATGTATTGCCAGTGGTTCAATGGCAATTGCAAACAGCAGTGGTGACAAAGGGCATCCTTGTCTTGTGCCACGTTCTAGTTTAAAGTAGTCTGAGCAAATGTTATTGATGCAAACTGAAGCTTCTGGGTTAGTATACAGTAATTTAATCCATGCACAAATGTTGGGCCAAACCCAAACTTCTCCAAAATAGTAAAAGGTATTTCCATTCAATCATGTCGAATGCTTTTTCTGCATCCAATGATAATAATATTTCTGGGGTGTTTGATTTAGTTGGTGAGTATATTACATTAAACAGGCGTCAAGATTTGAAGATAAGTGTCGGCCCCTAATAAATCCAGTTTGGTCTTGTGATATTACTGAGGGAGCACTTTCTCCATCCTTCTAGCTATGATTTTAGAGAGTATTTTAACGTCGTTATTCAGAAGTGAAATTGGTCTGTATGATGCACATTGTAATAAGTCCTTATTTTGTTTTGGAAAGACAGTGATTAGTGCTTGGCGAAAGGTTTGTGGAAGAGATTGGTTATCTCTGGCTTCTGTAAATGTTGCTAATAGGAGGGAGCTAGCTGAGCGGAGAATTTCTTGTAAAACTCTGCAGGGTAGCCGTCAGGGCCTGCTGCTTTTCCACCTTGGAGTGACTTTATAGCATCCAGTAATTCTGATAATGACAGAGGTTTATCGAGCTCCTCCACACTAATAAGCGTCAATTTGTGGTATCTGTAATTTATCCAGAAATGCATTAGATTGTATATTGTCTTCTTTAAACTCAGTAGTATATAGGGATTTATAGTAGTCTCTAAAAGTGTACATTATATTTTTGTGTTCGATGATTTTATCTCCATTCGTGTTAGTAATTACGAGATTGCGTTGCTACATCTTGCTTGTGAATTTGTTGCGCTAAAAGCTTATTAGCTTTCTCCATGTTCATAATAATGATGTCTGGATTTGTAAATTAGTTGTTCGGTTTCTTTAGTTGTCAAGAGGTTTAATTCTGAATGTAGAGCCTGCCTCCTCTTATGTAGAGTCTCGCTTGGTAGTCTGGCATGTTCTTCATCTATTTTAGTAATTTCGCTTTTATCTCTGCTACTTTCTTCGCTTCGGATTTATTTCTGTGGGAAAGATATGAGATAATCTGTCCTCTTAAGAAGGCCTTAAGAGTTTCCCAGAGTATTCCTGCAGAGATCTCAGGGGATGTATTTGTCTCTAGAAAGAATTCAATTTGTTTGGATATAAATTCAGTACAATTCTCGTCAGCTAATAGAAGCGGATTGAGACGCCATCTGCGGGTGAGTGTATGGGGCTTAGTAATTTCAGCTCCAAGATCATCGGAGCATGGTCTGAAATAACAATAGCATCGTATTTACAAGATTTAATCTTAGGCAAGAAGTTATTATCTATAAAGAAGTAATCAATCCTTGAGTAGCAATGATGTACTGGTGAGTAGAAAGAATATGTTCTTGAATTTGGGTTTAAAACCTCCAGGGATCTGATAAGTTGTGATCAGTTATAAACTTTGTAATTATCTTTGCGGTGTTAGTTGCGTTCCCCTGTGGAGGAAGTCTTATCTAAAAGTGGATTTAGAACACAATTAAAGTCCCCAGCCATTATAAGTTTATGAGTGTTCAGATTGGGAATGGATGCAAATAAATTTTGTATAAATTCCTTATCATCAACATTAGGTGCATAAACATTTATCAAAATCATTTTACAGTTAGATAAGTCTCCCATGACCATCACATATCTCCCTTCAGGATCCAATACTACATCTGATGCTACAAATGGTACTGTTCTATGTATGAGAATTCCCACCCCTCTAGTTTTCTTTGTAAAACTAGAATGGAACATTTGGCCAGACCAGTCTTTTTGCAGCCGGAACTGATCCTTACTTAGTAAGTGGGTTTCCTGTAAAAATACTATTTTAGCATTTAGACCTGTTAGGTGAGAAAGTACTTTCTTTCTCTTTAATTCGTGATTCAGGCCTTTAACATTCCAGCTTACGAAGTTAACTGTCCCATCATGGAGACACTGATTCTGAGTTTTTGGTGTCATATTATAGTCTTAACTGGAAGTGAAATAGTTTAGGTCTTAATTTCCTATTCCCCCAAGAGTTGTTGCCATGCAGCTTATTATTACGTTGATAGTTATAATTATAAAGATTGAGATGATAGATTAGATATAGATCAAGCCTGCTCTCTTTCTCTTCCCCTTAACCCCCACCCTCCCTTTTGCCTCCCCAGGTGAGGCTAAAACCCACTTCATGCAGTCCCAGTCCTCTGACATACCCAGAGACAGAGCACGTCCAACGCACATCAAGCCCCCATGCAGTGGCGCTTTAAGGTTAAAAGATAGAGATATCTGTTACCAATATAGTCTTTAAAAGAGGAAAAAAAAAAAAAAAGAATTTTGCACTTAATATATATATATATATATATATATATATATATATATATATATATATATATATATATATATATATATATATATATATATATATATATATATATATATATATATATATATAATCTTCATCAATTTTAGTGCATTAAGATGATATCCCCAGATAATAAACCCAGGTGATGGTGTTAAAGATGTGTCCAAAACAAGCATAACAAGTCTTAATGCAGTAATAGCAATAACAGCAAACCAAGGGTATGATATTGAACAGTCTCATTTAGGGTACACATGAAATAATTAGAAAAGAAAAAGAGGAGGAAAACGTAATTAAGCACAATAAAACATAAACATTTAGCCCTAGTAATACTAAGTAATGATAAGTAATAAGTAAGTAATAATAATATAAGAATATGAGAATATATGCTGATAAAAACCCGTATTTTAAAACAAATAGATCAGACAGTAGATTATTAATCCTAGCTTTATCATTTACCGCCATGACTCACAATTATGTATCAGAATAGTCCCGGATCAGCTTTCTTAACTCATTTTCTGCCTCCTCCTTGCTAGCGAAAACATAGAAATGACCCTGCCATTCCACTTTCAGTTTTGCCGGATACAGGAGGCCGTATTTGACATTGGCTTGCCCTAGCGCTGTTTAATATTATAGAAGGCGGCGTTTAATAGCTGTTGCTGGAGAGAAGTCAGGAAAGACTCGCGAATGTGGCAATCTTCATATATAATATCTTCCTTTTTTCTGAGGAGTTCCATCACCTCTAACTTAAATGATAATCGCTCAAAACGAACTATAAAAGATCTTGGTCGGGTCTGACGGTGTTTGATCCGACGCGTAAGCCGCTGCTATCTCAGATTCTGCTTTAAAGTCGCCCGATTATTTTAGAAAAAGTTCAGTTGCGAATTTCACCGGGTTTAAACTTTCTCGATTCTCCGGCAGGCCTTCAATTCTGACATTATACCTTCTATTCCCATCTTCTAAAGCAGCCAGTCTGTCTCCAAGTTTTTCTCCGAGTTTTTTACATTCCGAACTGGCATTTACTGCTCTTTCCTCGGCACTGGCAGCTAGATGTTCGGCTATTTCGATCCGATTCGTGAATGTCTCACTAAGATGCTCCAATTGATCAGCAAGCGTGCTCAGTTTAGCCGAGTTTTTCTCAATGCGCTCTTCAATTTTGCCCAGCACCTGTCGAAGTTCAAGTTGTACCTCTTGACGCAGCCTTTCATTTGCCTGTTGGAATTCCTGTCGCAGCCTTTCATTTGCCTGTTGGATTTCCTGTCGCAGACATTCATTGGCCTGTTTCATCTCCTGTTTTAATTCCTGTTTCAGTCTCTCAAGTGCCTTTGCCGTTGCTTTCTCATTAGCCTTCTCGCTTTTCTTTATATCTTGCGTGAGCTCAGCGAGCAACACTTTCAGTTCAGATAGCTCAAATGTGCCTTCTTGTGCCGTAGATGAAGCAGCAGACTCTGCTGAAGCCGGTGTCCCCGCTGCTCCAGTCCCGCGTAATTGCGTAACTGAAGCCGCGGACCTCCCGCCTTTTCCAGTTTCAGGTAATCCTCTCCAATCGGCGAGCTATCCACATCTGCACTCACGATCGCACCTTCGCTCCCCTTTTCGCTCTCAGCCGGCGACGATGTAGCGGACCGTGGTCCCGAGGAGTCTGTACTTTCGCCCATCTGATCCAGGTCTGTCTCTGAGAGGCCGTATCTCGAGCTAGGGCTTGCTGATGCAGCTTGGATGTAGCTTTAGTCTTCGATTCTTTCGACCCCTTCTTGTTGGCCATGTTTATATGTGTTTACATATACTGTAGCGGTCCCTCTCGGGTTGAATAAATACAGGATATCTCAGAATAATAAGCAAATAATATGAAAAATAGCACCACTGCTAGCGGAGCTCCACTTCAGACGTCCATCTCTCGCATCGGACGAGACCAACTCCAAGCAAGTTAATATTAATCATAATTATCAGTAGCAGAGAAGGACCAAATTAAAAATAATGAAAGGATAAAATAAACTGGACAAAAGGAAATATAAAGAATAATTAAAATGGAATACCACGACATTCCAGGACATCCTGCACCACCTTGCAAATCCATAACACTTCCCTACCTCCTGTCTTCCATAATAGTAACAAAAATAAAGCTAATAAAGCTAATAAAGAACAAAAGCGTCCTTCAAATAGCAGCACCCAAAAGAGGTAAATCAACCCTGCTATTATACCTGCTATACAACTGGCTACAATCAAAAGACTATCGTGCCCCAACCATGTGCAGTTAACAAGTATTCTGAGGTGTACAAATAAGAAAAGAAAATGATTATTCAGACACCTACTATATAATAAAACACTAAGGTCTGTGTATCCAGTGTCTCTGAGCAATCTGATTGGCTTTGGTGATGCTAACAAAAGAAGTACAAGTGTGAGACACACAAAGAGGAGTAAAGGCGCATGGTGAGAGAGTTACCTTCAAAAATGTCAAGCATAAAACTAAGCAGGGAGTGAGAAAGGTGCCTCAAAAATAATAATAGAGTCTGAGAAGCAGGCTTTACGGGATCACATTCGAAAAAAGGAGCACCAGTGAAGTAACTGTGACTACAGAGGAATGGAGCTGAAGGTACATATAGCCCAAGAGATTGCAAATGTTTTTTTAATTGTCTATTACCTGTCTTTGACAGGCAAGTGGCTAGTTAATAATGTAACAATAATAACAACAACACTGATCCCCTAAGAAATACAAAGAGAAATAATTAAAGAGGTATGTCAAGAAAAAGAGAAAGTACCTGTATTGCAGAAATCCTCCACTTTAGTAAAGTTGAAATGATGAGCCCAATGTAAGCAGTGAACACAGGAACAATCCATAGTGCTATATTTTTTGCCTCTATAACTGGATTGGAAAAAATGGAAAATACCTTGCTTTTCTGGCTTGTCTTAATGCTGAAATCAGGATATAATCTTAATATAGATCCATTGAAGCATATGTTCGGCTTCTGATGTGCTGCCTTCAGCACCTTTTGCCAATCTGTGAGCATCAAGAAAGGAGCAATGAAGGTGAGAGGTCTAGAGGATTCCATGGAGGAGGTGGAGTAGATGCAATGAGTACACATAAGGTTTGTACTGTAAAACTTGAGGAACCATTTAAAAAGATGTTGTTCTAGAAAGCCTTTAGGGTTGTTCCTATATTGTTTCTTTTGGAAAGGTCCTCCATCTCTTCCGTTATAGAGTGGTTCAATGGGATCTAGATTGATCTGCTTCAGCATCACCTTATGCTACTGATTTAAACATGGATGAGATCTTTTCTTGGATTTTATTTTGGTTCTGATTTTATGTTTGCTGTCTTTGTATGAAGTTCAGCAACAAGGCTTTGCTTTGTATTATTTATTGGTGAAGTTTGTTGTTGTTTTCATAAATGCAGGCTGCAATTTGAGGTACTTGCCCTCTTTGCCTTCTTAGGTATGTCAGAGTGATAGACTGACTTCTGTGTGATTAGTTCACAATTTGTAAGGCACTAATGGTATGCAGAAAGCAAAATTTACTCAGCACAAGTAAATGTGCAGTGAAGATGGACACCGATTACAGTGAGGTCAAGAGGACCAATAGTGCTAAGCAGTCATCCATGCAATCTCATTATCCACTTATTTCTGTACCCACTTATTTAATGATAAGAACATAGCAATCTAGAGCCTATGCAGGCAAAACTGGGTATATGACAGAACCCATGTCTGGACAGGATGATAGACGGTTGCAGAAAATACTCACATATGGCCAGTTTATGCTGTAGACAATAATAACCTATTGTGATCATCTTTAGGATGAGGTAGGAAATACAAACAAAGCTCACACAGTCAATGTGGAGATCTGTCTCTTGCCGTTTATATGCCAAATGCTCTGTATTAAATGTGCAAGACTTTAGTTGTTGCATTTGTTTCAGTCTTTACAAATGTTGCAAAATAATAATATGTTTAGACACTGCAATCACATGCTTCCTGACTAAGCACAGAACTAATAAATAGCAAAAGAAGCATCACATCTAACAGAATAAAAAAAAAATACCGACAAGTTCCAATCTCAGGAGTTCTGTCAACATTACCATGCACACACCTGGCTATTTGCACACTTAGGTCAGAAAGAGACTGACTTAGGTGTCCCTTGTCCTGCTGGCATCATTAGTCTGATGGAATCACACTCACAATTTCTACAAGCAAAAATGAAAGTGGGCCGCTGCGTTCTAGCGGTGAGGTGACAAAAAGAAAATTACATAGTTTTATCAAAACTGACAGCCGCAGACCTCCTGCAGCAGCAGAATAAAAGGAAAGCTACTTCACATTTCCCTCACAACTTCTGAAATGCAAAATTGATTATTAGAGGAATTACTGATTCATGGGTATCCTGCCTAAGATATTAAAAGATGGATGGACTGTTACTAAGATTCAGAAAGCAATGATGAAATAAATGAAATAACAAATTATTTTTATTTTCAGAGTGCTCACTATATTAAAAATGTTTCCTAGCATGATGCAGTGGAGACAAAGTGACCTGGACCAGAGGCTCTGCTACTGAGATGAAAGCTCCCTATCTCCTTTTAGTCAAAACAGACTAAGGTATCTGGAAATTATGAAAAGTGCCTTTGTTTGATAAGATGGTATGATTATCTGGCTTCTAGGAATACATTTTTATAACCTGCCCCTTACTCTCCAGTTCTCCAGAAGTCCAGTAACACCAGATTAATGAATGAATGATTTTTCTAAAACTAATTTAAATCCACTTCCAAAAGATGAAAATAAACTGACTGCCCACCATTTTTATGATATGTACGAGATGCCACAGCATCGCAAGGCACAAATGCCCAAATAATATCTATACTAATAAAAGGCAAAGCCCTCACTGACTGACTGACTGACTGATTTACTCATCACTTATTCTCCAACTTCCCGTGTAGGTAGAAGGCTGAAATTTGGCAGGCTTATTCCTTACAGCTTACTTACAAAAGTTAAGCAGATTTCATTTCGAAATTCTACACGTAACAGTCATAACGGTCGATAACGGTCGACAACGTCCGCCATGTTGAACTTTCTTATTTATGGGCCCATCTTCACAAAATTTGGTACGCAGCTTCCCTGCGCCAACCGAAACCGTTGTACATACTTATTTCAATGGTATGATGCCACTGTCGGCCGCCATATTGAACTTTCCAACGTCACTAATTTTCAAACTTCCCGTGTAGGTAGAAGGCTGACCCCATCTTCACGAAATTTGGTAGGTGGCTTCCCTGCGCTAACCGAAACCGATGTACGTACTTATTTCGGTGGTATGATGCCACTGTCGGCCATATTGAACTTTCTAACGTCACTAATTCTCCAACTTCCGTAATGCATTAGAAGGCTGAAATTTGGCAGGCTCATTCCTTACAGCTTACTTACAAAAGTTAAGCAGGTTTCGTTTCGAAATTCTACGCGTAAAGGTCATAACGGTCAACAACGTCCGCCATGTTGAACTTTCTTATTCATGGCCCCATCTTCACGAAATTTGGTAGGCGGCTTCCCTGCACTAACCGAAACCGATGTACGTACTTATTTCGGTGGTATTACGCCACTGTGAGCCGCCATATTGAACTTTCCAACGTCACTAATTCTCCAACTTCCCGTGTAGGTAGAAGGCTGAAATTTGTTACTTATACCGGTGGTATGATGCCACTGTCGGCCGCCATATTGAACTTTTCAATGGTCTTTGTTACTTATGGGCCCATCTTCAAGAAATTTGGTACGCGGGTTCCCATCGCTATCTGAATCCTACTTACGTACATATATACGTCCATAGCCTGCAGCTCGGTCATCGGTGAGGCGGCGGGTCCCCATCCCAACGCCTCCCACGTTTTTGGCTGCCTGCCTATATAAGGCTGTCCGTCACTCCGGTCTCTACATTCCCTTCCTTGCTTCGCCACGGGATTCATGTCTCCCTGCTGATAACTGCAGCCTTTTTATTTAATCCATGGCTTCTCTGCTGTTTTATTGTTCATTTATTACGATTATAGTTATTGTGTAGGTATTTTAGACTTACTTTACATTGTTCAGGTACCCAAAGAACTGTCACTTACCGAGTGGTTTCCAAGCCCGGTGATGGCACCTGCCTTTTCCATTCTCTTTGTTACATATTGCACAGCCATATCAGGCTCACTCTTGATATCCGGAGGAACATTGTGTCTTATGTATTGAATGACTGGGACAGGTTCAAGGTGTGGACTGATGACGCTACAGGAGATAATTATACTACACAGGAGCACTATAAGAGTGAAATGCTTAAGCCCTTCACCTATGCATCTGCATGTGAGTTGATGGCTGCAGGTGAATTGTTCGGTTGTTGCTTTCAAGTGTACTGAAATGGCCAAATATTTTACACCTTTTGACAACCGCCAATGCCTCTTAAACATCTTTGATTGACAGGTGACGATTTCAGTAGTGGACACTTTGATGTTTATGAATGTTTAAACTCTCAAAAGCTGGATGTAAAGTTATCGATGAAACCGGTGGTATACTTACAACGCTTGACAGATGCCGAATGTCTCTTCAACACAAGTCCTACAAATACTGTTGTAATTGAAACAAATCATGAAACTCAAACCGATTATGAAAGCAGCAATCCAAGCTGTGAGATTTGAAATTTATTACTTATAGATTGTGAGGATTTTGCCCTTTTTAATTTTCAGGTCCCGTGCCCTTTATGGCCCCTCTAGGACCGTTTTCCTTTCCTTTGACTATTACACCCAATTTCCCTCGTTCCGGGGGAAAACATTGTGCCCCGTTTAAGGGGCGGTTAAAATTTTTCCCCCCCCAAAAAAAATTTACCCCCGGGCCAAAAAAATTTTAACCTTCCCAAATTCAGGGTTTTAAAACCTTTAAATTTTTTTTAATTTTTGGGGGGAAAATATTTTAATTTTAAAATTTAAAACTTTTTTTAAAAGCTTTTAGAGTGGCACGTGTTTATGTTTTTAAAAAGCTGGTTTAAAAAGTTTCGGGAAAGGGGGAACCAAGTAAAAATTTTTTTCCAAAAAAGTCCAAAAAAATATTTTGGTTTGAAAAAATATAAACAAAACCCGATTATAAAGGAACCAAGCGGAATTTTCGCCAATTATTTTTCAGTAACCCCCGGGCTTCCAAATTTCAACCGGGGGGCAACTTTGGGGAAAAAGGGTTTTTAAAAAATGTTAGGGGAATTTCCCCATTTTAAAATTTTTTTTTTTTAAAAAAATTTTACTATCTATTTTTTAAAAAAAATTTTGTAGTTAAACCCGCGGGGGATTTCAAAAAAATTTTAAAATAAATTTATGAAACAAACATAATCTGTTTTGATTCCTTTATAGCTATTTAAATTACCCTGTGTTTTAGGGGCCTTTTTTAAACACCCGTTGGGCCCTTTATCCCCAACTAAGGAATCTGTTTACAAAAAGGATCTTAAAAAAAATGTTTTTTTTTCCCAGTTAAAGAATCAAATTTATACTTTTTTTGGAATTCCCAGGGAAAGGGTGACGTATTTTTTTGAAAACCCATCCCTTTTGAAGACCAGTTATTTTTTCCCATTTATTTTAATTTTCATCCCAACCCTTTTTTTTGGGAACATTTAAAAAATTTTTTAAATTTATTTGGGTTTTTAATCGGATTTTTTTAAAAATTGGGAAAAAAATAATCTTTTTTTTAAATTTTGGAAATTGAAAAATTTTTTTTTGTTTAAAATACTTTTTGGGTTAAATAATTTTAAGTGGAAAATTTTCCTGGATTTTTTAAGGTTAAAACCATGTTTTTAAAAAAAAAAGGGGTATATTAAAATTTTAAAGTAAAACAATTTTTTTAAAAAAATTTAAAAAAGTTTAGTTAAAAAAAGGGTAAGGGGGAAAAGTGTGGGGGTTTTTAAGTTTAACCTGTTAACTTTGAAAAATTTTAAAAAATACCCCTATTTCAATACTCCAGATGTTAAAAAATTTTGCCTAAGGGGTTGGTTTTGGTTTTTTATTACATTAGGAAATTTAAAAGGAGAAGACATATCAAAGGTAATTTAATTTCATTTGAAAAATTAAATTTGAATAAAGGGTGTTTGGGGTTTTCGGAACCGCCGTTGAGGGGGGAAAAGTTAAAAATTTTTTTTTTTAAAAAAAAACCCAAAAGGCAAAACCCTAGGTAGTTTGAAAATTTCAAAAATTTTTTCAAATTTTGATCCCCCTATGTTTAAAAGCCCTATATTTTTAACAGAAAGTTAAAGCCCCTCACCGTTTTCCCTTGGGAAATTACATTAAAAAGCCCGAAAAAATGGCAAAAACCTTTAAAACGGGTTTCCCAATTAAAAAAATGATCCCGGGTTAAAGGGCCCCAAAAAAAATTTTCCCAATTTTTTAAAATTAAAAAATTTTTAAAGGGGTCATTTCTGGCTTTCCATTAAATTTGCCTTGCCCTATTTTATCTCAAGCTTTTCTTGGGCCCAACACGGGGGGGATTCCCGCATAAAATGGCAAAACTTTTAAATTTTTTTTTAAACCAAGCTCCTACACCCGGGATTTTTAAAAACTTTTTTTTTTCCCTTCAAAAGGTAACTTTCAAGCCCCAATTTCCCAAAAAAAGCTTTTGTCTTTTTTGTTTTTGGAAAAAGCGGTTCCCAAATTTTAAAATTTTTTTTTTAAGCGAAAACTATCAACAAAAAATTAAAAAAATTTTAAAATTTTTTGTTTTTAAAAAAAATTTTAAAAAAGAAAAAAAATTTTTAAAATCCCCCCCAGAAAACAATTTAAAAGTCAAAATTTTTGTTTTTGCGGTTACATATACCTTTTTTTTTTAATTTTTTAGGTAATAAAAATTTTTTGGGAAAAAAAAAAATTTAAAACCACCCTTTAGATTTTTTTAAAAAATTTTTGGGGGTTTTAAATTGCCACATTTTTTTGTCCTATACCCCCAATTTTAATTTTTCCCCTGATTTTTTTTCCTTGTTTTTTCAAAAATTTGTTTTTGTATTATTTTTATTTAGAAATTCTTAAAACCCAAAAAATGTAGACAAAAGGGGGTTTTTTTTTAAAAACCTCCTGGGAAAAAATTTAAAAACCAAGGAAAAATATTGTAAAAAAGCCGAAAAAAAAAATTCCCCTTTTTTTTTCCCTTTTAAATTCAAAAATTACATACAAAAAAAATTTTAAATTTCTTTTTTGCTTTAAAGTGAACATGTTAAAAAAAAAAAATAATTCAAAAAATAAAAATAAAAAAATTTAAAGTTTTTTTTAAAAAAAAAGGAAAAAATACTTCATATAAAATTTTTATTACAAGCTAAAATTTTTGGTTTTACTAGTTGTTGAAATGAAAAAAAAAAATAATTTTTAATAAAAGTATTTGAAAAATGGTTTAAAAAAAAAATAAAAAATGACCCCTTTTTGGGGGAAAAAAAATCAAACTTTTTTTTTTTTACACTTCTGTTCCCCTTTTTTGCAACCAAAAAAAATCAATTTGGCCCCCAAAAAAACCAATTTTTTCCCCCCAACCGATTTTTAATTTAAAAAATTCATTTTTTTTGTTGCCCCCACAATGGGTCCTTTTGAAAAGGTTTTTTGGGTGGAAAAAAAACCAAAACGATTTTAAATAGTTTGATATTAGGAGGGCAAAATAAGGAAAAAAAGGGGTTTTGGTCTAAATCATCTTCATGAACAATTGACCACAAACAGCGCAGTACATGTTGGTTGCCAGAATGTTGACAAATGAAAATAAATTAAATCACTGCATCCAATATTTCGATTGACTCTTTAGCTGATGAATTTGGAATTGAAGAAATTAAGAAACATTTCATAACTGAGAATAAAATTTGTATACAACACTATGACTCATAGTCCAAACACTATGACCTATAGTGGTGCCAGCATTCAAAACAGTGGTGCAATATGGGGATTCTCTAGAACCAAAGCAATTCAAAGTCCAGGCCAGCGTTAGCAAATTAAATTTTTTATGATGCAGAGGGTGCAAATGGTAACAACACTGGTCAATATTATGTTGATTTGCTTTAGTGTTTGCACCAATCAGTTAGGAGAAAAGAATGAGAAAACCTGTCAACCATTCCCCTTCTGCTTCTCAACAATTCCCATACATACACTGTCCGGGCTGCAAAATGCTCACATAACTTTAGATTAGAAGAGATGCTGTACCCACCTTCTTCTTCATTTCTGGCCCTGTGTAACTATCACATGTTCAACAATTTGAAGGCTTACCAACAGTTCAGTTAGGCCACTCATTTAGTAGCCAATGATAAACTGAATGTTTGGCAGTGAACCAAATTAAGTTAAATTCTTCCAACATACATTTAAATTAAATAATGTAAAAATATTAAGTGGGCAGCACGGTGGCGCAGTGGTAGCGCTGCTGCCTCGCAGTTAGGAGACCCAGGTTCGCTTCCTGGGTCCTCCCTGCGTGGAGTTTGCATGTTCTCCCCGTGTCTGCGTGGGTTTCCTCTGGGCACTCTGGTTTCCTCCGAAAGACATGCAAGTTAGGTGGATTGGCGATTCTAAATTGGTCCTGGTGTGTGGGTGTGTTTGTGTGTGTGCTGCGGTGGGTTGGCACCCTGCCTGGGATTGGTTACTGCCTTGTGCCCTATGTTGGTTGGGATTGGCTCCAGCAGACCCCCAGTGACCCTCTGTTCAGATTCAGTGGGTTGGAAAATATTAAGTAAAGTCTTTTCTTCTTTTGGTGGTAATTAAACAAGAAAAAAATTGTGACTGCTAGATATAGTAATTAGATTCACTAGACATCACAAGGCACGAGATGAGGCAAATTGTACATAGTAGCCAGAGGGGGTTACAGAGAGGGGAGTGGTAAAGAGCATGGGTAACTAGGAAACAAAAAACAAGAAAACAGTGATAGCCTGGTTTATGCATTTTGTTAACATTATAAAGCAATCATTAACAGGAAAACATGTGTTAGACTGTCAGCGAACAAAGTCATATCACAACTGCTATACGTTCTTATTATTTTAAGATTAACACTTTGAACATAGGGTACATTAGATCGTATCACATTGAGCCTGTCAAGCTGTGACATATGATATAACTTGTATCTCTGTATACAGCCACTATAGATGCAGCCAGTTTGCTGCTGAGCTTTGATGCCAAGCCTCAATTATCTACTATAGTGCTGCCATGTAGAGCAGTTTTTTTTTTAAGACGCAACAGCTTGCAGAAAACAGAATTACAAATAGACAGTATGTAGTTCAGTCATTGTAGAAAAGACAAAGCTGTTGATTTTTTAAAATAACTGCATTTGTTGCAAGATGAATATTTTAATGATGATGACAATGATCGAGTTAGTGACAATTAAATGAATGATGTAGACCCTGTAGGCACTGATGCGGATAGCTGCCCTGAAGGCATTTCTTCATCACAAGGTATTCAACGTATCATGGCTGTCATTACAGCACTACATAGACAGTCTGCCACCCACTGAGCGCAAAGAGTCACCAACTACCAAAAATGTTGTGTGAACAAGCATGGACAGTGCAAAGAAACACATTATACTTACGGTAAAAGTTCTTCTAAGCCTGTGTTCTGTGAGGTTTCATGCTTCTAGGACTCTCAATCAAGTAGAGACTTATAATCGTGTTGCTGGTCAAAATAAACAGCTTCTTTACATTTTTGACAGAGTTACTATTGATAATAAAATTGTTGCTTTACTATTTTCTCAAATTTTGATGTATTTCATTATTTATCATATATGTATAGACCTATACTGCAGGATCCTGGTAATAAATGGCCCGGCAGTCATTTGGATAAACAATAAATTTGTTCCTAATGGAGCCATGAAATGAGGTGTATCACCGAATTGCCTGTTTGGGTGTTAATAAGCTCACAGCATTTTTCCATTATTTTCTCTACAAAATTAAAAAAATCATAGTTTGAGTATTAAAAAGGAACTTTTTCAATAATTTTCATTAAAGTTGTGCTGCAGTTTAACAGTAACATTCCACAATTCATTTTATTCTGTATATAAATGCTATAGTATTCTAAAACTCTCTCCAACAACAAAAATGTGTATGTCAACAACATGCAAAAGCTTTTGTTTATGATGGTTCACATCACTCAGAAATGCATTTTCCATGTGCACATTTGCAATGAAATAATAAAACATTCAGTGTACTGAACAGCAATATGACAGCTGTATCTGACTGATCAAACTGGTAGCTCAGTGCACTGTAATACTAAATATTAAATATGCCATTCAAGGAGAGCAAACCCATGCAGGTCAATTTAAAAATGGCAATTTTCCCAGTAGGTCATAAGTCAATTGACTAGGAGCTGCAGGTACTTCTCTATAATGTGATAATGGTGGTGTCCTTAGATTTAACGATATTCATCAACTTTATTACTCTTAGCAAGCTGTAGATGCTTTGCTTCACTTAAAGGAATTAAAAGGTTGGTTCACATCCTAGTTGGTCACTGCAGGGGCATGTGTTAATGGAAAATTGGGATTCCTTCTGGAATATATGGGACCTGTGACAGGTTACATTTGAACAGAATGGGTACCAGTGTATTGAGGTGGCATATACTGTAAGTATTGGAATGAGTATAACATATTATAGATATTATTCAGGAATGAACAGCCAGAACCAAAAAGGTGGAGGAGTCGCCATTTATGTCAATTATATAGTGACCCATATTTTGGTGAGAATGTTTGGAATGGACTAGAAAGCATTAGGGATCAAGGCCTGATATTAGGTGCGTGTGTCACAGACCCCCCAATGCAAACAGTAGATTTAATTTACCTGTTTTTAACATTACTGAAAGGGCACTGTCACACACGCGTGTTTAGGAGGCAACTAAAGGGCTTGAGTAAATGTAATTCCATGCCGGACTAGGGTTTGGCAAAGTGCACTAATTCTCTCTCTCAATCTCTTGCAGACTATTCTAGGGAAATCCCGCCCACTCTAGGGCAGCCAACGATGTCACTTCCGGTCCCAATGACATCACTTCCCATAATGGCCTTTAAAGCCACCATCTTGTTGATACTAAGGCAGTTCTGTTTAGGACTCAGTCGTGCGAACATGTCTGTCATTTTGAATCAGTTTTGCAGCCGGGAAAAATTATACGGGTAGCTACCCCAAACCTTCGCAATGTCTTATGGTCATTTTTGTTACAGCATGTTTAGTGGGAAGGTTTTATAGCTGAGGGGAATTTAATTATCCAAATATTAATTGATATAAACTTACAGATTGCAGAACACAAGAACAAGAGATTTTGGAGGTAATCAAAGATAGTTTTTAACATAATATATTAAAGAACCAATACATTTACTGTTATGTAATAATTAGGTTAAAATTCAGTGAATAGATGTGTTCAAATCATTAGGAACTAGTGTCCATAATATAATATATGTGACAGTGTTTTAGCAGAGCACATATTCAAACACTATAACAGTGATATTAGTAAGACAAAATCAAACCAAATACAGCAAAGCATAAATAAGATAATTTGGAATATGTTTTAAGTGTGAAGATAGTTGAGGAGAAGTGGAGCAGGTTTAAATGTTATTGTTAACACTCTAGACGAGAACAGGCCATTCAGCCCAACAAAGCTCGCCAGTCCTATCCACTTATCCCCTCCAAAAAAACATCAAGTCGAGTTTTGAAAGTCCCTAACGTCTTACTGTCTACCACACTATTTAGTAGCTTATTCCAAGTGTCCATCATTCTTTGTGTAAACTGTGGTGTACATATAATGCAGAATAATATGTAATGAATTAATATTAGTTTATACCAAAATTTAGAAGCAGTGAGATAGTAAATACAACTCTGAGGTGGATAAATAACCTTAAATCAAAGCTTTCTGAAAACATGTTGTCATTATGGGTTATTGAGTGTAGACTCATTGGCAAAAATGCTAAATTTACCCATTTAATATTAAACTTACAACACAATAATGTGTGCAGAAAGTGAAGGGGTCTTAATACTTTCTTAATCCACTGCAGACTGAATGAAGACATGACATCCACAGATTCTAAGAATAGACAGCTGGGTGAGAGAAGATCTACAATCAGGAAATCTGAGGAGCACTAAAGATAGCTTTTAGTATGCTATAAGAGATTCAAATAATGTGCTATGTAGTGAAGAACGAAACTGTCTTTTTGAAAGAACGGTAAGGAACTGACACAAAGAAAGCGCCATTTCAGGTGTATAATCATATTTAGCAATACTTTGAACCATACCCTGGCGGGTCTGGTGACAGAGCAAATATACTTACGACATTCAGGCAGCATGCATTTCTCTACTTGTTCCAGCTCTTCGCTGCATTCCCCCAGCTCCAATGGAGATTTTAACATTCTCTGCCGAGTCCTTAGACCTTTTCCACAAGTAACACTGCAGTCACTCCATTCTGACCATGGAGACAGCATACAGGGTATCGTGTCTAAAATGACATAAGCTTAACTGTTGTACAGTATGATTTGGAAAAGGCATGCAGATTAGTCAAAACAGTAAAATGAAAAACTATCAAAATTATTTGAGAAACGATATAGTAGTTTTTTCACTAATGACATTAAAACTATAAAATGTGAACATAGTGCTACTTACGACATTCAGGCATCATGCATTTCTCAACCTGTGTTAAGTCGACCTTGCACATGGTGCCATCGGATGGTGGCATCTTGACCATTCGCTGCCGTTTTCTCATGCCCATGCCGCATGTAGCACTGCACTCTTCCCATTCACCCCATTCGGACATGAGGCAGCTACTTGGAGCTGATAGGGCGAAAAAATATAGTGTCAGAATTTTAATGGTAAATGGATTTTACAGTCTAAACACTACTTCATAAAACCAGGATGAGCTGGAAGTTGAGATGGCATATTCAATAGAGAAATCAATCATTTAAGTTCCTCTGATGGAGAAAACAAACTCACAATGTCGTGCAGCATAAAAAGCATGAATGTTTTTAGAATCCAAAACAAGTATAAAGTACATTTAAAATTACTAATTCACTAAGACCCTCACTAGGAAAAGTGGATGGGACTCCTCATTCCCAAAACCTATATAATGGCCAAAGTAACTGCTGAATTCTTGACGTAAAACAGGGGATTTAGCTTAGTGTCCAAAAATTACAATGCCTAAATCACACACACAAGACCCTACCTTTTCTCTCTTATATTTGGAATTTATAGCTATTATTAGAAAGCAAACTCTTCCATTATCTGTAAATTAATGAATTGATAAAACAATGAAATGTGACTTCACTGGATGCTAAGAATTCTGAGCCAACGTGGGAGGTAAAAAGGTACCGTCTAGGTATAGTTGGCGTCTCTGCTTTTTGCAGAGGATGTAGTCATGTTGCCATCCTTGGGTGGTGACCTCATGGAAATACTGGGGATGAGGATCAGCACTTCCAAATCTGAAAATCCTACATTGCTCTTTCCAGGTTGGAGATGAGGAGCTACCTCAAGCAGAAGAGTTTAAGTATCTCTGGGTCTTGTTTATAAGTGAATGAAGAATGGAATGAGATATCAACAAGTGGATTGGAATGGCATCAGCAGTTATGTGAACATTGTACTGGTCAGTTGTGATGAAGAGAGAGCAGGGCCAAAAGGCAAAGCTCTCAATTTTTCAGTCCTTCTAGATTCCTACTCTCACCTATGGCCACGCTTTTTGAGTAGTGACTGAAAGAAAGAGATTGCAGTTACAAGAAGAAGAGGAAGAGCTTCCTTCGCAGAGTGTATGAGTTCAGCTTTAGAGATAGAGTGATGAGCACAGACATTTAGGAGGAACTCAAAGTACAGCCACTGGTCCTCCGCATTGAAAGAAGGCAGTTAAGTTGGTTTGGGCAGACCAAGGACACAGTGGGCAGAATATATCTCCCAGTTAGCCTGGGAACACCTCAGTATCTCAATGGAGGAGTTGGAGGAGGTGGTAAATGAATGTCTGGGCATCTTTTCTTAGACTGCTGCCCCGTGACCTAGATCTGGATAAGCGGTAGAAAATGGATGAATGACTGAAAAAATCAAACAAATGTTCAAAATTATCAGGAAAAATTAATTCTGGAGAGACTGTTCACAGAATGTCCAATTCCAATATTTATATATATATATATATATATATATATATATATATATATATATATATATATATATATATATATATATATATATATATATATATAGTGCCTGGCTGGGATGCCCCTTCAGCATATGTTCCGGAGGAGCAAGCATGGGAGACCCAATATCTCCCCCTAGATGTTAGATGGCAGCCTCCCTGGGTTGCAGCGGTGCCTTGGAGGGCTTCATGGGAGTTGGAGTTTGGTGCAGCCCTGTTGGGTTCCGCAGGCACCACCAAGGGGTGCTGCAGCAGGAACTGTTGGGGCCTTGTGGACAGTATTTTTGCTATATCTGGAAGTGAAGCCGGAGCTCAGCAATCAAGCACCTGGAGAAATTACGGGTGCCTAATAAAAGGAGCCAGCGGCCAACACTTGGAGTCAGAGTAGGGAGGAGAAGGACAACACTTGCCAGGAGGAGTGGTGGTGAAGACCAGTGTGTTTTGTGTTTGCTTTTGGTGACTTGTTTGTGTTTATGGGACTGTGTTAGGGCTGAGGGACACAGGGAGGACATGGCCCCCTGCTGAAGAAAAATAAAGTTCTTTTATTTTTATGTGTGCCTCCGAGTCTCTGTGTGCCGGGTAAGGTGCCCATATAGCACCTTTATACTATATATATATATATATATAGTGGACTATAGCCGGCCAGTCATCCTGGCCAATACCCCCAGGCCGCCAGGTAGAGCCCTCCCTGCAGCATGGAGGTGCCCCGAATGCCAGCAGGGAATTATGGACGATAGAGTTTTCATCCACAGACCTGCTGGATACCACAGGGGCACCTAGAAGGCGCTGCAGGGAGGAGCAATGAAAGTTTTGCTTATAACCCAGAAGTGCGTCCTAATCTCACGGACAGAGGAAATGACGTGCTTCCGGGTTCAAGAAATGATCTGACTCGGAAGTGCTAGGAAGTCACTGATTGAGGGATCAGAAAGCACTTCCGGGTCATGAACTATATAAAGGACTGTGGGAGATCCCAGAGTTGAGCTGAGCTGGGTGGCAACGCGTCTGGGAGGATTGTTTATTGTATTGATTATTTATTGTGATATATGAGTATTGTGGAGTGGAGGGTGGTTGTGTACTACTGTATTGTCCAAATAAATAATAATTTGACTTTTACCTGGTGTCTGGAGTGTAGTCTGAGGGTTCAAGGGGATGACAGTGCCCCCGATCTGACACAATATACACATACAAGCTGTCTCCTGCGGTTCCGTCCGCGTAGTAATGAAACAGGACAAATTTTAAAAATCAATAAATAAACAGGTATAGCTAGCTAAACGGATCAAAGTACACTACAAAACGTGGTGACAGGTAGACCAACTCGAACGGAGGCTGGCAAGTTTGTAAGGAGGGCCCTGCCCGACTCCCCACTGCTGACATCATGAGTCCCCCTCTGCTCAGTCTGCAGCCTCTGTCTCAGATTAGTAAGAATAAATCGCTCCTGTAAGCAAACTATGATACTAAGCTTGATGACAGATGTCACAAAATCAACTGGAATGTTCAAGCAAATTACAGAAAAAAAATCTGTTAAGTAGTTCTCTTGTGAAAAGCGGACAGACATACAGACAGAGGTTGGATTATATATATTACTTTTTCACATATAATTAACAGGAAATCACTTGTGTACCCAACTAGCACTTATCAATTCTCCTCTCAAAAGACCTTCAACCCTTTTCCTCAATACTCGTCTCTCTTCCTCCTACTAGATAAATCTTTGTTCTGAATCAAATCCCAGTATAGGTATAGGCTTACTGTGTTAAGATCTGTAGTGTATTTTCAGCTTTTTACAGTTTTCACAGGGCCTCTAAATCTGATTAAAGCCTCCTTTTTAGGACTTTTAATGGTCTCAAACCACAGATCACAGTTGGGTAATTCCCATGCTGGCTTGTAGGGTGACCATATAGATACTGTAATGAGCCTTCCTTCTGCCACCAATGGACACAAGGACTTTGTTACATGTCACCCCCCATTCCTTTCTCTGTGCAAAGAAATGATCACTTCCAGAACTCTCACAATCTCTGCGGACTTATCTTATTCTTTTGTCCCTACATTGCATATACTGCTGAACTACATTAGGCACTCCTTTACACCTCTTATTAAAAAAGGAGGACATGTGATGATGTACCATAAGAAAAAATCAGCTATACCATTTGCACTTGTGTGCTCAATAGGAAAGTATTGATTTCAAAATATCTCTGAGAAACAAATATAACAAGTAAGCTGAGGAATTTTCTCAGCATTAACTCACACGCTTGCTATGCTCAATGCCATTTCCTTACCTGGGCTATGTTTCCATTAATTATTCATATGTGGTTCAGCAATTTGCAGTTGTTTTCATTATTAAAGATGCTATATCATATGAGCTTCACTTAATGAATGAGTTTAGACACCCTGCTAGTACTTTACATTTTATAAGATATGCAATATAAGTGCATAAAAGGACTACAACTGACAATAAATGCATCATTCTTATCTTAAGAGCTACTGAACCATTCTGCATTCAATCACTACTAATGGTGTTTTGTGCCTACTAAGATATCATTAAAATGAGAAAGACTTTGTTTCTGCCACATAGCAAGTTGTTATATTTTAAATATTAATACAGCAACTCATGAAACAATGTAAATGTGCCAACATTAGGCATAAAACACATGTAGGTCACTAGAAAAAGCCAAGCCTCTATAGCCATATTCAGATAAGATTTGTATTGTTGGGAGGCCCTTAGAGACTGTAATAGTCTTGGGATCGGCAGTGAGAATGTGCAGCTGCTGCTCTTTGTTTGTTTAAGCTGCAGCTAGGGATTATGGATTGCTCTGTAAATGTAAATTTAAGCAGTCTGAAGCAAATGTAAGTCACTTGGTTTGCTCTTCTTTAAAGTGCTCCAAATGTTTAAAACATACTGTACTTCGTGGCTGCCATGTGCTCTGGTAGCTTCCTTAATCTTGAACTCTGTAAATGTGTTCTGATAGCTCTCTCCAGCAAAGGCGGGATTATGAAAATGCACAACTTGTCAGAATCAGGCTAGTGTTACAAGTGTAGAACAGGTGACAGGTGGTTAGTTATATCACTATAACAACAGCAGCTATTTTAAGTTTTTTTTTTATCATTTATTGATGCCGATGGCTAACATGATGCCCTCATTCAGAATAGGGCTGTTTGATCCTATGCGTAAAACCACAGTATGCATTAGCCACGTTCTGCATAAAATAACATAAATCTCACAGTTCTCTTTAATCGATAGAGCTAGTTTAAGTAACCTGCATATTACCAGGATGTAACAGGAAAACAAAACTACCAGTCGACCAGGACAACAACTGAAGTCAGGTTATACACTTCAAGAATCCATTCATGTTTAACAAATGATGTGAAGAAATAATTCCCTGCCTGTTAAACTTTTCACCATCCTAAAATTTCAAGCTGGCATTCTCCTATAGAAAGATTTATATTCTGTATGAAAATTTAACAGATGCACATGCTGTCAAAAAAACAACTAATTTACCACCATAACTGTAATTGAATACATTAGCCTTTAGGTCAAAGCAAACTAAATATGCTCAAAAAGTGAAATTCTGCCATCCAACTAGCATTGCACAATTCCTGTTCGCAATGGGATTTTACCAGGTTCAAAGTTTTCTTAAGAGAAACATCAGTACAAAGGTGTGCAATGCCACAATTCTAATAAATTCTATTTTGGGTGATCATTCAATGTTATTCTGTTTTGTTTTGGATGGATGGCCAATTTTACTAGATCTAGTCCTGTTCATGCCCTCTGCCTCATTTGGAACTAGGGTGTATTTTTAAGAGGTGTGCATGTTATTCCTACGCATGAGTTGGTTTTATTCAGATGCTTTGACTATCCCTCATACTTCCAAGGCATGCTCTTTAAGTGATCAGTGAATTACACTTGCTTAGTTATAGAGCGTGAGTTTGAAGAGTGTATACCATGTGATGCACTGGCATGCCCATCAGGACTCATTTCTGACTTGCTGAGGGAAAGGTTAATACAACAGCCTACTGGATAAAACTGGAAATGAATGGATAGTCTAAACCAAAATCTTTGGCAGATAACACAATCTGAGTTAATATGGCATAGGACTATGCAAAAGTGTGTAATTTTAAGAAAAAACTATACAAGACTGGAGTTCTTAATTACTTATGATTAGATCTCCTTTGTATTCTAATGTGGACAACACAACAGTTCTCAAAAATAATATACAGTATATCAAGCAGTATTATGTGTATGTTACACAGGGGTTAGGACAAGTTTTCAAGAATACTAAATATTGGATTCTTCAAGTTCAAAACAGCTACTTTAAGATTATCTCACATACAAAAGGGTATACCTGAAACCCAGTTAGATGTCTGTGTGTGTAAGGGAAGTAACAAGTTAATAATTACATACAGTCGGCCCTCCATATCTGCGGGAGATTAGTTCCAGGACCCCCCATGGATGCTAAAATCTGTAGATGCTCGAGTCCCTTATATAAAATGGCATAGCATTTGCTTGTAACCAATGCACATCCTCCTGTGTACTTTAAACAACTGTAGATTACTTATAACACCTTATTCATGTAAATCCTACGTAAATAGCTGTTTTTCAGTATTGTCTAGAGAATAATGACTTTGGCAAGCGACATTACAGTCAGGATTGCTTACTGAATAGCTTTTGTTTAAAGAAATGCGGGGCAGTGCTTATCGATGTGCGCATACGTGTCCCTGTCAATAAGAACGGGTACCACACTTGAAACTTCAGTATTTAATTTACAGTTTACAGTCTAAATATGTCCAAGCTGTTTCTAGCCTGCATAGCTTTTTGCATGCATGGTATGTACAGATAACATTACTTAAGTTTAAAGCCAATGCCCTGGCCAGGTGTCTACGGTCTTATGGATGGACTCACTTTGATTGGCTTGGCGAGGAACAATGGTTTAACCTTTTGGTTAGTGATTGTTTTGCCTTCTTTTTTGAGTGACTTATTTTCCAGAATTTGTGTTTTGTTTTAGAAGCTGTGGGAATAGTAAAGTTGGACGCTGATCGTTACCTTGGACATTAGCAGCACTCAGAAGCCGAGAAAGGATAAGTGAGTGAGAAAGAGTGTTTCTTTTATAAAAACAGTGACGGCTGGAGAATGCAGTCGATCATTCTACAGAATAGAGCAAGGGCGATTTCCTCATATGTGCACAGCCAGCCAACTAAAGAGCAGTAAGATGGCTCAACAATTTGTTGCCATATAGGAGCTGTAAGTTTACATCTAAGAGTCATTTTATTCAACTCCTATGGAGGGAAGTTACAAAAGCGTATGCCTACAGATCACTTCATTCTCGTGGATTCAGTTGTAGTGCTTGTAGTGCTCAAGTTATGCTTTTTGGAACTTTCTTGATTTTTTTTTTCAAATATTTTTTGATTTATGCATCTAAGATCCTGTGCATACAGAGGGCCAACTGTTTGTACAATACTATGCAATAATATCATATTTTATTACATAAAATAAAAAATCAAAAAGCTTTCCTCACATCTCAGTTGCATTTTCTTATAAAATACTTCACTTTTAGTGGTTTATCAACTTGCCTGTGCATTTGTTCTATTGAGCACCCTATAACTCTGCCAGTCTTCTATGAACCTCATCTGACCAGTTTTGAACTTTTAGGTGGTTATAAAGGCACCTGGGTAGCTTCAGCTGAATATTAAACTGGCTGACATTCCCGCAACTTACTATTAACTACTTCAAATTACATCTTAAATTTGTCTCTTCTTCAGTGCTCCTGCAGTTCCATCAGTGACTGCTCTAAATAATGTGTTCCTCAGTTTAATAATTTATATGCTGGGCCTCCATCTTATTGTTGTTTTTTTTTTTGGTTATCTGACTCAAAGTGTTACATTCTCTTGACATTTTCACAGGCCACAAAATGTGTCTTCTTATTGTTTGTTTTTTACATATGCCTATATTTAAAATTTTCAGTTTCTACAATTTTTCTATTGTCAGTTACAAAACTTTTCATTTTAGCTTTTAGTTACAGGGCCCCTAAACTGAGGAATGGTCTGCCTACTACTATAAGAGATGCCCCTTCGGTCTCAGCTTTCAAATCCCGGCTGAAGACTCACTACTTCAGTTTAGCATATCCTGAATAAAGCTGCTGATTAACTGTATAGACTGCATCTCTGTTGTTAGTTATTAGCACTAAAACATAAGTAACATGATAGTTATAATTTGTTACTAACCCTCACCTATTCTGTTTCTCTTCTCGGTACTCAAAGGTGGCACTTGGTGCCACTGCCCTACTGCCAAGTTATCTGCCTGCCTAAGGTAAAGTCATTTCTGACGGAGGAGGACTGGAATCGTCGGGTATAAGGGTCCTTTCATCAGATTGGCTGGCCCAGCACTGATTCAGCTGTGGAGTGGCTAATTGTGGGGAGGCAGCTTGATGGCCAAAGTCCCCAGGACTCTGAACAAATCACATTATGTGATATCATCTACTCTTGCATTTTGCTCTATACTTGTACTATTACTATTGTACTATTGAGGATTACTTGGTTTTGTTCTGTATATTGTACTGTATTTACCACTTTTTTGACACTCACTGCATTCCCAGTCTTCCTGAAAAGGGGTCTCTCTTCTAATTCTTGAGATTTCTTCCATTTTTTTCCCCCTACAAGGGATTTTTTTGGGAGTTTTTTCTTGTCTTCTTAGACAGTCAAGGCTGGGGGGGGTTTCAAAAGACAGGACCTGTCAAAGCCCATTGTGGTACTCCTTGTGTGATTTTGGGCTATATAAAAATAAATTGTATTGTATTGTATTGTAAAGCACAAAATACTTCAGATGAGATTCCAGTTAAACATACCTTTAAACTATTGGAGGGAGAATGTGCATACATGAAGGATCCCAACACACTGTATCATTCTGGTACAGTGAGGTAAGTTATAATAGCTTTCATTCTTACATTGATATTAACAATATAAAATTAACAAGCATCGAAAGTTAAGCAATAAAGGAAAAAATAAGACTCCTGCATATGTTGAGGTAAGCAGTTTCCATCAAGAAGCTAGCTGTGGTGCTTGAATTGCCTCTAGTTGGTCTGATAATCACCACATTCGAAAAAGATTAATCAGAGTGTGAATGCTCCTGGTGAGTGTGCTGAGAAAGCAGAGAGAGAAGCCTAAGGAAGACAAAGATGATGCTGAGTATACATACAGACTGTTTATGTTGCATGAAAAAGAAATTCTTTTAAAAACACAATTTATAAAACTTCAGGTGAAGCCAAAAACTATGCTGAGACTCTTTGTAGTCTCTGTAGGTGAAGTACAGATAAAACAGAAACAAATATATAGCAGTATAATACTGTGGTCGTGAGAACTGTACTAGGTTTTCTGCTTCTAATCTTTGGCATTATTTGGAAAGTATGGTTCCCCTGTTCAGTGCTAGACATTCTATTTGCCTTAATACAGACCTAAAATAGATATTATTCACTGGAGTAGTGACAAATTGCACATGCAAAATATGTTTCCTCATCCCTATTATGTTAACTGCAGTGCAGACATGTCACCTCATTATAGGAGCTAACAGTTCCTTTTTGATTCCTTTCACTTTCTTCTGGTATTCTTTTACACTGTTCATATTGTCCACTATTTCCATCTTCTTTAATGTAATCTACTCACCTTTGTCATTGTTGACCACAGTTTCCAGTTCACATTATACACCATCATCAACCCAAAGTACAAGATGTTAATAAATCAGTTTATTTTGTGTCCCTGATGAATTTTCATGTCATGTTTCATTTTCATCTTTTTGTATTAATAATTGTTTTTTTTTTCCCCTTTTTTATTTTTGTGACACCACTCTGCTTCCTATTTGTTAGATTATTTAGCTATTCACACTTTTATTTTGCTGTCTCACACTTTTCATTTTGCTAGGGCTGTGGCAATGTTATTGACTTGTCATTAGGATATTTGCTAAAATGTGACTGATTCTATTGCCATGCATGATTTCATCACAAAGTGATTATTTAAAATGCTGCATGACATTCAGAATCTTAACTTTTGGCTACTTTAGATAAATTTCCGTATTCACGTTTTGCATCAAATTTGCTGGAAAATTAGTTTATTTTTGACCTTGGTCCAGCTAATAGGTTTAAGATTATAGGTCTCATCCTCAGACAATGATGATTCCAAATTCCTGACTGTTCTTTCAGCCACGAGTTTCTCTCAGCACCAAAAAGAAACACTTATTTGAATTACTAATCTCTTCTTTCACAGGCTTTTCTCAGACTGTACTCAACAATTGCTTGCATTTTGCCTACGTTCAGTGCACCTCTAATTCTTTAATGAGCAAAAATAAAACTGCTTCAGACAACAAAAGTGTATGCTGAAAGAGACACATACAGCAAGTGTGGTTCACCTACTCTTGTCTCCAGTATGGGCAGAAACCAATCCACGGGCCATGAGGGAATAATGGTATTAATGAGCGAAGTGATTCCATGAGCGAAGAATTTCATGAATGGTTATAGGGCCCTTCAGAAAATAAATCAGGATGTGCCTGGCTGTGTTTGGTTAAGAGGAAAATAGCATCTGAAGGTTTGATGGAAGTTACTGGCTTTTCTCCCTGGAAACTGCCAATCTATTATCACACAACTGAATTGAGGTTATCGATTCTCACCACTTACTTACGAATCAGTGAGCAGATATCTACTGAGCCTACCAGAGAGTTCAGTCTCAGAGATTTCATGAAAAATTATAAAACTCATGGACATTAAGAGAGAGAGAGAATGTGGAAGTGAAAAAGACATCATATTTTTTAATGATAAACCATTCATAACTGCAACTTTATGGTTTGATAATTTTAGCTCTAACTCTACTCACTTCTGAAAATTCAGCATTTTTGAGAAAAGTATGTTTTAATAAAAATAAAAAGCCTTGGGCATCATTTTTTTTTGTAAACATATTATTCTATAAAATAAAGCGATGGTGTTTAAAATGTTCACAATTTACTCACTTAACCTGCCTGCTTTCCAATTGTAAATGTAATTTAAGTACTTATACTGTGCATTCATGAAAAGTGCCTTGGCAATTTATTAACCACAAAACTGTAAATTTGATTATTGCTGTTGTTGATTTCCCAGTTGGCAAGACGCAGTAGATGAAAAAGTGTGGAATGTGAGTGGGATGATGCTAACGGGGTTTATCTAAAAGAAAAGAATACTTTGGTGATTGAAGAACTTGTCCAGGTGCAATTGTGAGTAAATGGAAATCATCACGGGCTGTGACGGTGATCCCCCACCTATCGTGGAAGTTACGTTCCAGACCAATCAGCAATAGGTGAAAATCCGTGATATAGAAATACCATATAAACAAACATTTTTTTATAGTTCAAGCCTTAAAATACACCCCCCCACACACGCTTTAAGCACATTTAAGGATATGAGTAACATAATAATAATAGGAATAATGTAGTGTACCGTTGATTCATTCAAGCCATAATGGCGAAGTCTCCGTAACGTTTTCCTTCCCTTCTTAGAAGATGTTGGATGCTTAAGAGTCATTGTAGGGGTTAAAACAAAATGAAACGTTCACAAAAAGTTTGCTCACAACAACAATCGGACCACAAGCAAGGTATGCATTACGCAGAGAACTAAGATGCATTGGGGACCCACGCTTTATGTTCTTGCGAGATTACACCACATTAGTAGCAGCCAATCAGAGCCCAAGAGAATGAAAATCCTGCTTTGATTGGTCGAGTCTCCTTTTTCAGCCAGTAACTGGCCTTGTAATAAATCATCTGGGTACTGTAATGCAACACTCTTTGTCTACCATAGTGACTGCTGAAAACCGTATGCTTCGTTATAAATTGGCTGCAAAGTGCATTACAGGTAGGATGTATTTATTGAATTTTTCCGTGAGCAGGGGCGTGATTGCTGAATCGCGATACAGCGGGGGAATCACTGTATGTCCATTTTGTAGAAATGGTGCCTTGTACTTGCTCTGAAGGCAAATAAGTAACAAAGTTAGGCAATGGTTTTGGTATGTGATCTGTCTTGATGGACAGGAAATGTGGGGGTCATCCTATTTTTTAACTGGCAATAGGGGATCAGGAACGTAATTCCTGGGGCCACCAGGCAGAGTTCTTGTGCCAAGGTGCTGAAAAAAAATGTTGATGACAATGGAATTGGATACAGGGACTTTTCCAGAAGGAAAACTAAGCCTTAACTGCTGTCCCTTGCCAGTCTGCCACCCAGCTTAGAGACTTGTGGTGAGCTTGAATCAGGGTATCATATGAAAAGAATATAGTGTGGGCAGAATTATTAATACAGAAAAAGAGACAATGAGAGGTAAGTGGGAGTGCATTTGTGTGTTTTGTGAGGTTTGTATTAGTTTGTGTAAGTGAATAAGCTACTCCATAAGCTTGTTCCTTATAATCATTTCCCTGTTGTGTCATTTGTATTTCTTTCATAAAGCACTGCTTTTGAGACATCTGACTTTTGTCTCACTTATATTTCGAACTAGAGAGACACACAGTGGTGCTGCCATCACAGTATGAAGCATTAAAACCATACAGACTAATCCTAATTCTGATCTAGACCTACACATAAACCATCATAGAAATACAGAATAACTAAGAAAATTATTTTTGGCAAATGTTAAAGCTGCAAATTTTATCTTCTGATAAACATAATATTCTGTGACACTTGTGCATTGAATAAACTGTGCTTCAGAGTATGCATGCCACATGCACTATTCAAGTTACTCACTAATTCCTCATACTAAATTACCTACACCTTTGATAAAATCCAGTGAGGACCTACTAGCACATTCATATGGGACTCATGAATGCAGATAACCTCAGTCAATGAAGTTAAGAAAGGTAAGCTGGTAAGCTGTTAATTTCTTAAATTCAACTAAATTACGTACTGCAATGTGCTAACTAAAATTAAAATGTTTACCCAGAGTGCTTACTGAGTTTGCAAAAACCTGGTTCATCTTGTACAACATATGACTATTGACCTCCTGTTTTCGGAAACTGAGTTAAAGGAGACATAGGGGACATTATTTACATTTACACAGGAAGTCACATTTCTGTTCTCTCTTCACAGCCAAGAAGTTGCTAACTAATCTAAAGAAGACCCTAACTTCTGCCTATTGGAAGATGTAAGATCCATTGATGTGCAAAATGCCATCTAACAACCTCATGAGTACATCTCGTAAAGATTCCAATGGTGGTCTTTTTACTGTTTTAGCCTCTTTGATTCTTGCTATTGAATTAGATTTTCCCTCTTGGAACCCCAGCTCCCTGTTTTTTTACATGTATAAACATAAATCACACAGCATGATTTAAATGCTATTGTATATGACTTATTTTTAAGCAACATATTCTGTACTTTATTCTTTCACTTGTTATTGCAATCTGTGACAATTAATGCTTGAGTCAATTATAACTGAAATTTAAATAGTTAAGACTCAACAAGTCGATCTAGAATTTCTTTTTTTTGTCTGAAAATTAGCAAATATAATTACTGCAGCATTTTAACAAGACTATTTTCCCACTTCCCTGCTCAGAATTCAAGCTCTGATGAATCTGATAATGAATAAGTACATCTGTGGTTTGTTGTATTTATTTATGATACCGTGAATGCCAAAGCTCTTTAGAAATTAGAGATTATAAACTCATGTTCTCAATGCAAGAGTACAGTATGTTGTTTTAAAATCAATGGCAGTCATCATAAACTGCAGCAGTCTGGTATTTAGAAGTACTTAAAAAGGAAATGAAATACAGGATTTCTGACACATACTGTACTGTTCACAAATTCATGAGAAATAATTGTGAAAGAAGGGGAATGGTCTATTTTTAATATTTGACTATTTTTTTTTTGCTAGATGAACCATTTGACAACATAAATAAATAAAATTATATTTAGACATTGTGCATCCACCTACCCATCCTTCCATGATCAATACCGGAATGGGCAAAGTCAGTCCTGGGGGGCCACAGTGGCTGATGGTTTTTGTTCCAACCCAGTTAGAAAACAATCCTTGCCAATAATTTAATTTCATGGCTTGTTAGTGCTTTAACTCTGCCATGTCTAGTCATTCTCATATCCTAGTTTGTTTTTTTTGCTTTCTAAGGATAGCGTTCAAATGATTTAAAGTCTAGAAGGAATGAGTAATTCTGAGTCCTTCTCTTTTTTCTCTTCACTTTCCTTCCAAGTATTTAATTAAACCAAATATGCACGATAAATACACACAGGTGTAAATGGAAACAAGCTAAATGAAGAAAGGCTGCTCTCTTTTGTCATTTGCATCTTATTGCTAATAAGGAGCAATTAAACACCAAGAATGCTGTTGTTTAAGACTAAAATAAGCAATAAGGGTTTAAAATCTTAATGGGTGAGACAACCAAAGTGAAGCGGCAGTGTTACTTGAGCAACCGAGTTGTTACAAAAACTTGCAGCCAATGTAGCCCTTTAGGAATGGCCTTCCCCATCCCTGATCAACCCCAATTTGTCCAGTTTAGAGTTGTAAGGTTAGAGGTACTAGAAATAACTGATATATAAATGTCATTTATATTGAAAAATAGTAAAACTGAAAAGCACTGAAGCAACATCTTCAGAAAAATTCAGAGTCAACGAATTGTAAGAGGTAAAATATACAAATACAGATGGGTGCAACACTGACCTAGAACTTAATTTTAAATTAAGAGAAATTACAAAAAAGAAGTAACAACTGAGCAAAATTATGTGTACTAACTTCACAAGTCAACTGTCCACTGGGTCTGGTCAACTGGCAGTTTTAATGAGAGATGGCTGAGCTATTGAATAACCAGGGTTTGAATACACTTTTTACTTAACTGGTTCACTGGCCAAGTTTGTTTACCCAGCACCTGGGGCCTCATGCATAACGCTGTGCGTAGAATTTGCACTATAACATGACGTAAGCACAAAAGCTGAAATGTGCTTACGCACAGAAAAATCCAGATGCAGGAATCTGTGCGTTCGCCAACTTCCACGTTCTTCCGCTACATAAATCCTGGTCACCATGAATAGTAACACGCGTGCACGCGTGTGCTGTCCCACCCAACTCCTCCCAGAATTACGCCTCTTTGAATATGCAAATCAATATAAATAGCCCTTAAGCTCAGCCTTCTGTGAAAAGACAATGGGAAAAGCACGGGGGAAAATATAAGAATTTTAGCGAATACCAAGTGGAGGCAAAGGAAAAACATATTTGTTGATTTAAACAGTGGTATAATCAACAAAAGGAACTTGATTGAGTGACACAGCGTGTCGGAGAAACTCGAGAGCTCAAGTTCAAAGAAGTTGTCAGATATCAAAGTCGCCATGAAAAGGGAGTCGTAGCCCACTGTCTGAGCTTATTAGGGTACAGACAAAAAAAAAATAGGCACACAGTGGGGAAAAAAGCATGAAATGTCAACTTTAATTTCGAAATTTCCACTTTAATCACGTAGTTTATTTTGTCATTAAAGTAGAACATCATAAACTTCTTAAAATCATTTAATTTACTAGTTTCTCAAATCCCATTGTAACTAAAGTAGGAAGTTAAATGCTTGTTTTGTATTTGATCTTCAATGTGCTCTATGTGTGTGAATCACTACGTGCTTCCGTTCTTTCTCTTTCCCTGACAAGACACAGAATCCATTACATTTGTGATATTACAGCTCTCTGAATAAGTAAAATACTGAGATGTATACGTGATATCACGTGATTGGAATGAAAGCATGTTATTAAACATGAGAACGCGATGGTGCAGTGATTGTTCATGTCTCACACAAGATGTTGCTGTGCCATGCGCGACCTTTGATGAAATAATTTATTGTAGCAGTACTGTCTCTTTCAAACATACTAACCTCCAATACCTGTCCTTCCTTTTCTTTCCCCAAATACCCCAACGCCACACAATCAGCTCTGTAATAGACGTTAAGCCATCTGTAAGCTTACAACGACGATTCTTCAAAACTTTTAAGGAACATTGAAATATCTTCATAGTACGTGTTTAATTATTCTATCCGTCCATCGCACCAGCCTCAGTAAATATACAGCGCAAGGCAGGGACAATACTTGAACTTGCTAGCGCTGTGGCACCGTGTCCTCACATGTCTAATTATTAACAATACAGATTATTCAAATGAAGTTAAAGTTTTATCTGTATAATATAATCAACATATTTTGCTGCATTTCATCTTAAAAATGATATCGTCATCATATGTAAATACACACTTTATAAAGTGGCGCAGGTTGTGCAATATTATAACTGTAGTGCAAGTTTACAGTGAGGTGATTGCACTTATAAGTACAAACAGTTCTACAAGGAGCAATTGATTGAGTGCGTTTATAGTTCTTGGGATATGAAACTGTTTCTGAACCGCGAGGTCCGTACAGGAAAGGGTTTAAAACGTTTTGCCGTGGCTGAGGCAGCGTGTGCTTAATGCTGTATACTAATAATTCTCTTTCCGATCAGCTGCTGCTGTGATTCCCCACTTAGATACAGTGATATAAATACTCTGAGTGGTGCAGTGAGAGTAATATGGAAAAAGATGATCCGCTGTGGCAACCCTTAAAGGGAGCAGCTGAAGGAAGAAACAGAAGAAGAAGTAGGTGCAGTGAGAGTAACAACGCTAATACAGACAGTGGCCACACTTAGTATCTGCTACAGCAGTGCTTCCCAAACTCCCACCATGGCTGCAAGTTTTTGTTCCAACCAGCTTCTGTTTTTAACTGAGCTCCTGGGCTAATAAAGTGAACTGTTATTTCCCAAGTTCTGTTTTTTGGGAACAATATACAAATTAGAAAACTAAGTGTGGTAAAAAAAAATAAATAAATTTAAATTTACCAAGCAGTTACATGGAAATAACATATTTTTTTTCTTTTTAACAATATTTTCATCTTGATTTTCATTCTACTTTTCCAGGTGTTCTAATTGTTTAATTAATCCATTATTTACTAATTAGTTGGTTTGATGCTAAAGTACATGCAGCCTTTGATTATTCAGTGTTGTTTGCCAGTGTGTCTGCTCTGCTTGTTTTTAATTGTCATTAATAAAGTACAACGAAGGAGGAAAACTGCACAGAGAAAGGGTAAAATATAATGAAATCAACAAAAGAGAGTTAAGTATTTAAATCTACAGCAAAAGCAGAAATATTTCTAAATATCTTATAAATGTAAAAACCATGTTGCAGTGCTTTTCTAAATGTAGAATAAAAGAAAAATACCAGCTAATTAAATGAGATTAGTGTTATCAGGTGTTGTCACTGATTATGACTCTGGTTGGAACAAAAACCTGCAGCCACAGGTCCCCAGAACTGAGTTTGGGAAACACTGTGCCAGAGTATACATATTACAATTCTGATCCTGTAGAGCCGCAGTGTTTGCAGGAATTTGCTCCAACCCAGTTGCTTAAATAGAAGCCAATTAAAGATCTAATTTAATTTAAGATCTTATTTAATTTCATAGCTTGTTAATGTTTTAACTCTACCATGTCTGTCCATTCTTGAATCATAGATGTTTTTTTCCCTTTCTAAGGATTCATGTATCATCCAAGAGTTTTGATACCTTAAAACTAATGAGTTCAGTTCTTCATTTTATCTTCAGTTTCCTTTGGAGTATTTAATTAAACCAAAAAGTGAATGATGAATATACACGGGTGGAAATGGAGACAAGCTAGATGTAGAACTGCTGGTTCTTCTGTTATTTATTACATCTTATTGCTAATAAGGAGCAGATGTATTAGACTAAAATAAGCAATTAAGGGTTACAAATCTTAACATCTTAATCGAGACAACTAAAACTGAAGCAGAAAAATGTCACTTGAGAAGTAAGTGCTTCATCAACAATGAATGATTTCTCATGAAGAAATTGGGTTGGAACAAAATTCTAATGCCACTGTGGCCCTCCAGGACTGACACTGCTCAGTCCTGATTTAAAAGGCCTGAGTCGTAAATGGCAACTAAATTAAGTGAAGCTAATTAGTAGCAAAAGCTAGTCACAAATTAAGAAAATGGTTAGAATGAAAACTTGCAGCCACTGTTGCTCTCCAGGATCAGAGTTGGCCACCCCTGGTATATTGTTAATTATACAGATTCATTTATAATCAAACCTGGTTAATTTATTTCTGAATCATGAGGGCTGAAGTCTTTTTTGGTAGAACATCACACAAGTTAGGTGCCAGCACAAAGGCTCATTCATGCAGACAACTACACTCACTTATACAGGATAATGTTAACGTTGCCAATTAACTTAGCATGCAAGTGGGAGGAAAGCTTGTATAACTCTGAGTCTGCTGTTGCTCTAATGCTACTGAGAGTCCTTGTTCTTTATCAGTATTTGTCATTTTCTCATCTCAGATATAGAAAACTTTGGAAGATACTGTATGAAACAGACTTATGTCTAATTTCAATCATTTGATTTGTTTTTGTTTTTTTTTCAAATTGCATTTCTGAAAGACAGCAAATTAGAAATTATAGTTTTATTGTTTCTCTTTGACTGAATTTGACATATAACCCAATGTATTATGTTGAATTTTTTTGAATATGGGCCAACCTGGTGAAATCAGCTTTACAACTAAAGCTGAATAACTTCACTTTCAGTCTACGCTTTGCACAAAAAATGGAAATTAATTACAAAGAAAGCTAGAATAAAAGAAAAAAGACAGGGGATAGAAAATGTAGTTCTTACATCTCCTGGAGGGTACAGAAACGTTGTATTTTTTTCTTTTTTTGCAGACAACTGCATAATAGGTTATGTGGTAATGTTAAAAAAACAGATTTTTGACATTCACAGTCCTTTTAGTTAGCTAATAAAAGGTGTCATTTTGCTTGATTTGTCATTGCATCCATAAAGGCTAACATGGTACAACACCCCAGTAATATAACCCTTCCCTAAAATTAACATCTAAAACAGATATTGGAAGAGGACACACTGGACTTTTTTAGGATGGGTACTCACATTATTTTGGAAAAGTGACCTGTTGGTCAAACTCTTTTTATCTGTACCGGAGGCTTTTCTTTTTTCATTTGAAGGGTGCCTTTAACATCACAACTAGCAGAACAGAGTTTAAAATGGGCCATAGTAGGAGAGTTGGCATTGACCTAAACCCTTTTATTTTCTATAAAAGTCTATGTTTTTCATAAGAATTAATTCACACTAGTAAAAAAAACTTACAACAATCTTCATTGACAATGCATTTTTCAGTCTCTTCTGTTGGCAGTGTACAAGTAGAGCCATCCTCTGGAAACTGTTTGACATATCTTTCCCTGGACCGCATGCCCATTCCGCAGGATACACTGCATGGAGACCAAGTTATCCATTCCGACATCATGCAAGTTGATGCATCTGGAAAGATGATTTAAAATAAAGTAAGGGTCATCTTTAAAATTGATATTGCATGTATTTTCTTTACAGATCTTCTTATTGTCTTATTTCTTTACAGTTATTCATATAAACAGAACTTAAACCCTACATATAGAAATGAAATGTGTCACTTTTATTCAAGCCAGTCTTACGTATGTAGTCTAAACTGCTGTAGAAATCCAACAGTAGTCAGACTGTTAACCTAACCATTGAGTCAGGCAACTCACAACACAATAAAAAAATGACAGGAATTGTGAACAAGAAAAAATATATATATATATTTTGTTTGCTTGCAAAGCAACTAAAGTAATTGATATATGGACCAAACAGGTAAGCAGTTAAATGAATGTTAACATTTTCATATACATATAGTGTATATACCAGACTCACACATACATATACGTAGTGTTGTGAAAAAGTATGTGTCCTCTTGCTGATTTCCCCTATCACTGCAAACTTCCAAAAATCCAATATTAATAAGAGGACACTTGAGTGAACAAATAACACATTTTTTTTTTATTTTTTTTACCTAATGAATACAGTCATCCAACACCAACTAACACTATATGAAATAGTACATGCCCCCAAATTAAATCACACCAATTTAAAGGACAATTAGTCAGCGGACTGAACACACTGATCTATATAAACCTCACTTATTTTGAAAATTACCATCAAAGTCAAGTGGCCAGTATTCAGAATCTAAACCACATAAAGCTATGACCAAAAGAAATTCCTGAACTAATCAAGAAAAGTTTTTATTATCTTTTTAATCTAAAAAAGGCTGCAGTATGTGTGTCTCTTCTCTGTTGCTAACACTGGTGTTGTGAAAAACTCTTGGGCCCACCGTCTCCTGGGCCCACCCTCCAATTCCAATAAAAGGTTTATTTCAGAGACTGCTCTGTGCCTGGCCAGTTTTTTTTTTTATTGCCCTATGTTTTTTATTGATTTTTGTTCAGTTAGTGTACATCATTATTTCTAACTGGGTCTGGGACTGGCAGATGGCAAAAGCTTGTGTGATACTTAGGGGATTCCCATTGGCTAAACGCTGAAATCTACTCTGATAATATGGGATATGCATATCTCAGGCATACTAAGTGCATTATATGAGGATATGTAGTTTGCAAAAAAATAATCATCAGTACTATGTAGAAATGCCACCTTTTGTGATGTATTATACTGTATATAACTGAGATGCTATCTGTTGAAGACCACTAAATCTGTGCCTGGACCACTTTGGTTACAAATGGAATCTAACTCCAGATTCTTTTAAATCATGCACTTTTCTCCCATTGGTCCCTGTGTACATTGGGTGGCAGCTGTGGCTCAAAGTCTCCTCAGTAGCACTGCCACAGGATGTTTCCAATAATGGGCTTATTTATTGAACAACTAAATATAGCAACACCAAAGTGCCTGCATGATGTTCCAATTTACTCGATTTGTAAGTCATATAGTGTGCTATGTGATATGACTTCCTCTGAACCACTGTTGTAAACATAATTGATTGAGTTGTCACACTGCATCTATTAAATTTTTCAAATGTTCCTGTCTGCACATATGATTCTGTCACTGCCTAAATAGTTCATTACATAGGAAGAGTGGGCTAACTTAATAAAGTAGCCACTTGAGGTGCAGGTTTATTACATTTCACATTCTAGGAGGAATAATTACAATTACACTGTTTTCATATTTCCATACACAAGTATTCACTCTTAATACATGTAATATACATAAACTGCATTGTCAACCACTAGGAAAGTGAACATAATATTAATTAGATATGAATCAGCCTATTTATATGACACTTGAAAATAGTGGTACTCTCACTCTTTCATTAATAACAAACTGATATCTGGTACTATTTTAGTACAAAATCAAATAAAGGCGCATGATACCTTCAATTAGACAAAGAGACTACAGAAAATAGATGAACCAAGAAAATAAATGAGCTGCACTTAGTGATAGTGTGAACCATTTCAGTCTATAATGCAACACTCTAAATCATGCATGGGCTTTGTAAATATAATTTAGTTTTCCATTCTTTTGACTAAACCCAGATAAAGGTATTCCTATAACTCAGTTTCAATTTACATAAGATTCCATTTCAAATGAACACCAATCACCATAGTGTCCATCTGTGCACTAGATAAAAAGACATATGTTGTTTGCTCAGTATAGTATAAATGAATAAAGAGACAGCAGATCCCTGCAATTGCATTGGTGTTAACATGGACATATTTGTGTGGCATCTTAAACTACATGTAATATGACAAACATATCAACATTCTGTTGTTTCAAATATCTAGAAGTCAGCCCTGAGTGGAACACCACTCACTCACATTCACCTCATTCACACAATCCCATTCACTCATATCAGATCAATTTACGGTCAGTTAATCTTTTCATAATGGCTTTGTGACGTTAGGAGAATAACTTTACAGAGACAGTGAACAGGCCAACAGCTGAACCTTGGCTCCTTGGTTGTCTACTGTACCGCAATGCTGCCTATAATTAAAATTTGATGGCCTAAAATGGCTGACTAAAAAGAAGGTCATTTTATAAAGGTGACTAACATATTGAGTTATCCAAAATGATCTCAAGGATTTCAAAATGCTTTTCTCTAGATTGAATTAGACACATTCAATTTTATTCACACATTAATTTGAGCTTTAACAAGTCTCAATATAAGCAGCTATTTTCAACTTTGCAAGCAGTGTCATGTCTAGGCATCTCCAATGCTGTTTTTTTCCTTTTGGAGCAGTGTCATGGAGGTTGTAAGGAAAACGCAGAAGAACTTTTAGAACTAAGTCTAACATCCAGGCCTATGAAAATATCCATCAGCATGGTTTCTGTAAAAGATAATTCAAAATAACTTTGAATATTATATTGTATTATTTTGCATTTTTAAAGGATAATGATTAACAAAATACTCCATTTTATATATGGAAATATTGAAGTAATTACAATTCTGAGTCTAAGAAACATTACACCTGCATATTAAAGTGTTGTCTTTAACACTAGAACCATCAAACATTTTTTCAGCACCATAGGCAGAGGTTAAACCAATAGGTACCTGAATCCTTTTGTTCTCACTTGTGACCCATCAAGTTAGCATCATGAAAGGGCACCCATACAGCTTCAGTAAAGTTAAAAATAAAGATTTTTTGGTACACATTAAATATTGTTTGTATATATTTTCACTTTAAATGTTAGCATATGTTTTCAATTAAAAATACAAAATATAACCCTCCAGGGTTGTGTTGCCGCTGGGCAGAAAATGACTTCGGTATTTATTGACATTTACTAGTGAAGACAAAAAATAATACATTCCAGTCAGCTGGGCACATAAAATAACTAATGAAGTATAAACTTTTTTGTAGAGGTAATTAAAAAATTTACAGCCATACTCACATATTTCTGAGAAAATACAAACATTTGTAAACGAGAAGCAACATGTAGTCTTATTACAAAATAAGTCTGCATCAGCAGTCGGCACAGATTTTTTTCACCTTCACGGAGACATTTTCCAGTTCTGTTTTGTTTTACTGCATGTACATCATGCAGGTGCACTGCTTTATTCTACAGGGAGCAAAGAAGACCTGAAGGTTTGCTGTGTCACGTGCAGCCTTCCAAAGTTGCAATGTTGCTAGGCATAACACAGAATATGTAGGTAAAATGCAAGCAGCATGATGGAATGATTAAAATACCGTCCACATCAACAGTTCTTTTTTCAGTGTGAGGTGCTCCCACAACCAAAATGGTGGTGCTTCAGTGACTTTTGTTTCATTGTGTTTGCTCTCTCTCATCTGTTATTGCCTCTGCACTTTATTGGAATCCGTCTCTTTGACCATTTCTTGCGTTACCTTTCAAAGTGGGATGGCTTTTCCTATTTTATTTATAGCAGAATGTACAGAGCAGGCTTGTCTTTGAGGCAAGTAGCTTATTTGCCATGTAAACTAATGATGAAAATCTTGGTAGTAACATGTCTCCCATTGCTTATAAAAGGCTCAGTGAGTCACACTCACCACAATCACAGACTATCTTTCTGTGGTAATTCTCCAGATAGGAAACAGTGCTTAGTATATATTTGTTATTTACATCTGCAGCTATGCAAAATTTGATGGCAGTCTTATTTGGCTTGTTTGTCATGTACTACATGAAATGTATCAACATTTCATCTAGAATAACTGCTCATAGATGGTTATGTGTTATCCTTACTTATAATGAAGTTCTGCACAACAGTGTCTGATAACAACTAAGCTGTCAGTACACAAAGGAGAATGAGTTGTGAGAGAAGAGTACTGTGCTTTTCATTCAGGGCTTGCTCCTTCCACAATATACTATGTTTTGTGTTCTCCTTTTGCCACGTCAAATTAATGCTGGTTTCCCAAAAAGCCAACACCATGGTGGAACTGTTCCTTTGAAGCTGTTGTTTCCAAGTTCATCTTGGCAAACAAAAAAGAACTTGGAGAACACAGATAAATGGGTTACCACAAGCCTTTGTCCTTTCGTCAAAACTCTACAACCCCTACACGAACGACCTTCCCAAGACATCATCGTGAAAATTCAACTACGCAGATGACATCTGTTGTGGGTTGTAGGAAGTCCTTTGATGAGCTGGAGTAACAGATTATTGTCACCAGTTCATCAAAAACAGTCTCAAACATCTTTCATATCATCTCGAATGAAAAAAGGATTGACAGCGACCCCAACCCAGTTCAACTTGGAGTCATTCTTGACATAACCTTGTCTTTCAAACGGCTCCTGTCCAAGGTTGCTGCTAAAATTAAGATGAGAAATAACCTACTGTCAAATGCTGGCTGGTACATTGTGAAGGACCAAAGCAAAGCTATTCAGATGTTCCTCCTTGGCTCTGTCACACTCGGTGGCTGGCTGCTGCTTTCGAGCATGGAACCACTCATCTCACTGAAAACTGGTGGAAACACACCTTAATGAATCTATGCACATCATAAAAGGTGCTCTTTGTCCAACGCCTCTTCAAGTGGCTACTGAGCTAGCTAACACAGTGCCCTCTCACATTCACTGTGATGCTGCTAATGCAGTCTTTTTAACAAAATATGACAGGCAAGACTGTTTACCCATATATGGCAACACTGTTCACCATCCAAGGCTTTGTCTCCTTTCCAGGCACCCAATTTGATGGTTGCCTAGGAATATTACTATTGCCAACACATGGAAAAAGCTATAGGAGGTAGATCTTCCTGCAAACTCTTTCCTGATTCACAACCCGAGAAAACAAGGGCCAGGATTTGACCTTCCCAGTTGGGACTGGATCACGCTCGACCACTCCTGAGCAGGATTTGGCAGATGTCCTGCAAAACTACATAGATTGGGGTATCATGACAACCTGCTCTTTTTCTGTTTACGTTAACGACTGTCCCATCCTAAAGTTAGCAGTTGGTCTTGCCATGCTTCACACAGCCTCAGCATCTGCTATTCATTGGTTGAGATAAGATAACTACATTCGCTAAAGAAACATAAGCAACAGCTAGCTGAAAAAACTGAAGAGTTGAGTTTCAGATTAGCCTATGACCTCTATTATCAGATATACTGAAACAGTGCAAGTGACTACAGTGACATATTTTCTATGATTATTGTATAGTCAACTGGAGGAGAGAGAGAGAAACAGCAATTTACATTTGAGTAACAACATAGTGTACAATAACCACAATATATTGTGGCTAAATTGGATTTTTCAAGGTGAGAATAATATACAAATGTGGACAAGAGCCTACTGGAGGAGCAAGGCAGTGGAGAATACATGTATTATCTATTAGAATTAAATAGAATTTAAGAGTTACAGCAACATGGGTATTTACAGTGCAGCAAGTTAGGAAATGTCAAGGAAGTGCAGGAGTATGAAAAGCATAGTGAATAAAATATTACAGATTTAAAAACACAACGCCAATTGGTGTTGGATGTGGAAATTCTAGTTTTAAATGGAGGGAATGCAAACAAATAGATATTTTTATCAAAGACATGACTTTACTGTACAGTATATTGTTCAGCTACTGTAAGCAAAAAGTTTATAGGAAAGATAAAACAAAAAAAAAATTATAGGCAGCATGTATCCGATAGCTGTAGGACACTTCTTCCTAAAATCAATTAAATAATCAAACACCTAACTGCACAAGCGTACCACCTGTATATATTTTGTGGTTTGTAGAGTCCTCAAAAGCACACAAACACCTAGGGAGGCAAACTAATCAAAAATACAAAGGGAATTTGTTAAGAGGAGTTTAAAATAGCAGAGAGAACTGAAAGTAGTAGCAACAGTAGAGTACAACGTACAGTAAAATTAATACTTGTCAGAACATTGCCACACTGCCGCATCATGATAAACAAAAATGTATTATTATAGCAGAAAGGTAAAAATAACAAAAACCCAATGTCCCACAGGACCTTCTTATATATGCAGTCGTTTCTGGCAGGTGGAGTGTTTCGGTCCACTTACCAACTACACTCCTCTATTGCTGTCTGTTCTTCTTCCAAACTCTAGTCTTCTTCTCCACTCCCTGGTTTTTCTTCTACCTGCAAGACAAGGTCTTGCGTATGGTCACCTACCAACTACAAGCTCCATGCTTATATGTAAAAGAAAGGCTTATAAGGCAAGCCTGGATCTGTCTTAATCTATATTAAGAGCTATGCCATAGGGGAAAGGAAAATGCAAAACCCTGGTCCAAAAAAAAACTTTAATTTAGGGGTGTCGAACTCCGGGCCTGGAGGGCCGTAGTGGCTGCAGATTTTCATTCTAACCGTTTCTTAATTAGTGACGGGCTTTTGCTGCTAATTAACATCTTTCCCTTCATTTTAATAGCCCTGTTGTATAGGATTCAGTCATCTGAATGTATTCCTTTCTTCATTAAATGACAGCCAAAAGGATATGAGATGTGAAATGAGCCAACAGATGACCAGCTAAACTGGGATTTCAAACTCCAACCAATTTCACTCCAAGCAATTTCTTAATGAGAAGCCGATTCTTGCTGTTAATTAAACCCACTATTTAATTCCACTGCTTGTTACTGCTCTCATTTTGCCACAGCAGACATTTCCAAAAATGTTGATTTTTCCGTTTTTTCTAAGAGCATCGTCAAAATGTTTTGGTGACCTTAGAGATCAACCTTACTGAGACCTTCACCTTTCTTTATTTTCAGATATTGTGTGATTGGCACAGGTGAGCTGGTCGCGGCGGCTTGATTTTTGTCTCATATTGTTTGTCCACTAATTAAGGAAAAAGAGACAACTAAGTTAATTATAAATAAGATAAAAAAGTTACTTAGCAGCAAAAACTATACACTAATTAAGAAGATGGTTAGAATCAAAACCTTCAGCCACTGTGGCCATACACGACTGGAGTTTAAGTGATTAAGAAACACAAAGCCAAAAAGACAACACTACAAAATATTAATAGAAACAAAGAACAAAACACAAAGCTAAATCCAAAAGTCCAAAATACTTAAAAATGACAGCATTTCAAAACTCAGAAAGGAAATAAACAGGAAAGGAAATCTAAATAAACCCAAACTGTAATTCTAAATCAGTCACAAACACGCCAGTAAAGTAAAAAACAAGCAAACTAAAAGCTGAAAAGGCCAAAAGACCACAAATGAGAGATATACAAAGAGTTAAGGGAGCAGATGAAACAGGACTCCAATACCTCTAGAAATCCTAATTGATGCTCAAACGTACAGTGATGTGAAAAACTATTTGCCCCCTTCCTGGTTTCTTATTCTTTTGCATGTTTGTCACACAAAATGTTTCTGATCATCAAACACATTTAACCATTAGTCAAATATAACACAAGTAAACACAAAATGCAGTTTTTAAATGATGGTTTTTATTATTTAGGGAGAAAAAAAAATCCAAACCTACATGGAAAAAGTGTGAATGTGTGAAAAAGTAATTGCCCCCTGAACCTAATAACTGGTTGGGCCACCCTTAGCAGCAATAACTGCAATCAAGCATTTGCGATAACTTGCAATGAGTCTTTTACAGCGCTCTGGAGGAATTTTGGGCCACTCATCTTTGCAGAATTGTTGTAATTCAGCTTTATTTGAGGGTTTTCTAGCATGAACCGCCTTTTTAAGGTCATGCCATAGCATCTCAATTGGATTCAGGTCAGGACTTTGACTAGGCCACTCCAAAGTCTTCATTTTGTTTTTCTTCAGCCATTCAGAGGTGGATTTGCTGGTGTGTTTTGGGTCATTGTACTGTTGCAGCACCCAAGATCACTTCAGCTTGAGTTGACGAACAGATGGCCGGACATTCTCTTTCAGGATTTTTTGGTAGACAGTAGAATTCATGGTTCCATCTATCACAGCAAGCCTTCCAGGTCCTGAAGCAGCAAAACAACCCCAGACCATCACACTACCACCACCATATTTTACTGTTGGTATGATGTTCTTTTCTGAAATGCTGTGTTCCTTTTACGCCAGATGTAACGGGACATTTGCCTTCCAAAAAGTTCAACTTTTGTCTCATCAGTCCACAAGGTATTTTCCCAAAAGTCTTTTCAATCATTGAGATGTTTCTTAGCAAAATTGAGACGAGCCCTAATGTTCTTTTTGCTTAACAGTGGTTTGCGTCTTGGAAATCTGCCATGCAGGCCGTTTTTGCCCAGTCTCTTTCTTATGGTGGAGTCGTGAACACTGACCTTAATTGAGGCAAGTGAGGCCTGCAGTTCTTTAGACGTTGTCCTGGGGTCTTTTGTGTCCTCTCAGATGAGTCGTCTCTGCGCTCTTGGGGTAATTTTGGTTGGCTGGCCACTCCTGGGAAGGTTCACCACTGTTCCATGTTTTTACCATTTGTGGATAATGGCTCTCACTGTGGTTCGCTGGAGTCCCAAAGCTTTAGAAATGGCTTTATAACCTTTACCAGACTGATAGATCTCAATTACTTCTGTTCTCATTTGTTCCTGAATTTCTTTGGATCTTGGCATGATGTCTAGCTTTTGAGGTGCTTTTGGTCTACTTCTCTGTGTCAGGCAGCTCCTATTTAAGTGATTTCTTGATTGAAACAGGTGTGGCAGTAATCAGGCCTGGGGGTGGCTACGGAAATTGAACTCAGGTGTGATACACCACAGTTAGGTTATTTTTTAACAAGGGGGCAATTACTTTTTCACACAGGGCCATGTAGGTTTGGATTTTTGTTTCTCCCTAAATAATAAAAAACATCATTTTAACAACTGCATTTTGTGTTTACTTGTGTTATATTTGACTAATGGTTAAATGTGTTTGATGATCAGAAACATTTTGTGTGACAAACATGCAAAAGAATAAGAAATCAGGAAGGGGGCAAATAGTTTTTCACACCACTGTATATGTAATGGTAGTCAAATGAAGGGCCTTGCTCCACTGCCATCAAAAACAATTTAATTTTCATTCCATTTTTAAAAGGAACCAGGGGACAATTAATAAAGGATGACTCATGAAAAAGTAAGGAACATAGAATACACAGAAAATGCAAAGCAAAATGCAAAGCAAAACACAAAGCGTTGACAAACTACTTCCAATTACACACCAGGAATTATTTTTGGATGCCCCACAAATACATGGATATGGGGAGAAGACAGGTTGTCCTTTCCAGTAAATGTGAGGACCACAACCACACTGGCTTTTAGTGAACTGTGGACTAATGATGTTTTTTCGTTAGCAAATTTTCACTAAGTAATTATGCAAATATAACGTACAATAAATTAAACATAATCATGAAAACATAAATTCAAAATAAAACACCATTCCACCCCTCACCACAGCCCCAGACAACACAAGTTAATCAAGGAGGAGAGAAAGCACAGTTGCACACAGGAAAAACCTTGTGATCATTAAGTAAAGTTAACATATGATTGTCATTTACATTTCTTGAGCTGGTTACTCCATTTATCTAGCAGCAGATAGCTGAAGAAGCATAAGGCCATAGAAAGAGGATTTCCAGAAGTAAAAGGATAAAGTATCAGGAGATTTCCAACTTAAAGCTAGGACTAAATTTATAGTGATGGTGCCTAAACAGAACAATCTCTGCAGAAAGATTCATAATACTTTAATAGGTCCTCCCATTGCCCTGCAGTATTTTGCAAAACCCTGTATTCAATATACTGTATATATATATATATATATATATATATATTGTCACACATGTGCGCATGGGAAGCAAATAAGAGTAGTACCATGCCAGACCAGGGGGTGGTGAGCTGGACTAACTCTTTCTCTTCATCCTCTGCAGACTATCCTCGGCAAATCCCATTAAGTGCCGGGCCCATTGATGACGTCACGTCCGGTACGGGGGCCCTGGATGGTGTCACTTCTGGTCTTGGCACCATCACCCCCGGTTCCAGCCCAGATTACGTCACTTCCGGTCACGGCCTTTAAAGCCATCATTTCACCAAAGTCAAACCAGTTCTGTTTTGGACATTGTACCATGCACAACTCTCTGCAAATACTTATTTTGCAGCCATGAATATTATACTGGTGGCTGCCCTAAACCTTTCATGTTTCCTGTGTCTTAATGTGACATTATATATACAAACAAACAAATATATTGACTCACACAAGGCTGTTTCTAGTGAGTTTGCATGTAGTTTATTTGAGGAACTTGTAGACTTGGGTACAACTGCCGATGCTAATGTAATGTGGACCCTGAAGGTTACTGATAGTTGTGTTGGTTCTGCTGGTGTTCCCAGGTGCACCCTGGATATCATTGAAAGGAGTTGCAGAATAAAGCTTGATGGCAACTCTGGTCTGTACCAGGAACTGAGAAGGATGGCTGTGAGGGCTCTGAGGGCAGATAAGGAGGTGTTTGTTAGAAGAATCTGTGAGCAAGTGACATATCAACTATGGTCTAGAGACCCACGTCCTGCTTACAGAGGAATCGAAGCATTACGCACATTCGTTTCTATTTCTTAGAGAGTCACATTCAGGATGGGTAATGGAACTGTCCTTATGGATGACACTGCAGTTGTGGCCCACTGGGCTGGCTATTTTGAGCAGGTGTTTAAAGCTGATCCTCCAGCTAGGATATTGGACATCTCTGGGTCCTCGGTTGTTGTGACTGTTCCTCCAATTAGCTGTGAACCACCCAATCTCACTGAGTGAGATCTGTGGTATCTGGGGTGATCTTCTCTAGGCTGGTGGTAGGGCTGTCCTCCTGGCATTGCAAGCAGTCTTTGCTTCCATTTGGGAGACAGGCATCATCCCAAATGACTGGCAACTGGGGTGATTGCCTGGATTGTGGGAAATACAGGGGGGACTTAACACTGCTCTCAGTGCCAGGTAAGGTTCTTACTAAGGTCTTCATCAATAGTATTTGTGATCACTTTCTCACCTACCAGTGACTGGAGCACCCCGCTTTTATGAACTAAGAAGTCTAGAGTCAATGGCATCCTGGCACTGAGGGTTCTCATTCAGTGCAAACATGAATATCAACAGTTTCTTTATAACCTTTGTCAATTTTCATAAAGTGTTCAATTCAGATGATTGAGTTGCCCTGTGGGACATCCCGAGACTTTGTAGGATCCCCATGAAAATGTTGGATGTCTTGGCCCACCTGTACACTGGTACTGTGACTGCAGTGCAGAGTGGAGGCAGAACTGCTGCATTTTTCCTAGTTGATTCTGGGGTTCTGGGGTGTGTTTCCTGCTCCTGCCCTGTTCAGGGAATGCGCGGACTGGGTGTTAACCAAGGTTGTGTGGTCCAGCGACTGTGGGGCATCTGTTGGTGAAGAAAGATTCACAGATCTTAACTTTGCCAATGATGCTGTGATGTTTGCGGAGTCAATGGAGGCTCTGATGGGGGCTCTTGAGAGACTGAGTGAGGCATCTGAGTGCCTGGGCTTGCACCTGCTTTAATGACTTCTTGGGTATAGCCATCAGTAGTGTGTCTATCTGTGGAGAGAGTGTTGACCTTGTCGTGAGGTTTACTAACCTTAGCAGCAACATTCATGTTTCTGGTGACTCTTCCTATGAAGTCAGTAGACGGATTGGGAGAGCATAGGGGGTCATGAGGTCACTGGAAAGGGGTGTGTGGCACCCCCTTATTCTTTACAAAAGGACAAAGGACCAAGTCTTTAGAGTCCTGCTACTTCCTGTTTTGCTATATAGTTGAGAGATATGGACGCTATCCACTGACCTGAGATTAAGACTGGACTCCTGTGCCTGTATGGAAAATCCTTGGGTATCTATGTTGTGAGGGAGTGTCAGTTATGGCACTAGGACCATGTGGTGCAATTCACTGAGGGTGATCTGGCTTGTAGGATCCTCACTGTTGAGAACCCGAGTGGCTGGACTAGGCCAACGAAATGCCCACAAAGCACCTGGCTGCAGCAGATAGATGGTCATGCCTGGGGGGTTGCCAACCGGGATTCCAAGCTGTTTTGTCATGTGGCGGGTGTAGCAATGTGCTGTACCAGTGCTCCGCAACCTGTTATTGTCTGACCTGTCATGCTACTCTCAATAGTCTGCAGGACATGTACTTCAATGTATCACAGTGTACTGTGAAGATAAACATGAACTTGAAGTATAACAATCAAAGAATATTTTAGTGAAATCTACTTTGACTATTATGTCTGCAGGTGCCTTTATTCTTCTTCTTTGATACTGAATCAGTATACTGTATACTATAACATGCTTGTCAGCTGTCTACAAAATCCTGTAAAGGGTGCATTTACAGATCAGGGTGTCTTGGCATGAAAACACTCTTTTAGAATTTAGACACAACTAAAAAAATGTGTTTTTTGAAGCATGGAGATGAATGAGGAGGACACAGTTGTGATTAAAGCATTATTGGAAAGAGGAGCTGGGAGAAATAAGTGAATCCAGCAAGCTACAGATACATTTTCTTGGTTGTTTTTAATTTCCTGGGTGTTGCAAAAATGTCAGTAGGACTCTTGCTTATAAAAAATAACTGCAATAAAGTGCATTGAGGAAATTTGTGACAGAAAGCAACATGACTCCTGTACAACATTTCTCCAACTGGTATTCACAATATCTCATACTGGCTGAGATAAATTATGTTCTTAAAAACAAAAAATAATGCTGACAGAAGTGTCAAGTAGTTGAATGAATTTGATTTCATAAACATATTTCCGAGCCAAATATTTTTTCTCTTTAATGCTTTCATAAGGTGCTTGGAAAAATTGAATGATTTGATATTTCTCTGTCTAAAATGCCAACAGCAAACCTATCACTAACATCAGCCCATATGACTCTCACTCTAAATGTTTACTATTCAACAGTTATAAATATGTATAAAATAAAATGTCTACGCATTAGAAGTAAAAGCATTTAACTAAACTGTACCTTGAACATATTATAGGTATATAACGCATTAAAAAAGGATGCTTCTACCCTAAATTGTTTTTCAAATCTCATGGACAGTACTTGCGTTTTTTCATAATTTAAATATAGAATTAATAAGCCATCAGCCAGCTGTCAGCAATTGCTTCCTTTTAAAGCAAGTGTGACATCATAACAGCAGAATTAATGTTGCCACAAGAGGTGAAATAATATCCTACTGTTGTTTAATTCACACTTTAACTTTTGCTTGTACTCATTAAAACAATAACAATCCTGCCTTATATTTTATTGAGGACTGTGCTGGTAATTATCTGAGTAGGGCTGACTAGACTTCCCTTCACTAGCAATAATTGCATTTATTTGCAACCAAGGGATGCAATCCATCCAATGAATCATGGATTCTATTAATGTGCTTTTTCATCCACAACTTTAGTGACAACTGCTCAACAGAATTCCTTATAAGGTTCATCCCAGCTGCCCTCGATCCTGGTTCAGTGCAGTTATAAAATGTGGGCCAAGTAATACATACTCAAAATTATGTATCTCAGTCATGGAACTTTCACAATTCACTTGAGATTCATACATGTGTCACACAATTTAGTGTGCTATAATATCAAATCCACTCATGATTCTCTCATGTATGAATATGGTTTATACAGTACTATGGAAACGATATGGCTGGCAGTGAGGTTGAAAAATAAGTAACAGCTCATTTCAGAGATGAGAGTTCACCTGATTATACCCTCACACCAGTGGCGGCTGCTAGTTTTTGAAACAGGGGAAGCTCATATTAGGTCTTCATCATAAAATTCATTATGTTATTTCTACGTAAATTCTGCCCTCCGTTCCTTTTGCAGAAAATGGTCTATGACCCTGTTGTACCAATTGGCCGTCTTTTCCAGGGACTTAACCAGTTTCCTCTCAATGGCCAGGAGAGCAAGGTTGCTCAAACGATCTTGGCCCATCGTGTTGCAGGTCTATGACTTGACCCGTTTTAAACAGGAGAAGCTCCTCTCTACACCTGCTGATGTAGCGCCAATTGTTGCCACTAACGACAACAGCTTGTATAGCTGAGGCATTGCACTATCCAACTCCAAGTCTTTAAAAAACACCAAGAAATCACACAGCTTACCCCTGCTCCCCTGTAAGTCATGATCTGAATATAGTACTTGAAGTTCAGATCTCAGTCTCCCTGAGTCAAAGAAATGGCCGTAACTTTTCAGCACACTTTCAAATGCCTCCTCTGGAAACACTTGTCTCATTTCATCAAATTTCCCTGCATTGACTAATTCTAACAAGCTCATGCTTTCCAAATTTGAAAAACGCTGAGAAATGTGATCCATGAGATTGTCTAGGATGGCCATGTACAAATTTCTGTAGGGGTCCAGGGTTTCCTGTAATTGTGACAGATGTCGCTTTCTAATAGGTCTCATCTCGAGGGTCTGATGTGAGATCTGCTGCTTTTGCATAAACTGCTTGATAAGCCTCCTCTGACCTCTTCTCCTTGACAAAAGCAAGGAGAGACCCAATTCTTTTTTTGCAGTAAAGAACATTCATAGCCCTTTGCTGGACAATATCAAAGACAACATCTGTCTCAAAGAATATTTGTTCATATTTGTACAACATGAACACAAACTCAAAATCCTCCAGTTTCATTATGAAGCCTTTGGCAGCATCTAATGTGTCATCATCCATGCTCTTATCCTGGGTAATCTTGTCAAAAGTCTGCAGGAGGCCATCATAATTGTTTGCCACAGTGCTCACTATCTGTGATGTGAAATTCCATCGAGTAGGAGCGTTTCTGGGCAATCTTGAAGACCCTGCAGACTCAAGAAAAGACATCCTTTTTGTGGACTTTGAAAAAAATGTGGTGAACCCAGAGAGAGATGCAAAAAATATTCTTGACTCAGGCAAGCATTTAGCACCCTGGGACAACACCAGGTTCAGTCTGTGTGCATAGCAATGCACAAACACTGCACTAGGGGCTATTACTTTAACTTTGGCCTGTAGGCCATTGAGAGATGAAGCAAAGACAGCAGCCCCATCGTAGGTTTGTGCCACAAGTTTTTCTCTAAAACTGTAGCCCTGCATGTTCTCATTTAAAACTTCAAACACAGACTGAGCATCTGACCCCCTGACACATCCAAAAATCCAATGAAGCACTCTTAAATTTTACCTGCACTATCCACATATCTAACAATGGCAGACAGTTGGGCATGGCAAGGTATGTCAGTTGCTTCATCCACCTGCCATGCAAAAAAGAAGCAGTCTGAATTTCACCTTTTATATGATTAGAAACAGTGGCTACGAGAGCAGAGATCAAGTCATTTTGGATTGAGTGGGACATACCAGAAAACACAGCTGATGACTGAAATTGTGTGGCCAAGACAGAGTCATATTTAGCTAATGTTTCTGTAAATTCCCTGTAATTCCCCTTATTTGCTGATTCACTACTCTCATCATGCCCCCTGAATGCCAGCTCCTGACGGCCAAGCAAGGAAGTCACATCAATTAGACGGTTTAGGAAGGCCCTGTTTTTTTTTTACTGTTTCATTATGTTTTGCCACCTGAATGCAAAGACCTTCATTGATTGCATGTTCAACCCTGACCCTGCCCAGACAACTTAACCTTGCACATGAACTCACATGTTCTTTGCACTTTTCACGCCTTTTGTATGCCCTGTCAAAGTTACCCAGATCCCCAAAACCCACGTTTGACCAAACACATCCCAATCCCTGAGAAGGTTTCGTCAAGAGGCATGGCCAACAGTACATTTTCTTTGTCACAGCACTTCCAGTCAGCCAGTTCACCTTGTCATACCAGGAGAGCTGAAAAGACCTGTTATTTTTTCCTGATTTTTGCACCAGATCAATCTTGGGTGTTGGTCTGCCCTGCCGTTTAATTCTGAGTCTCTCCTCGTAAGGAAGACTACTAAATGGTTTTGCCAAAAGCAGGTCAACAATATTAGCACGGTCTGCCATTATGCACAGCTTGCTAGCTGGCTAGTTTTCCCTTCCACAAGCTACTTTAATTATATGAACGAACTAACTTTACAATGCTGAAAGAAGGAGCAAAGTCAAGAACGCTAGGTTTTTTTTTTATTATTTAAAGAATGATTTGTACAAACAAAAATGGTTTATGTTACCAGCAAACAATACAGAGTGCAGCAGTTTGTCGTACAACTTCACCTGCAAATCCGCATGGGACTGAGCTTGAATCTCTGTAGTCCTGATGTATACTTAAGACATGCTGTCAATCAAAAAAGGTGTTCCGTCCTTTAAACAGCTCCTCCACTCATCAAGCAGCAGCCCAGCGTCATGGCCCGCCCACTGCTCCATTCACTCCCAGAGAAGCTGAGCTTCCCTGGAAGTGACGATTTTGGTGCATTTATCCAATCTGCAGTGAAAAAAGCTCCTTTGTGTTTGCCCATAGAGCTCCAGTGAAGCTGGGCTTCAGGAAGGTTTAACGCGCTGTGCTGCACAGAAATGTATGACAAGAAAATCGTGTCAAACAATCTACAATAAATACCCGATTCTGAACGAGCTAGTCATGAAGTTGAACGCGTTCTAGCGCACTTTTATTAAAACCAATATAAATACGACTTTTATTTTCTGACATAGTAGAGGAAGCGGAGCTTCCCTTGTAGTCTTAGAGCAGTCGCCACTGCCTCACACGTCTTCAGATATTTGTGCTACTTCTAAAGGCAGAAGTGTAGGCACCAGAATTTCTTTGATTCTAATATACTTTATTAAACCCCAAGGAAAAATTGTCTTTTCATATGACCTTTGAAAGTCATAGCGAAGGGTTGGTCATTGTACAGAGACCCTGGAGCAATTTTCAGGTTAAGAGCCTTGCTCAATGGCCCAACGGAGTAGGATCCCTTCTAGCAGTAAAGCACTCCTTTGAAAACCTCACCCATTTTCTTACAGGAGGCTCAATATTCTGCCTGACTACTTACATGCATTAGTCACATCTGATGAAGACCATGGAGCGGCTGCTGCTTCACCACCTGAGGCCACAGGTCCGCCACGCCCTCGACCCTCTGCAGTTCGCATACCAGGAGAAGGTGGGAGCGGAGGATGCCATCATCTATATGCTACACCGATCCCTCTCCCACCTGGACAGAGGCAGTGGTGCTGTAAGAATTATGTTTTTGGACTTCTCTAGTGCCTTCAACTCCATCCAACCTCTGCTCCTTAGAGACAAGCTGACTGAGATGGGAGTAGACTCACACCTGGTGGCATGGATCATGGACTATCTTACAGACAGACCTCAATATGTGCGTGTTGGGAACTGCAGGTCTGACATTGTGTTCAGCAATACAGGGGCGCCGCAGGGGACTGTACTTTCTCCGGTCCTGTTCAATCTATATACATCAGACTTCCAATATGACTCGGAGTCCTGCCACATGCAAAGGCTGATGACACTGCTATCGTGGGCTGCATCAGGAGTGGGCAGGAGGAGGAGTACAGGAAGCCAATCAAAGACTTTGTTAAATGGTGCGACTCAAACCACTTACACCTTAACACCAGCAAGACCAAGGAGCTAATGGTGGATTTTAGGAGGCCCAGGCCCCTCATAGACCCTGTGATCATCAGAGGTGACTGTGTGCAGAGGGTGCAGACCTATAAATATCTGGGAGTGCAGCTGGATGACAAATTGGACTGGACTGCCAATACTGATGCTCTATGTAAGAAAGGTCAGAGCAGACTATACTTTCTGAGAAGGTTGGCATCCTTCAACATCTGCAGTAAGATGCTGCAGATGTTCTACCAGATGGTTGTGGCGAGTGCCCTCTTCTATGCGGTGGTGTGCTGGGGTGGCAGCATAAAGATAAAAGACGCCTCACGCCTGGACAAACTTGTTAAGAAGGCAGGCTCTATTGTAGGAGTAAAGTTGGACAGTTTAACATCTGTGGCAGAGCAACGGGCATTAAGCAAACTCCTGTCAATCATGAAGAATCCACTGAACAGTGTCATCTCCAGGCAGAGGAGTAGCTTCAGTGACAGACTTTTGTCACTGTCTTGCTCCACTGACAGACTGAGGAGATCGTTCCTCCCCCACACTATGCGACTCAATTCCACCCGGGGGAGTAAATGCTAACATTACTCAAAGTTATTGTCTGCTTTTTTTATTTTTATTTTTTTTCATTTTTTCATTTTTATTACTATTTAATTTAATATTGTTTCTTTGTATCAGTATACTGCTGCTGGATTATGTGAATTTTCCCTTGGGATTAATAAAGTATCTATCTATCTATCTATCTATCTATCTATCTATCTATCTATCTATCTATCTATCTATCTATCTATCTATCACAAATAGCTAGGATTTCTATACTAACAGCTGTATATCTAATGTGAAAGATAAACTGTACCCCTTTAGAGCAAACCTAGATTTCAACACTTGTAGGCACCATCCATTGTGAAAATATCTAAATGAAGAGCCAAGCAAATAGAAATCAAATGATTACATGATGCCAGTTTGTCTTAATTTTAGAAGTAATAGTTAATACTTTGCTTGTTGTATAGTCCTCACTCAATGCTATACATTTTGACATCACTGAGACACAGACTTTTTGCAAGTGAAACAAATCCAACAAAACAGGCTGCATAAGCAGCGGGGTCTAAAGGCCAAGGCATTGAATTTTTTTTTAAATTAAATTTATTGTAATCATTCCACATAAATCAATCAATTTTTACAAAAAGTAGGTTTAAAAACAAGTCGACCCCCACCCCTGAGGGAGAGGGCATAGCCAATGGGGTAAAACTTAAGGCTTGTAAACATACCTATATTGATGAGTTTGATAAGCAATAGAGATGAATGGAGAAGAAAAAGAAATACGGAAATAATTGCTTCCTCTGTGCTTTTAAAGCTTATTCTAAAATATTATTGATTAGATCCTGCCATGTTTTGAAAAAAATCTCTACAGATCCTTTAACTGAGTATTTGATTTTTTATAATTTCAGACAGTATAAAGCATTGGTTTCCCACTGACTTAAAAGAAGAGAGTTAGGATTCTTCCAGTTTAGCAAAATAAGTCTTCGTGCCAAAAGTGTAGTAAATGCAATCACAGTATGTTTGTCCTTCTCCACTTTAAACCCATCTGGAAGAACCCAAAACAAAGCTTTTAATGGGTTAGGAGGGATTGTGACATCAAGGCTGTCTGAAAGGTAATTAAAAAGTTTGGTCCAGAATGATATTAATTTGGTTCAGGCCCAAAACATGTGACCCAGTGAGGCTGGGACTTGATTGCAGCGTTCGCAGGTTGGATCTTGCCCTGGAAACATTTTGGAGAGTTTTAGGTGAGACAGATGTACTCGATATATAGTTTTGAGCTGAATAATTGTATGCTTTGCGCATATGGAGTTCGAGTGAATTCTCTGCATTGCTATTTTCCACTTCTTTTCAGGAGGCATTGAAATTTAAGGCCAAATACTGTTATTTCTGTTCCCAATTTCGACTCGTTTGGAACCCCAAGCAAGTCACTAAATTGGTCAGAACTGTAGCTGTTATAACATAAAATGGAGACACTACAGCTTTGAATATGCTGCCTTGAGATATAGTTACTGTATATATATATATATTGTTACACACATGTGCTTAGGAGACAGTCAACAAACCCTGTGGTGAGAGAATTATCATCGAACGGGGGGTTGTTTTGTGGTAATAATGCCTCTCTCTGTGATCTTGTAGAACAAAAGAAGATAAATAAACCATTATCATCCTCAACAAACCACTTCCTGGAAAACAACATCACTACAAACCATACTTCCGGTCTTGCACTGATGATGTCACTTCCGTCCAACCAGATTGATGTCACTTCTGGTCCCACAATAATGACGTCACTTCCTGCCACATCACGTAAGTAAGTAAGCTTGTTTATCACGTCAACTTTCTGAAACCGTGAAAGGAAAGAGAGGTAGAATCTCCCTCCGGTCAGCCACGCTCCCTTTTCATGGATCATCAACACCTAAATTTTGGTTCTAATTTGTCATGGAGGCAAAGACTTGAGCTACAAACAGCTGTCTTGTCCGTTCAGGGAGTTGTAAGCGAACAATCAGGTCGCACTACGTTGATTGAACATGATATTATTACTGGCCCAGGGGTGGTTGTCAGAGAACGCCCATACAGACTTCCGGAGGCAAAGAAAGCAGAAGTGGGATTGGAAATTAGACAAATGCTAGACATGGATATTATTGAAGAAAGCTATAGTCCATGGTCTAGTCCAATCGTGTTAGTTTCCAAGCCTGACGGGTCGTGGCGGTTCTGTAATGACTTCAGGTGACTCAATCAGGTGTCCAAATTTGATGCATACCCCATGCCTCGCATGGATGATCTCCTCGGTTGGGGAATGCGCGATTCTTAACTACTCTGGATATGACGAAAGGGTACTGTCAAATTCCCTTAACGGCATCCGCTAAAGAAAAAAACGCCTTTAGTACTCCTAGTGGAAACTGGCAGTACAAGGTCCTCCCTTTTGGTTTGCACGGGGCTCCTGCGACTTTTCAACGTCTGGTGGATACATTGTTATGGCCCCACAATTCCTACAGTGCCGCCTACCTGGATGACATTGTTATCTATTCCGGCAGGTGGGAGGATCATGTACAGCAGGTGTTGTCTGTTCTATCCACACTAGCTAAAGCTGGGCTCCGTATCAACCCAAAGAAATGTTTCTTTGGGCTGGCAGAAGCCAAATATTTAGGCTGCCTAGTGGGTGGTGGTTCGGTCCAGCCACAGTATTCTAAAATTGAAGCCATTGTTAAATGGCCCCGTCCGATTACTAAGAGGCAGGTCCAAGCTTTCTTGGAATTGGTGAGTTACTATCGTTGTTTTGTTCCTCGGTTTTCCGAGAGGGCCACGCCTCTATCTAATTTAACAAAGAAAAGGGCTCCCCTAAAAGTGGTGTTAGATGATTCTGCTGAAGCTGCATTTTGTGACTTAAAATTGGCCCTTACTTCAGAACCTGTTTTGTCTTCTCCCAACTTTTCTTATCCCTTTATTCTCCAGACTGATGCACTGGACTCAGGATTAGGTGCCATGTTGAGCCAATGCATCGACGGTGCTGAACACCCCATGATATACCTCAGCCGGAAACTGCTGGATCGGGAGACTTGGTATGCGGCGGTGGAATGGGAGGCTTTGGCCATTAAGTGGGCTATAACTCAACTTCGTTACTCTCTCTTGGGACGGGAATTCACACTGGTCATTAAAAGAATAGAAAAATCTTCCAATTCATATGGGCACACCTTGGGAGTGGGACCCCCCAACAGCAGCAGAGGATGTCTGGGGGAGAAGAGAGATAAGGCAGTGAGACAAAAGGACAGCTGCTGTACAGGCTTTTAAATGTTTCAAATGCCAGGCGAGATCATCAACTGATCGAGCAAAGAGGAGGTAAAAAAAAAACTGTATTTGTTTCCCGTTGTATCACCGTTTAAGAGGGGATTTCGGAGGAGCGACCACGTCTCCTTGGGGTGCGTTCAGCCCCCTCTCCACAACGTGAGCGAGTTGGTGAGCGGATGGAGCAGGGGGCAAAGCCCTCTAATATTTTTGATCTGATTAATTTCAACAGCAGATTTTAAGGAAGCATTCTTTATCCCAATAAACACAGCACAGTGGCATAACACATACACTGTTTAGGGATGACAAAGAAAGATAACACTTAGTTTGAATGAAAGGACATTTCAGGACAGAGTACACACAAAAAAGACTTGCATTGGGATGCAGAAATATTACTGCCTAATTCAAGATGCTGTTCCTTGCAGAATGGCAGACTGATTAGATTTTTGACTAAGTCTACAAATAATTTAACTTTAATCTGACTGCAGAGAGATAATGGTTTAACTTGAAACAACTTTGACAAGTGTCTAAAAGGTTTTAAATATTCCAATAAAGGTAAATTACAAATTCTGGGCACAACCAAGGGAATGAAAACATTTTGTTTTGTTTTATATATTAAATTAGGCAAGCCTCTCAAACAATAATTGCATATTGCAAATAATGTTCTGTTGTACTGAAATGTATCATGGCAGGCAGATGGCACCTCATTTGTCAAAACTATTTTTGCTACAATGTGTCTCTAATAGAATTTGATGAATTTAATAAGAAATGGTTCCAGCCCATAAAATGTTGCATTTGTGAGCTCATTGCTGCAATTAAATTGTATTTACATGGTACACAATCACACTGTCAGAAAAAATATTTGTTCACAAGTTCTTACTTCTGAATACTGTTTGCCATCGGTAAAGGCTGATTTATGTTTCTGAATCTCTGGCATTCTGTGTTAGTTGCAACTATCAAAAGTTACACATTAGATCAATTTGTCTACAGCAAATCAAATCATAGGTGAACGGACACACGACTGAGAGTTAACATTCTTTAATGGTGACAATAAAACATCAGCAATCTACAGGGCAATTAAAAGATCAGAAGTGGTAGGATAATTAAGAGAATAAAATAGAAAGAAGTTTCATTACTTGAAGAGTTAAAGCTATTAAACAAATAAAGCACCAATGGTACAATCTGGTAATTTAACAGAGAAGGCCTTTTGCCGCCTCCAGTATGACATTCATTTATGTGTTTTTTATTGTGAAGGAGGGATTGAATCAGTTAAAAACTGGCAAATCATTCTTAGGGGTCTTTGACATAAGCTCTCACATACCCTTATATCTTTAGGATCATTTTGTTTTAAGAAATAACAGACAATTACATTGTAAAGTCAACAATAATAGTGACATGTTACTATAAAATATGCAAATTAATAAATATGTCTTTTCATAAATATTTTCAACTAGCGAATAAACTAATTTATTCAGTGCAATCCCAAGAAAATCTGACTTTATTAAAAAATATTAATGTGGGCAGTAATGCACAGGTGATATGGTATGCCTCCAACAGTTTTTTAAGCTTCCCTCATGCCTTTAACTACAAAGTATATACAGCCCTTACTGCTGGGCAAGATTCTAAGGTCAACAAAGGTATGATTATTAAAGACATATTATTTACTTATGTTTAAGTAAGTAGTGAGTATATTCTGTGGAGTTATTGTGTATATCAGTTAATATGTGTAGGCTACTGTGACAGTGCAGTTTCCCCTTAGGATCAATAAAGTATCTGTCTAATATAATGACTTTTCTTATCTGTCTATTAGTTGATCTGACTGTCTTATATAGTGTATCTTCTATCTATCTATCTATCTATCTATCTATCTATCTATCTATCTATCTATCTATCTATCTATCTATCTATCTATCTATCTATCTATCTATCTATCTATCTATTGTGGAGATCAGACCAGACACAGACAGAGACATAGACTCACAAGTCCCAAAAGCACACGTCCGGTGCACCTGGATTCTCTTCCGGCAGGCTTTTCCTGGTATGGCTAAAGTGCTGCAGTCCAAGGCTCTGGATGGTACAGGCGCCCCCTGGAGGTGACCACAGCCCCCCACAGGGTTGAGCCTCCAAGCTCAGCTCCCGCGGCCCTAATGCCAACCAGGACAGCTGCCCTCTAGTGTCCCAGGGGAGATATTGTTTCTCTCCTCATCCTTCCACTCTCCAGGCGTTCCGGCTAAGCAAGGGTCCCAGCCGTCCGCCACACTATCTATCTATCTATCTATCTATCTATCTATCTATCTATCTATCTATCTATCTATCTATCTATCTAATATAGTGTTTTTTTCCTATTTACAGTATTTATTAGTCTATCTGTCTTTTAAATAGACAGATAACCAATACTTGGATAGGAAACCATCTAGGAAAAGCATAGGTTGCTGCTGGAAGAGGTGTTGGTGAGGCCAGAAAGGAAATGGTTACCCTTTGGTCTGTGTGTGGATTCCAGTTCCCCAGCACAAGGAAACTGTGCTGTAAAAACTGGACTTATCTTTTGGATGAGATATAAAACTGAGATACTGATTCTCTGTGGTCACACAAGATCCCTGGGCATCCTTTCTAAAGAGTAGCATGCATCCTGATGTTCATGCTAAATTGCCCACCCCAATCTAGCCATTTTGGCTCCCCAATCATCCCCTGATCCTAAGTGGCTTACTATCTTTCTCACCCCTTCACCAATTTATAGCTAATGTGTAGTGAGCGGTATAAAAATTGTTGCCATCACATCATCCAGGTGGGTGCTGCACACTGGTGGTGGTTGAAGTAGCTTTCCACTCTCTATGTAAAAAGTGCTTTGGGTAATGAGAATATTGCTATTTAAATTTAAAGAGCTTTTATTATTATTATTATATAGTGTATTTTCTTACCCATCAATCTATCTATCAGTCCATTAGGAATATGGAGTAGACATGTGTGTAGAGGCATAAGGATGAAGCTAGTACGCCTGAAATTTCAAGAGAGCATACCAGCTACTACTAGCTATATCCTAGTATACGACAATAAATTGGGAATAAATAAGCAGTTTTGTTGTATTTAATAAACTAGATTTCAATAGACATGTTAATGGCACACATTAATAACCTGTAATACATTAATAAAGTGCTTCTTAAATACTCTTTTACAATTACACAAAATAAATAATGCAATCAGTTGACTGCTAAGCCTGTTGGATAGAAGGTCAAAGCTAATTAATAAAATGGAGAACAGATGCACACTCAAGGAGAAGGGGCTTGTACGAGCTACTGTACGAGCTACTTGTATGAGCTGCTGACTTTGATTCTAGTGGATTTGTCACATGCAGTATCTATGATTATTTATTTGAGTTCACTGACCCTTTATTGCTGCATGGTGTTTGTATTACTTTCCCTGATTAGCAAAAAGCACCTAGCTAAAATCGGAGGTTTAAGGGACACATACCACCCGACTTTCTAAATTCTTGAAAACTTATTAACCTGTCAAAAAAATAAACATCTTAGACTAATAGGCAATAGGAACAGAATTGACGGGGTGAGGTCGAAAAGAACACTCAAACTTTGACTTCTTTAAAAGTATTTTCTGATGGCTTGTATTTATTACAGATTGCTTTGTAAGCTGCCTTGGATAAATCAATCTGCTACATAATAACAAAAATGATAAAAAATAATAATTTTAAACAATATTGTGGAATTAGAGTCTTCCTGTTTTTATGCAACCCACCGCAGAGCCTTTGTCTCATTTACATTTATTATCTCAGAGCAGACAACACACTTGAATTTTTGCAAATTCAGCACTTCAAGAATTTTGTAAAAGTGGGAGTATAAATTGCTAAATAACACAAGACTTGAAGGTGTAAAAATGGTGAATACTGCAAAAGAGACAAATCCTTGGATTGTTAACTTCTTTGAATTAATGACAAACTTCAATGTAATAAATCAGCCATATAAACACAGTAAGGTTTAAAGGAAGCTACTTAAAGGAACTGGTGGGAGGTCACTTCCAAAATATTATTCCCTGGATGAAACAAAGTTCACCAAACAACTTGACATAAACACAATAAAGAGTGACAGGCTGGTCAAAAACCATCTAAACTACTAGGACAGAAGTAAATAAATATAGTAAAAACTATAACTTTCCACATCTGGATGTGCTTCTGTTTTTTTTTTGTTTTTTTTGTTGCTTTCCCTGGTCCATGAGATGTGCTATGTCCTAATCAGGGCCAGTTTTAGACTATTTCCATTAAGTCTAGCATGGCAATTAATTACCAGCAACTAGTGACTGATTAATTTTTAAAAAGACGTAAATGATGAAATAAAAAATGTCTGTTTTTATATGGATGACCCTGTTGGAGTGGGTGACTATGCCCCGCGACATACTACTGCCCCATCCAGTGTCATGCTTGTACTGCCTGCCTCTCCACAACCCTAGATACACAGATTAGAAAATAGATGGATTGATGGAATTACACAAAGTAATTTATAATTTGCCAGTAAATATGCTGTAAGAGAGTATTAATTGGTGCAAGCACTGCAATAGAATTACTATGTTGGATTATTAGAGTGATGTACTTCCATTATGTATAAACTGTATATGTTTAAAATGCAGCAGTCAGATTATAAAATTAACCTTCAAATAAATGTCATGTTAAGGGATTGAAAACATTTCTGGCCATGGTGAGTGCTAAAGAAATTTCAGTAGATAAGTTTATGATAAATGCAGCCCAACCCTTCAAATCCATGTCCCTCCAATTTGAACCATGAAGGACACTGCAAATACACTGAGCTGCCGCTTGTCTCTTATTTCTGAAGGCACTTAAAAGCCCAATGTATTTTTTAAAAGGCTTTATAGAAATTATTATGAAGAAAACATCAATTCAGTTTCAATGTGTTTATCCTAACCTAATGGAGAACACTATTATGTGTTTGAAGGTGAGATGTTAATAATTTGCTAGAATTTGCTGAATTACTAATACAAACTGTAACAAAAGAGCTTTAATGATAGGCGTTTCCTTTGTCAACATGTACATCACATAATATTAATCAATGCCAGTTGTCAATGGTTCATAGACTATGAACAAAGGCAACCTAAAATGGAAATTCAGAAATTTACTAAAAGAAATTGATCCATACTACAAAGTACGTCTGAAAGAATGAAGGCTCGTGATTAAGCTATTCACTCAGCCCAAGGTTTATGCGTACCGTAGGAATTCGGCTTTGCATGTTGTAACAATATGGGGATGTTTAAATGGACAAATAGGTTTCAACCAAAGCCTTGAAAAAAACTGCCTGTAGTAACTAAACCTTATACCATTGATCCATTATCAAATCCATCTGATCTGATTCAGAGTTGCAGGGACCGACACTCACTTATATTTGGACCCCAGAAGACAATCCTGGAGAGACAACATCCTTAATCATTTAACATTTGGAAGAAAGGATTCTTTATAGAACAACAGTATTCTGTTCTGAAAAACAGAATATAAAGAAGTAAATTTAAATCTTTGTAAATTTTATCTGTAATTGTAGGTAGATAATTAAATTTCCAATTTAAACAAAACAGAAACTAAATTCTACTTCTAACTGGATTATAATAAAAATGTAACAGACGCAGATTGTCAGGAGCCAGAAATAACAATCTGCTGTTTTCTCTGCACCTAACTATGAAAGCAAAACAGAATCTTGAGTACAAGATTTTCTTTCACCTGTTGCTTAAATGAGAATACTGTGCATTGGCTTACTTAACCAATATAGGCTGACAATAATGTATTATACTTCAAAATGACTGGAGACTACAAGAAATCATGCCCTGGTTTCTGTTTGATTTTAAACATTAATCAAAGTTTTTGAATGCAAAGCTAAAAATTATGGGAAAAAATATCATTAAATCAGAGAGGCAAGGTGGCACCGATGAGGCAAGGCCACACACCTGGGACAAAACAGGAGGTCAAGAAAGGACTGTGTCTGGGGGATATTTATTCCACCCAGTCCCTAGATGGCAGCGGCTCGAATATCGGTGCCTATTCAGGAACCAGCTGGGAATGCCATGAATTGTAGTCTAGCAGTGCAGCCACAAGAGGGCGATGCTGGGAGATGTATTCCCTGTTATGTGAGACTTCTGTATGACCCAGAAGTTCTTCCAGTGGGCAACAGGCCTAGAACTGGAAGTACTCCTGGGTTCTCAAAAAAAAGGGAATGTACTACCTTATACATGCAAGTCGGGAGTTGGAGGAAGGAAGGCAACACTTGACAGGATGAGAGCAGTGCAGTAGAGAGGAGAGGAAAGAGGAGAGAAAGCAATTTACAATTTGTTCTTATATAAACAGGTATTTTTGTAATAAATTGCCCTTTGAACCTGGGACTATCTAGTGTCTTCATATTTGGGGTTTGGAGCTCTCTGGCCTTCACAACTGCTAGTGATGCAGAGGTGCTGATTACCAACCCCGGAGTGCTAATGAGGCAATCAACTGAACTGTACACATCTGCACATGAACACATTATCAGCTGAACTGCATATCAGCACACCTGCACCCCCCTGGAGCTCCCTGTATTTATATAGTTAAAACTCCACATTGCCATGGACACTAATGTGCTTCACCACATCAGGTGGTTTTTTCTTATACTTAAATTAGTCAGGATTAGCTTCTACCCTAAAGCTTCGATGTTAGAGTCTTGTTTTGTATTTTGAATCGAACAAGAGTCATGTGTAGTATGTTATGTTTGAAAAATATATAAAATGAAAATAAGAATTCCTTAATTTGTATTACAGAGGAGAGAGGGGAGTTAGGAGCACGCGCTGATACAGCACATTCCTGCACCCACCATATGACAAACCAATTTAGGATCCCAGATTAGGACCTGAGCGCAGCCATGCAATGTGTGACACCTCAGCACCACACTAGTTTGGATGGGATGGAACCAGTGTGAGGCTTTTTTATGGTGGCTGGAGTGCCAATTCTGCCACCAACCCTCAAATTTTCCGTGTAAATTTGAGGGAATACATGCAAGGCTGGAAGCAGATTAATGTCATACCCAGAACAGAGCAACTTCAGGTTAAGAGCCTTGCTCAAGGGCCAAACGGAGTAGAGTCACTTTTGGCGTTTACGCGATTTGAACTGGCAACCTTCCGATTACCAGTGCAGATCCCTAGCCTCAGAGCCACTCTGCCCATTTAGAAAAAAAAACTGAAAGTAAAAGTGTTTTCAGCAAAAGATAGGATTATTGAAGCCACCTAAAGCAATTCAGGGTTGCAGGGGCCACAGCCAATCCTAGTAATGCTGGACACAAGGCACAAAACAACCCTAACTGTAGGGCAGCCTTATTTACTTATTGTATTCATTTACATGCAGTATTTTGGTTGATGCCTTTATCACAGGTGACAGTTACAACATTTCAAATAAAATTGGATACATTGTGTTTGTTTGTTTTTTTTTCCAATTTGAGCACAGGTATTTGAAGTGAATCACTCCTGGTTTGTTAAAGATTTACAGTCATGGCCCCTAGAATTTTCCCAGAAAATGCACCATGTCTCCCAAAAAATTGTTGCAATTACATATGTTTTGGTATACACATGTTTATTTCCTTTATGTACATTGGAACAACACAAAAAAACAGAAAAAATAAACAAATCTGGCATCATGTCACACAGAACTCCAAAAAATTATTGCAACCTTTTCAAAATTGTGGGTAAATCGTTTTATTTCAAGCATATGATGTTCGTTTGAACTCACCTGTGGCAAGAAACAGGTGCTGGCAATATGGGAATCACACCTGAAGCCAGTTAAAATGGAGAAAAGTTGACTCAACCTTTCAGTTGTGTGTCTGAGTGTGCCACACTTAGCATGGAGAACAGAAAGAAGAGCAGAGAATTGTCTGAGGACTTGAGAACAAAAAGTGTGGAAAAATATCAACAATCTCAAGGTTACAGGTCCATCTCCATAGATCTTCATGTTCCTTTGTCCACTGTGCGCAACATAGTCAAGAAGTTCACAACACATGGCACTATAGCTAATCTCCCTGGAAAAACTGATAAAAGACTGTAACGAAGGATAGTCTGAATGGTGGATAAACAGCCCCAATCAACTTCAAAACATATTCAAGCTGTTCTGCAGACTCAGGGTGCAACAGTGTCAGCTCAAACTATCTGTTGGCATCTGAAAGAAATGAAACGCTATGTCAGGAGAGCCAGGAGGACCCCACTACTGACACAGAAACATAAAAAAGCCAGACTGGAGTTTGCCAAAATGTACTTGAGAAAGCTAATCTTTCTGGGCGAACGTCTTGTGGACAGGTGAGACCAAGGTAGAGCTTTTTGGTAAACCTCATCATTCTAATGTTTACAGAAAATGGAATGAGGTCTACGAAGAAAACAACACAGTACCTATAGTCAAACATGGTGGAGGTTCTAAGATGTTTTGGGGATGTTTTGCTGCCTCTGGCACTGGATGCCTTGACTGTGTCTGAAGACTACCAAAAGATACTGGGGCGCAATGTAGGGCCCTGTGTCAGAAAGCTGGGTCTGCGTCAAAGGTCATGGGTGTTCCAGCAGGACAATGACCCCAAACATACCTCTAAAAGCACCCAGAAATGGTTGAAGACAAAGCGCTGGAGAGTTCTGAAGTGGCCAACAATGAGTCCATATCTAAATCCGATTGAACACTTATGGAGACATCTCAAAATTGCTGTTGGGTGAAGGTGCCTTCAAATCTGAGAGATCTTGAGCAGTTTGCAAAAGAAGAGTTGTCGGAAATTCCAGTTGAGAGGTGTCACAAGCTTGTTAATGGTTATAGGAAGCGCTTGATTTCAATTATTTTTTCCAAAGGGCGTGCAACCAAATATTAAGTTGAGGGTGCCAATAATTTTGTCCAGCCCGGTTTTTGAGTTTTGTGTAAAATGATGTAAGATTTGGCTTGTTTTCTCTGTTTTTATGTGTTGTTCCAATGCACATAAAGGAAATAAACATGTGTATACCAAAACATTTGTAATTGCAACAATTTTCTGGGGGAAATGGTGCATTTTCTGGGAAAATTCCAGGGGTGTCGATAATTTCGGCCATGACTGTAAACCCCCAAAATCATGTGAAAAAAGTCTTGTAGTGGCCCAATGTAGAGTTACCAAATCGCACAAAATGCATGCCTTTGAAAACTTGAAGACTCAAACTCCACAAAACAGTATCCAGTCCATGTCCAACTACGAGGCACTTTATGATTGGTAAGTTTAAGCTGGCCTAGTATGAGTGAGTATGTGCATATGAATGTGCCTTGTGATGAACTGGCCCCCCAAAAAGAACTGCTTCCTAGTTTACAGTGTTACTTCTGGGATTGGCCCAGACTCCCACAAACCTGTCCTGGATTAGGCAAGTTTGTAAATGGATTTAATAATGTATCCTTTGGAGAATGTAAGAAGATTTTGGCCATGTTGACATACTGAATAGTGCCAAAACATCCCAGCACCAAGACACTATGGCCGAATCCCAGCCTGGTTACTGCCTGGGTGAAGTTTTGCATGTTTACCTTGTATATATGAGAGATTTTCTCTGAGGACTCCATTTTATTCCACATTCAAAAGTCTGGTTTGATTGATTGGTTTCAATAAAGTGTAGTACTATTAGTTAGAATGGGTAAGCAAGTGTCTTTATGTGTGCTCAAAGCTGCTAGAACAGGCAATAATTACAAAACATCACAATTCAAACAAATTGTAGGCCACCACAACTTTATAGCACATGTTTTTTTCAATTTACTCGAAGATGACTTTTTTATGTCATACTTAACTACTTAACTTTTCAAAGCATAAGAAGAACTAGGGATTACAGCTAGATGAGTCCTAAAATATTGCATGATTTCAAAATTATCTGGTGGCATTTTCAATTTATTTCATTTTCTTATTTCTATATCACCAATATACAGTATATATTTGTCATTATATCACTCAACTCAACATAACATTAACTAAACCAAAAAACGTAAAAACATTGAGGATGTGGGAGGCTGGAGATTATTTCAGGGGCTTCAAGCACAAAGCAGAAACCAACTCTGGACAGGGAGGCCGTCAATCGCAGACTACACTCACACAGATTTAACCAATTTAAAATGGCCAATTAACCTAACCTGTCTTTGGGATGCTATCCTATCTTTAGCCAAGTCAGAGGTTTTGTTTTATTTTTCATCTTTTTGTAACCCTTTTGTGTTTTCCAGAGGGGTTGTAGTTTGTTGTAATATTCTATAGCATATTTATTAAACTTGTGTAAAATCTAAATTTCCCCTTGGGCCAAATAAAGTGCTATCTATCCAGCACCTGTTTTACCTTTTACGTGAACTAGTTGGCAATTTTGTGTAGCAAAAGATTGGGCAGGTGGAATTTTTTTTAAACGTCACAAATCTGACATAAAAATATCTGGACTCAATATAACACTAACATGAAAAAGCTCCTTGATGGAATATACATTTCTGAGTGCTCTCAAAACACCAAGGGGGACAATTCCCCACCTCACTCTTTTGATGATACAAATAACAAAACCGGAAAAGATATACACTATATAAAAGGTTTAGAAGTGCTATTTACAGTTACCTGTACACCTAGGGTTCAAAAAGTGTTAGGAAAGATACTACATCTGTTTATTGTCATGCACACGCACATAGGAAATATCTTTCCCTGTGCAGAAAGGGGATTGTCCCACTAACACATTCTCGCTAGATGCTCACTAGCTGGAAGAAGATTGATCAAGCTTACTCCATGAAGTCCTGTCCCTTTCAGGTCAACAATATAGTGTAAGCTGGAAGGGTGATTGCACCCCAAGAGGACACAGACGCCCCTGGGAATACCCCTGAAACACAATCTACCTTCACATTGCTCCTTACCCTTCTCACTTGCACATAACACGTAATAAAGCCCTCACGCGGTAGCCTACTCTGCTTACTTAAAAGCCTTGTGCAGAGCCTGTCAGTTTTGAAATCGATTGTTTTGCTTTTATCTCTCTCTCTCTGACATTCTCTGCTCCTAGCGGAACTGTCATCTCTGAGTTGTCATGGAACATGGCTTTTGAAAAAGAAACAAATGTTTGTTTGCAGTGTTTGAATAAAATTCCTGTTTTCTGTGACCCAAGCGTGACAAGTGGTACCAGGTGTGGTTGCACAGTTGGACTTATTTCAAATGGCTAAATTTTGCACTTAACGACTGGAAACTAAACATGGATGGCCCAATCCGTGCGCAAATTCAAGATTTGATACATAAAGTGCACAGCTGGTTTGAAGGAGACGTGATGGAAAAAGTTGTCATGAATATATTACTGGCCGGGATACCTACAGTTCTTGGAGATGAATTTCTGTGTCATGATATTAAACCATTAACGATTATGTCCAGACGATTGGAGGGTTCACAGTCTGCTTGGAGAAAGAGCGGTGGATTTGGTGCTGTTTCACAACCTGTGAACGAACGTCCAGGACATTCTAATCGCTTCGATCGACAGCTACAACATCGACAAGCTGCAGGACCTGAAAATCAAATGGGGTCAAGTAGGACCCCGGGAAATCCAGTCGTAGATGAGATGCCTATTTCTGGGGAGACGGCAGCAACAGGCCGGGGAAGCCGAGGACGTTGCAGAGGATATTTCAGCAGCGGAGCCGACCGTAGATGTTTCTGGTGTGATCAACCCGGCCACTTGGCAAGAGAATGTCTCTTGTCTCTAGCTCAATCAATGGAAACTGGACTGGCCAAGGTTAGTTGCTCAAATATTACATATTCTTCAGATGAAAAAGATGGCTTGTTAATACCGGTGAAATTGGGGGGCCGAGAGGTCTCAGCATTGTTGGATTTTGGCAGTGATCTTTGTGTTGTCAGACGAGACTGTCTTGATGAAAGATGCCTTAGTGACACAGAAACTGTAAAAATACGCTGTGTACATGGTGATGTTAAAGACTATCAGACATTACTTCTTCCTTTAACATATAAGGGTCACCAGTTTAAAGTTTGGTCTGCCGTTTCAGACTCCTGCCCCTGGCCATTACTCATAGGACGGAGAAATGCCCTCTATCCTAAACTAATTAATAAATGCCGGGCACCAGTGTACCGGTCTCCTATTGAACTTAATGGGGGAAGAAAAGAAGAAAACAAGGACGAAGAATTGGTAACGGCGGGGGAAAATCTAGAGCACCAATTAGATATTGAACCCGATCTCTCCAGCGAGACGGAGGACACCTCCGACAATTTTCCAAAGTGGCAGGCTGGTCCATCTACATCTTCTCAGATTGTGAACGCCTCCGAACACAAACCGAGCAGTAGCGAACAATCAGATTTTGTGCGTTTGCAGCATTCTGATAGCTCATTAGAATATGCATTTAAACAGGCTTGCTCTGTCAATGACTCTTACTACCAAGAGCGCGATTCCAGGGGCGTGAAAACCCCGCACTTTATAGAAAAGGACGGTTGCCTTTTCAGAGTGATCTCAGATCATTTAAAGGGGGAATTTATTGAACAACTGGTTGTACCTAAAGTACATAGGGAAACTCTTTTGCATCTGGCACACTCTCACATCTTGGGAAGGCACCTCGGTGCTGACAAAACCAGAGAGCGGTTATCAAAGCGATTTTATTGGCTGAATATGGGAAAAGATGTTGAACGATTTTATACTTCATGTCCTGATTGCCAGATCGTCTCCGAATATAAGCCTTCTCGGGCTCCCCTTTGTCCTATGCCCATTTTAGAAGTTCCCTTTCAGCAGTTGGGATTAGATATTGTAGGCCCTTTACCTAAGACTAAGAATGGGTACCAATATTTGCTGGTGTTGGTTGACTATGCAACACGATATCCAGAGGTGATTGCCCTGAAAAAGGCCAACTCCTCTGCTGTAGCCAAAGCTCTGTGTGATATTTTTACTCGTGTTGGCATCCCTAGAGAAATCTTAACTGATCAAGGCACACCTTTTACTTCTCGTGTGATGAAACAATTGTGTGACAACTTTGCTATTAAGAAATTGAGTACCACTGTTTACCATCCACAAAGGAATGGTTTGACTGAGCGATTTAACAAAACTTTGAAACAGATGATCAGGCGAGTCGCTCATAATGATCCCACAACCTGGGACTCTGTCCTGCCTTTTGTTATGTACGCGGTGCGAGAATCACCACAGGCATCCACTGGCTTGAGTACGTGCGAATTGTTATTCAGCAGACGGCCACGAGGCATCCTGGATGTTGTACGAGAGGAATGGATAGGTAACGAAACAACAGCCCAAGGACCAAGCTTTGCAGATCGGGTAATTTCGTTGCAGGACAGAATTTCTATGCTTTCCTCTATTGCTGTGGAGCATCAACAATGAGAACAGGAAACTCAGAAGCGTCTTTACGATAGGCGAAGTAAGCTCTGTGAATTCAAACCTGGTGATCGTGTTTTGGTACTGGTTCCGTACGACCCACACAAATTTGTAGCTAAATGGCAGGGCCCCGCCATTATTGAGGAGTGTATGAGTCCGGTAAATTACAAGGTTAGACTACCAGGCCAGCACAAACCATTCCAGATTTTACACATTAATCTCTTGAAGGAATGGCACGACCGACCAGGTTAACACTTCCTTGCCTGCTGTTTCTCAGACTGATGTTGCCATTGGTAACGATCTTACTGACACGCAAAAGACAGAACTGTTATCATTGATCGAACGGAACACTGATGTTTTATCAGATTTACCAGGCAAGACTAACATTACAAAACATAAAATCACTACTGAACCTGATGTTCGCGTACAGATGCGGCCATTCCTGATACCGGAAGTGCGATGAAATATTGTGGGTGAAAAGGTAAAGAAGATGCTGACATTAGGTGTTTATTCACGAGAATGTGAATAAAGCTAAGGGGAAGGGTGTAAGCTGGAAGGGTGATCGTACCCCAAGAGGACACTGACGCCCTTGGGAATACCCCTGAAACACAATCTACCTTCACATTGCTCCTTACCCTTCTCACTTGCGCTATAACGCGTAATAAAGCCCTCGTGCGGTACTCTGCTTACTTAAAAGCCTTGTGCAGCGCCTGTCAGTTTTGGAATTGATTGTTTTGCTTTTATCTCATTCTCTCTCTGACATTCTCTGCTCCTAGTGGAACTGTAATCTCTGACTAGTCATGGAGCACGTTTAAGCTTTTGAAAAAGAAACAAATGTTTGTTTGCAGTGTTTGAATAAAATTCCTGTTTTCTACAGCCTCCTGTGTCTCTGTGCAAATCTGTGACCCAAGCGTGACAATAGAAACCCAAAACATCAGAAATTGGTGTCCACCGCTAGAGCTGGATGGATAAGTTCTTAGCTTTCTTTTGTGTGGCTGTATGCCACACCTTTTTACACTAATTATTTTATTTTTTTTCCATTAGAAACTAAATGCCGTTGCTTGATGGTTCCCCAATATTTTCACATATTCTGCATATTTTATCTATCTATCTATCTATCTATCTATCTATCTATCTATCTATCTATCTATCTATCTATCTATCTATCTATCTATCTATCTATCTATCTAACCCAAAAGTCCACACTCCACACAGATGGACTGGACAAGAGATTCAAATCCAAGATCAGGGACCTGGATCCTTAAGTTGGATGTTCTAACCACTGATTCACTATGCCATTCAATGTAATTAGTTATTTTAAGAAATCCAGCAAGAATTCACTGAAAATAGAAACTGGCAAAAGGTATGTTGATTAATTAAAGCATCTGCTATCTGAATTTTTGGGACAAAATACAAAGAAAAAATTACACGTTTTTACCATTTATGTGTTTATTTTCTCTCACCTTCATCACTGCATCCTGGTCCCATGCATGGTTCAAAATCTTGGGTGTGTGGGCAAGCCACACTGAGGTCAAGCTGAGCTTTGAGCATCCTCTGTCTCATTCTTTTTCCTTTTTCACAAGTAGAAGAACTACAGGCAGACCATGGGGACCAGTTGGAGTAGATGCAGGTTTCTGGTGTATCATCTATAAAAGAAAGATTTGATGAGCATTATTAAATCTCAAAGTGCAGTGCCTGACTCTATCAATTTGTCAGAAAAATGCATGCCCAGCAACCAACAGCTGCCAAGAAATTTAATGTTTAATTTATGCAAAGTCTACAGAAAACATGATTAAGTAGGGTTAAGTAACCATCATTTGGAAAGTTAGGAATTTTCCCGTTTATATTCCTAAATATCCATTAGAGAAATGTCTCAGGTGTTACACAGCACATTATATTATATACTAGGCGACACTCACAATTACATTCTGATATGCAACATGCTGAAAGAAGTGTTTTTAACAGTATAAATATCAAATTTTATATTAAATTTTATATTTCCAATAAAAAATAATCATTTCAATATATTGTAGGTCTGTTAGTTCAAGGGTATAGAGACATACCAGTATAATTCATTTATAGCAAGTATTAATATAAAAGACATTTTACTGTTAAATTATTGCTGAACAAATACTGGAAGATCAGGGGTGCATGAACAGGAAACGTTTTAATAATATGTTAGCAAAACATGCATTCATTTGTCACATTGTGAGCATATGACTGGATAATTGACATACGGATTATGTGATACAAGTAACAAGATTTTGTTCCATGGATGTTTTAATGTTGTTGGCTGTTGTTCAGTATTGGACCCATCACTGAAGCTCATTGTATCGTAAAGTTGGTGATCTTTGTGATTCTCCATTACAACATGAAATTAAAATATTTTGGCCAAAAAACATGGGGCAAGTAACAGATATAAAATATCATTTTTGAGCATTCTATTAAGCAATAAACTGGAGGTGATCCCCATAAATAGGTAAAAATCCATTATTAACATATTTTGTTGTATTTATTAGGCGTGTAATATAAGAACTAAGACCAGGAAGATGCAGAAGCAAAGTGTGAGATCAAGGAGAAAAGGCAGACTATTGATCTAATTCAAGTGTTTCTTTTCAAAATTTAGTCTGAGGACAGCACTTTTTTGTGGTTTTTGTCATGTTAAGAATCTTCTTCTTTTGGCTGCTCCTGTTAGGGGTTGCCACAGCGGATCATCTTCTTCCATATCTTTCTGTCCTCTGCATCTTGCTCTGTTACACCCATCACCTGCAAGTCTTCTCTCACCACATCCATAAACCTCCTCTTAGGCCTTCCTCTTTTATTCTTACCTGGCAGCTCTATCCTTAACATCCTTCTCTGAGTATACTCAGCATTTCTTCTCTAGACATGTCCAAACCAACACAATATCACCTCTATGACGTTGTCTCTCAACTGTCCAACTTGAGCTGACCCTCTAATGTACTCATTTCTAATCCTATCCATCCTTATCACACCCAGTGCAAATCTTAACATCTTTAACTCTGCCACCTCCACCTCTGTCTCCTGCTTTCTGGTCAGTGCCACCGTCTCCAACCCATATAACATAGCTGGTCTCACTACTGTCCTGTAGACCTTCCCTTTTACTCTTGCTGATACCAGTCTGTCACAAATTGCTCCTGACCCTACTTCCCTACTTACAATCTCTTTTCACCTCTCTTCCACAATCCCCATTACCCCATTATTATGTTGAGGATCATAGATTATATTTGGGATATCACATGGGATGATGGATCACATTAATCCCTCACTACTTTTTAGGTAAGCTTTAAGGTTTGCAAAGTTTCATGAGTTTGCCACATTTTGACAGCTAATTAATGTGCTGACTAACAGTTTTCCCGGCCCACCCTTTTCTGTTTTTCATTCTGCTGTGGTATGACAAACATGAGACACTGGATAGCCAAACTTCTCTTCTGTTTTCATAGTCCAAAACATATGTTTTCTTTCTTTCCTTGTAGTAGCATTGCATGCAAGTGCTCATTGGATGTTAATGCTTGTACACACACAATATAAGTAATATTTCATTTTGTAAACTTCCCATAAGGTCTTGTAGACTCTGTTTTGGGCCTGCTCTGACTCATTCAGTGCTGGGGCCTGGACAAGAAAGAACTTACATTTATGCCCAGGTGGCAGGGGCAAATACCTATATTTAATAATTCAGCTATTCTAATTGGAGGAGGATCATGCACCTTCCCTCCTTGATCCCATAAGGTATTGTGACATTAGGGGATATTTTTATTGATTCTGGACTGTGCTTGTTTCAGGAACCGCTTGCACGCTTCATCTGCCCTCCACCTCTTTTTATTTTTATCTCCAGTTCATGTCAGCTTTTTAAGACCAATGGTGTAGATTTGCAGTCTAATCCTACTTCCCATTTTCTATATCTCTGTCTAACTCCTATCCCAACTAGCAAAGGCCCTGTATCACCTATTCCAAAGCCTCTTATAAACCTCTTTCTGTCATTTCTTTTTGGACTAAAGACTTATCCCATTACAAAAGGGATATATGCTGGAATGCTGTGTTTAAGAATGTATGTTTGTCTTCCAAAAATCCAAACTATCAGTTTTCATAACTTCAAATCATTGACAGAATGTTCCTTACTCCTAGGCAGAGACACAAAACAGGCTTGGTATCATCAGACTTTTGTCATTCCTGTTCTCTAGACTTCCCTGGTACTTTCCTTCATGTTTTCTGATAGTGTCCAGGTGTCTTTGCCTTCTGGTCTGCAGTTGCCCATTTGCTTTCCTGCATATTATTCTGTAAAATTAGCTTTTTCCATTCAGTCATTCTCCTTGTTGATGATTCTTCCCTCTCCATTAATTATTATCCAAAGAGTGTCCTTATTATGTACCATAGCTACTAAAATCACTATTGCATCCAGACAGAAATTCCCAGAGTTGATGACAATTCAGCACTGGGTTGTTTCATTTTTTTAAATTTAATCCATTTAGAAATGTCCACTGGTGGAATTAATAATGCTTCATCTAAATCAATGAACCTGTGGAGCTAAGCCACTGATGCACTAAAAGCTTATACAGTATATAGCATCTTTTTCATTTAAATTTTTTGCACCTTTCCTGTCAAGTATCTCTAATGGTCTTATATACTGTATCTAGAGTTGAAACTCCAAAGTCCCTGGGAGGGTCAGGAGTTATGATCTTGTTAAATCTGTTTTTTTATGGTGTCACTTTTATGTTCATACGGTGGGTAATTATAAGTATGTACTTGTAGGGATGTTGTTTTTTTACTTAATTTGTATCACATTTTTGATTTGAAACAAACAAAAACCACTCATACAACACAGAAGCTTACCCTCATGACTTAAGACAAAATCAAACAAGTTTGAATTTGTTGTAGCAAGTTGTAGGTCACTATGAATGAGAAGCTGGGGATGTCACACTGACAATCATGGATGCACATTGAGACTTGCTAAGATTACATAAATGTCTATGACTGAAAATTGCTGGAAAAGATGTATAGTGTGATGGAAGATTAGCTTCTATGTTTCTGGAATGTGGGATGAAAACTAGAGTCCCTGGAAAGCAAGCTCACAAAGACTTGAGAAAAAACATAAACTACACAGGTGGTTCTTGGGTATTCAGGCTGAGGGTACTGGAACTGTAGGACAACACAACCATGGTACTGCGACAAAAGACATGTTATACACAGAAACATAATTTGTGATATTCATTTTAAACAAAAAGACTACCTTCTTCTTTCTCCTCTTGGGCTAAGTCAGCCACAATATCATCCACATTGTCAGGTACAATATTGCATTGCTCACCCTGTAAATGGAAATTCAAAACTTAGTAATGACAAATAGAGAGATACTGTAAATACACATGTAGATATCACTTCAGCATTTTAATAAAAACTCAACCTTGTGGCTGAGGTTACTGTTTTTGACAAAGCCTGTTCAAAGTAATTGCTTACTGTAAAAGCAATGCCACAGATAGAAAACAGAAAAATTATGATTTTTTTTTTAAATTTCCCATCTAAACACCATAAAAAGATGATCATGTGCAGTATAATAAGTGAAACATTTAATTATATAAAAACCTTTCAGAAATCAGTTCAAACAGTTAAATGAAATAGAGTTCATCTGTCTGTCTTTTATTCTGAAATCAAGTTCTCTTTAACACAACCTTTAATATTTTACTTTGTTCATATTCTATACATATTACCATAAAGGTTAAAGTCAGTTTTTACCAAAAACACATTTTTCAAGTGTAATTTCATCCATTAATTTTCAAAGCAGAGTTTTTTTCTGCCACTTTCAGTGTAAGCTCTGCACAGGGATCAATCTATCACAAAACACACACATAAGAGGCCAGTTTAACAAAACCAATGAGCCATACACACACACATCTATGAGATGTGAGAGTAACACTGGAGTACCTAGAGGAAAAAAAAAAACACATTCAGATATAGGGAGCATGTAAAGAGTAAAGTAAAGAGTGTTACCATCAGGGTCACCCCTGAGCCCCAACATGTTTCTAGGATAAAATAAAAGGTATGTATTCATCCACAAGCACATTCAACAGATTCACCCTTCCAAAAATCAGCCACATTAATGATAAAGTAAACCAAATCCTTCTCCTTTGTCCTTCAGTTGAGTGTTGCCTGCTGCCTCCAGACTCCGATTCATTGATGTGAGACAGCGGGCTCCCTTTTCTTTTGCCACAATGTGTCTTCCGGGCCATACAGAAAGTAAGAAGGTCCACCCTCGACAGCGTCCTCTATTGTCACCCAGGGACTCTGACAGGGTTACACTTTTGGACTCCAACTCCCAAGCACTCCTGTGGGTGTCAAAACTGGGCTGCCACATGAGGACCACTGCCACCTGGTATATGGTGGATGGAACTGCTTCTAACATTTAGCTTCCACCTCTTCTGCCAGCCAAGCCATTCATCCTTCCACTCTGGCATCCCGTCCAGGTAAGAAGCCATCCTCCTTCCCAGTTGGGATGCCTGTTCTCCTCTTACAAGGACTAACCAATATGTCACCCTTCAATTTAAACTTTCATTGGATTTTTTCTTCATTCTATTACTTACTGATTCTAATGAACATTAGAAAGAAAATGTAAAAATAAAAGCACTTCCTACAATAAATAAATACAGTAGAATAAAATTGTGATGTTTCATTATGTGGTGGCACTGTTTCTTTTGTTTGCTCTCTAGCTTGAAAGATAGCAGCTTAATCAGAAATAAGATGTCACATTTCGTAAGCAGCAGGCAAACTGTGAAATATTATGTTATTCAATCATTATCTGTAGCCTGCTTTACAGAGAGTACAATACACTGTAAAATATGTAAGTACAATACACGATATTGGATGTATGTATGTAACTACTGTCCTGTCTATATTTCCTTCAACTTTTACGGAACCAAAGAGAGGGTGGTTTAACTCTTTGAGAGCTGAATACTTTTTCAAAAAAAAACACAGTTTTCTGAAAAACACACAAAGCAATGGTTTCCACACAGAAATCAACATAAAATGTCTGTTGACACGTGCTGTGGCGGCAAGTTCATCCGGAATGTGCGGCAGGCTGGCTTCATGGGGTGGGTGTGGTAGAGGCAGTTTTCCAGTTGCAGTGCATCGCAATCTGGTTTATACCTCTTGTCATTGTAAGTGCCGGTCGTCCCAGGTGAACATTGTCATAGGCATGTCAGCTACACAAATCTGTTCAGCACCACGATCAACTGGGGACCAATCAGCTGATATTGGTACCTTATAACTGTTTTCGATCACTTCGGAGTCCAATTCAGCGATAATATGCAAAATGTCGTACACGCAATATTTTGCTTTACACATTTGTTTCGATTTCTAATTTGACGTCGATGCCATCTTTGCCATTGTTTTTTCCTCGTTACTCATGCAAGTGCAGGGAATCTCAGTCAAACCAATTAAGCTAACTTTCCGTCTAACACAGAGAGTCCAACTAAAACATAACATCAGGCTTTGTTACCGTTTACAATCGATTACAACCATCAACCCCTCCTTTTGACAAAAGTTGACATCCGCCCTGAAAAGAGTTAATAACAATCTATACTAATAAAAGGCAAAGCCCTCACTCACTCACTCACTGACAGACTCATCACTAATTCTCCAACTTCCCATGTAGGTAGAAGGCTGAAATTTGGCAGGCTCATTCCTTACAGCTTACTTACAAAAGTTAGGCAGTTTTCATTTCGTAATTCGTAAAGCCGTGGGGGGCGGAGTTTCGTGTGACATCATCACGCCTTCCACGTAATCACGTGAACTGACTGTCAACGCAGTGCGGAAGACCTCCAAAAAGCACTGAAGAAAACATGCATTATATAATAGGGAAGGCAGCGAAACAATAAGAAGCAAGCGAGTGACATATACTACCATATTCATGAGTGCTGCTACTTCGGAAAGAAAGCACGGTGTAAACCTAAACTTTAAATTAAGTTCATAGACAGGCTGCTGCTGGCGTTTCTCATGCCCACGGGTAATGCAGGATACAAGTTTAATGAGAGGACGCAGGATATAAACGAGAGTTTTGATCACTTTGTAACTAAGTTAAAATTGCAGGTGAAGGGGTGTGTTTATGCAAATTCTGAGAGACTGTGTTTGTGGGGGATTGACAGTTAAGGCGGGTGGGGGAGTCACGTCATCATCTCCCCTCCCATTTACCTCATTTCGGTCTGAGCTGAGCTCCGCGGCTAATGCCGTCTTTCGAAGCAACTTCGTCACACTGCCACCAAATACTCCCAGAAAAAATCCACAAGTTAATACACATGCTGTCTCTAGAGTTTCTCCACACTGAATCCTCCAGGCACTACTTACAAAAGGTTACATTGACAATCGTGTTACGTTATTTTTAAAATCTTTCCTTTTCTTAGCACAAGCACAGCTGAGAAGCTTCGATGCATGTGCTCCATAACGCATTAAAAAATAATGCATTTAATCACACTTTGCATTACAAGCAAAATGGAACTTTTGTCAATGCATGATTTCCTGGTACACCGATTACATTGATCAGCGCATCACGATTCATTTTACCCTCGCACCACCTTGGTTTGAGAAGAAGTCTGAAAAAATATGAGGTTCATACAGAAAAACAGATCACCAATTCAAGCTTTATGAATAATCGATTCGCCATCACTAGCCATGATTAAATGAACGGTAAAAATGTAAGAGCGAAGCGAGGGTGACTTATTTAGGCAGGCATATATATGACAGCAACACTCATGACAATGTCAATCATGTTACGTTATTATTAAAATGTTTCCTTTTCTTCTTCATTACTTCTTTAACACACTACTTCTCGCTGCAGTAGCGGTATTTTGCTATATATATATATATATATATATATATATATATAAACTGCTCAAAAAAATTAAAGGAACACTTTGAAAACACATCAGATCTGAATGGGAAAAAGAAATCCTCCTGGATATCTATACTGATATAGACTGGGTAATGTGTTAGGAACGAAAGGATGCCACATCGTTTGATGGAAATGAAAATGATCAACCTACAGAGCCCTGAATTCAAAGACGCCCCAAAAATCTGAGTGAAAAAATTATGTGGCAGGCTAGTCCATTTTGCCAAAATTTAATTGCAGCAACTCAAAATTGTACGCAGCACTTTGTATGGCCCCTGTGTTCTTGTATACATGCCTGACAACATCGGTGCATGCTTCTAATGAGATGACAGATGGTGTTGTGGGGGATCTCCTCCCAGATCTGGACCAGGGCATCACTGAGCTCCTGGACAGTCTGAGGTGCAACCTGGTGGCATTCATATATATATATATGAATGACCTCCAAAGAGCGGTGAGACTTTTGATATTGTGAACGTGTCTGCAAAAACTGGGGTCTCCTGCTCAGCAAAAGTCGAGCAGCCGGCGCGCGCGCATAGCTGTGCCGGCCTTTTAGACGCTGACTGCGCTTCTGCCTTAAGTCAAAGTGAGAATTTTTTTCATCTTCCCCCTGAGCTATAGCCCAGACAAGTGCAAATACGGGACCCCTTTTATACACCGCGGCAAAGTAATATTAAGGCGATTCGAACTTTCTTTTGCAAGTATACGATTATGAGGTCGTCAGCTCGGATTATGAAGACACGCACACGAGTGGAGGACTGACAGTGCCATCACAGCCGATTAATGGCAGGGACGTCTCACCAGTCTACACAAGACCCACCGCGACTGTCCCCAAAAGGCGATCATATCATCAGCAAACACATCTCTCTACACTATATAAAAGAAAAAGGCAACTTTCCTTTTTTACACCTCTTTTCCTTTTATCCCAAACCAAAGCCTTTCTCTCTTAACACTGCAGACGACACAAAACTAATATTCTTTAATAGCTGGTAATGCCGGTAAGGCACATTACCAGAGACAGAAATTTGAACGTTCACATAGAAAATGTAATTTCTATACCACAGCCGTCGTGTAGTGCCTTTCAAAAGGGATCAACTACCGAGAGATGATCCATATACATTTTAGCTGCTGTTAGTACTACTTACCTGTTGTGTTACACAGTCTTTTAAATGTAGTTTACCCGCAACCACTCCAGTAGTGCTCAATGTACCTGTACTTCTTAAAACTTTAATGTTTTACTGTTTAATAACTTATAGACTATATTTTATTATTTTTCCCTTGCACTCAGTGACCAAAGCTATACACACACATATAGACACATACATATATACAGTGATCCCTCGCTATATCACACTTCGACTTTCGCGGCTTCACTCTATTGCGATTTTTTTCTCATACACACTTACGTCACTACGCATGCGCTTTCTTAGAATTTTTATCTAAGCCCTACCATGGCTCCTAAACGTGCTGCTTTTTCTAAGCCTTCTGAGAATAAAACTAAGCGCCGGAGGAAGATGCTTACTATCCAGAAGAAGGTGAAACTCTTGTATATGATTAAAGATGGCAATACCCTACAAAAGCATCCTCACGCATGTGAAAAGACAGCGCCAGCAACTGCCTATCAAGATGTTCTTCAGCCGCGCACCCACCCACTGCCTACTCTTAGTACTCCTTCAGCGGAAGAAGACAACAACGCACCTGCTGAAGATACTGCACCACCTCTGAAGACTCTCCTACTGAGGTCGTGTCTTCATAGGTTAGTGGTTGTGTGCAATTAAATGTACAGTACAATAATCTACATATATAAAAGCATTCGGGATTGTCCTTCTGTCCCATGAGTGCAAAGCGTAGTGGTATTCCGCTTATTACAGACTTACTACTTGCGGCTTGAGGTACGAAGCGACACGATGTGAGCAGAGTTCTGGTGCTCTTTGTGCGTGATGCGCTGGAAAAATAGAAAAAATTATGTCTCTGGAAATAATTAATGTTGATGGAGTACAAATGCCTCACCGCGTAGTAAATATCAGGGGAGATGGTGCTTGCTTATTCTCATCTATAGCTTATTTAGTGCATGAAACTCTGTCTTTAGCGGTACAGATTCGGGCTGATATTGTACGACTTTGGACAGGCACTTGAGGGGGTAAAAAAAAAAAGATGTTATAAATGGACACTTTGATGTTCTCATTCTCTACACTTACATGCCTGATGTACACATGGAGCGCACAATAATTGAAGATAAAAGTCGGTCGCCTTAAAAGGCGAGTGCGCCTAGTAATATGATATTTGTAACATCTAATATGTCTTATTTTCTCTTATTTTGTCTAATATATTGAGTAATACGAGTGTAATGGTGACCAAAGGGTGTTGTTTCATGTCTAGAGGGCTCTAATAATGTTAAAAAACGTATTTAGAAGGTCGTAAACAGATTTTCTATACTCTAACTCGGAAAATATTTGATTTATAAATAAAGAATCCTACTTCGCGAAAATTCATTTATCACGGTAGAGTCTGGAACGGATTAATCGCGATAAACGAGGGTTGACTGTATACACATATATATACCTGTGTGTATGTTTGTATGTATGTGTATATATATATATATATATATATACACACACACACACCTATCTACATTATATATATATATACACACACACACACATACATACAAACATACATACATACATACATACACACACATATATATAATTTGCGTGTGTGTATATGTATGTATGTGTGTATATATGATGTAGATAGGTATGTATATATATATATGTAGATATGTATATAGATATGTATATATGTATATAGATATGAAGATATGTATGTATATATATGTATATATATATATATATATATATATAGATATGAGAACAACACTCATATCAATGACAAAACAATTACATTAACAATCATGTTATGCTATTTTTAAAATTTTTCCTTCTCCTAGTTGTAAAAATAAAAGGTTAGAGCACACACCAATGCCTTGTACTAAAAATGCATCATCTAGTGTGGACTTGTGAAATAATAGTATTAGTGGCCTTTGCATTAATTTTTCGTAAGTGCATTGGGGTCATGTCTTGATTTGAAGGTTTTCCATCCTTCAAGAAATTCAGAAAAATGAATTGTAGAGCCAGTGTTTCTGTTACCTCATCTTAAAAGATACTACATCATACATAATGCCAGTCCTCCTGAGGTAACTATGTATTAGAACAGGATTATTTATTACTATTTCACATGAGTGTAATGTTGCATAATAATTCTCAAATACCTTATGCACTTAATCTTATTTAATAATTCTTTATAAATTAATATTATTATTTTAAGTAATGAGATTAGTAATCTTCCACTTCGAAAAATCTTGTATGCATCTTTTCAGTATTCATTACGTAAACAAGGTGATATAAATAAAAATTATTTTTTATTTGTAGTAGACAAAAAATCAAGCACTATGAACTGTGAATTATTTTCATAAATAGTAGCAGTTGACATTTGGGCATAACTTCAAAATGTAGCTTTAGTATTTGTCTAGTGTAAAATGCATTTAATTCTTCTCAGGGATCGGTGTACCAAAGGACTATCCTGGCAACATAATGCACAATGCACAAACTAACCCTGGACATCACAGGGCATTCACTGAACACAAGCATGCACTCACACACACTCTCAAACACACACACTCTTACTTAAATCAAGATGATCTTAAATTAAACTATCACACATAAAACTGGGATGTAGCTGAAAAACCAGCATTCTCAGAGAAAAACCTATGAAGACATGAGGTGAAAGATCAGATGAAATCCCACCAGCAGCCTGCTGAGGGATTCAAACCCAGAATGTTGAATATGTTAGGTTAGGTTCGTAATTTTAGCCACAGTGGACCCCCATGACTACAGGTTTTTATTCCAGTGTGTCATTTTTACTTTTATTTGTCTCGATGTTTAGTTAAATGGTCTACAAATATTTTTAAGTATTAGTATACTTTCTCATATGTTTAACACTAGAAATACCAAAGCCTACGAAAAAACTTGTAAATCCATCCCACCTTAAATCCCTTCGCACCACTCCATCAGTGTCTTTTATCTTTTAAATATGTCGATAAGCAGCAAGAAGCCTGCTATCACATCCCCTCACCGCCGCACAGTTTCTCAGCTCAAGTCTGCTTACCTGTGTGTCAGTTGCTTAGAGTGGTATAGAGTGAGAAGTCAAGCAAAATGACACCTTTTATAAATACTATATTGTTATTTGGCACACATGCATTTCAGGTGTGTTCCGTGTCTACAACAATCCATGTAAAGACATCATGAAATCAGAAACATTTTTCATGTTTTAGTAATTACTGACAACATGTAGACATGAAGTGTATAATGTGTTAGGCCTGAAGTCCAAATATCAAATAAACACTTTTACAAAAGGTACAAATATAACAGAACAAGTGTGCTTCTATTCAAGAATATAACTGCAGAAAAATAACCTGCTTTAGGGTGCGACATTGACACCCCTTTGATACAATTGCTTTGGTGGCGCAATGGTAATAACTGTTGACTGATTATCAAAACTTCACAGGTTCGATCCTGGATGACTCCGTTTTGAGAAATGACCTGCTCTTATTCTTATTATTTTAGAATGAAAAAATACATTTGATTTGAGTCTGTAACAGCCAGTGTAAATTTATGATACTTGTAAAGGTTAGCTTTGATTTTTTTTTATTCAGTTTCATTCTCTCAGTTGCGTTCATGTTTCCCTTGATTTGACACTGCCATTTTCACATAAAGACATCCTATAACAGAGGTGAACTAAGATGATGACGAGGGTTCTACATTGGAGAAAGAATGCATATTGCACTTTTGCCATCTCTGTAATTTGTATATGTACATGGCAAGCTCTGCAGTATAGTTGTGACTTTACGTTGTAGGAAGATAAGTAAATAAATCAAGGTAAATAGGTAAATAACATTCGATCTGGCTCTTATATACAAAGTACCGTGACAGCAGCTTCCACCTGCAGCTATAGACTCTTCAATACTGGAGCGACTCTCCACGCTAGTGTTTAGATTTGGACAGTTTATGTGCCCCACAAAAAAAGTCTAACTGCATTCTCGTACTATTGCTTACCAACTGAAGTGTCAGTGTGCACTTTTCATGGCATTACACATGTATTTTTTGAGGGTGCCCATGTCGATCAAACACAGGAAGCTCTGCAGTTTACTTGTGACTTTACGGTGTGGGAAGTAAGTAAGTAAATAAAGGTAAATGGGTAAATAACATTCAATATGGTTTTAATATACAAAGTACAGCGACGGCAGCTTCCACCTGCAGCTATAGACTCTTCAGTATGCGAGCAAGTCTTCACGCTAGTGTTTTTAAATGTTTAAACGTCTTTTTACGTTTTCTTCTTAATCTTCCAAATTACTGTATGTTACCTGGAATTTAATATTGCAGGAAGCAAAATGAAGTTCCTCCAACAATATTTTTTTTTAACTTAATTTGACAAACACAGTATTTTAGACAGCTCTGTAGCTTACATCCTGTGCTGAATGCTGAGTGTCTGTGTGAGTGACTGTGCCAGTAAATGGACCAGTGCCCCATTTAGAACTCCTTACTGGCTTTGCCCGATTCTGCTGTGATAGATTGTAAATCCCCAAGATCTTGTCATTTTTAACAAGTACAACAAGACCACGTAATAGATTGCAAACAAGTAGGTAACCGGAGTTCTTAAGAGCTATAAGTACTTTTATTTCCACTAATTTCTTAATAAGATGGCAATCACTTTTGTTTATTGAAGCTTTCAATGAATTAAAATACTTGCCTTAGCTATCTGAGACCTTAGAAATTACCAACACCAAGGCTTTTACTTCTCACTGTAATTCAATAAGATGCTAAGATGCTCTTACTGTCAGCATAGCTTTTAGCACACAGAAGTTGATGGAGTCTTTATTTTTTGTTTCATTTTACTTCATGTGCTTTTTTACACCAGCAGCCAATTAACATTGAGGTGCAAATAACAAATTGTCAGATTTCTGATGCAATAAAATGAGAACAGGAACAAGGAACAGAATGTTTAATTAAATAACACCTTCCATTAACTATAAGAAGTGTCTTCTAATTATTAAAATGGACAAACTGAAAGCTTTTAGTCACTATGGCTCTCTAATCTCTGTGGTGCCTGCTCTGAATCACATTATTATTAATAGTGCGTTAAATTCCTCATTATTGGAAATGTGTATATTCTTGGAAAAGCTTGATGAGCTCTCAAAATTACTTACTGTAATATTTAAGAATGTTTCAGGCCCTCTTCCAAAGTTTAGTATTATTCACATTAATGTTACTTTGCCTTTATTAACAGTGACAAGAAAGTTGCAGGTTGGTCATTAAAACTAGGAAAAGCAAATAGTTTATCTTGTACAATTAATACAGGTAGACATAGAATATACTGCACATTTAGATTTCTGGATGTGAAAGACAGCAGCACAGTGGTTGATGTCATTGTCTCACGGGTTAATTCCTACCATCTATGACTGTCTGTGTAGACTCTGTACTTTCCACTTAGGTTTTTGTGGGCGATCTCCACATACTAAAGTGTTCCTCCCACATCTAAAGACTGCACATGTTCAGTGTGTGCTTCCAAATGCCAAGAGAGGACCAACTACAAACTGCTTCCTATATGCTATATTGTCATAGATGGCCAGGACCCTTGCCTGGCTTGGATGCAATTATTGTGGTAGGACCGGGAGATGGAGCAGACTCAGGGCATTACTTCCCTTGGGTCACAAGGTGGCAGTCCCCTTGGGTTGCTACAGTGCCACAGATTCATGCAGTTCTTCATGGGAGCTGGAGTTTGGGACAGTCCTGTTCCGGGAGTGCCGCTGGAGGTGCTTCAGGGGCTGCACAGCCATATTTCATTGGGCTTTCTGGAAGTGCTTCTGGACCACACTGTTAGGGCACTGGAAGTACTCCTGGGTACTTGAATAAAAGAAGGCAGCTGCCAATACTCAAGTCGGGAGGAAGGGGGACAAAACTTGCTGGAGGAGGAATGGAGGATGAGAGAGACAGAGAGAGATAGAGAGAAAGGAAGAAAGAAAATAAAATAAAAGAAAGAAGTGTGTTTCTTGTACTTGGTGCTTGTGTACTGTGCTGCTGTGGAGAACAAGAGAAAAGCTCTTCTCCATGTATAATAAATGTGTCCTCTGTGGAAAAAACTTGTGCCTGGTTTCTGCTTGTTTCAGGTTTCGGTGGCTGGTGCACCCTCTGCAGGACATTATATATATATATATATATATATATATATATATATATATATATATATACAGTATATATATATATATATATATATATATATATATATATATATATATATATATATATAGTACAGGCCAAAATTTTGTACACACCTCCTCATTCAATGTCTTTTTTTTATTTTCATGACTGAAGGCATCAAAACTATGAATGAACACATGTGGAGTTATGTACTTAACAAAAAAAGGTGAAATAACTGAAAACATGTTTTATATTCTAGTTTCTTCAAAATAGCCACCCTTTGCTCTGAGTACTGCTTTGCACACTCTTGGCATTCTCTCGATGAGCTTCAACAGGTAGTCACCTGAAATGGTTTTCACTTCACAGGTGTGCCTTATCAGGGTTATTTAGTGGAATTTCTTGATTTATCAATGGGGTTGGGACCAGCAGTTGTGTTGTGCAGAAGTCAGGTTAGTTGGACGATCATTTATTTTTCAACAGGACAATGACCCCAAACACACCTCCAGGCTGTGTAAGGGCTATTTGACCAAGAAGGAGAGTGATGGAGTGCTGTAAATGGTCATGAAAATAAAGAAAACACATTGAATGAGGAGGTGTGTCCAAACTTTTGGCCTGTACTGTATATATATATATATATATATATATATATATACAAATAAAAGGCAAAGCCCTCACTGACTGACTCACTCACTCATCACTAATTCTCCAACTTCTCGTGTAGGTAGAAGGCTGAAATTTGGCAGGTTCATTCCTTATAGCTTACTTACAAAATATAAGCAGGTTTCATTTCGGAATTCTACGCGTAACGGTCATAACTGGAACCTACTTACGTACATATATATGGCCATAGCCTGCAGCTCGGTCGCCATGAGAGGCGGAGTTGCGTCCCCTATTATCACGCCTCCCACGTAATTGAGTGCCTACCCATATAAGGCCGTCCGTCAGCAGCAATCCAATAGACACGCTGCCGCTAAATATTCGCAGGTGAAGGGCTGTGCTTATGCAAACGAAGATGAGATGGTCAGGGATAGACTAGTGTTTGGCACAAACTCAGCGAAAGTGCGAGAGAAACTTTTAAGTGCCGGGACTTAGCTAACATTAAATAAAGCCGTGGACATTGCAAGATCACACGAGAGAGCACAAGCACAGCTGAGAACCTTCGATGCATGTACTCCGAACGGCTCACGTGACCTGACTGTGAACGCAGAGAACAAGCAAGAGCTTCAAAGAGCGCTGAACAAAAAACGCATTACACAATTGAGAAGGCAGCAAAAGAATATGAAGCGAGTGACGCATACAAGCATATTCATAAGTGCAGCTACTGCGGAAACAAAGCACAGTGTAAACCTTAAGTTTAAATTAAGTTCATAGACAAGCACAGATGAGAACCTTCGATGCATGTACTCCGAGCGGCTCACGTGAACTGACTTTGCAGGACTGGAAAAGGTAAACCCGTGCATGCAGTGTGTGATGTCTCAGATAAAGAGGAAGACGAGCTGCTTATTGACGCAGTAGGAGAGGAACAACCCTCTGATGCTGAACAAGCCTTTGTAGACATATCAATAGGAAAGCAAGGTGTAAAGCTTAAGTTTAAATTACGTTCATAGACACGCTGCCGCTAAATATTCGCAGGCAAATCCACAACTTAATACCGGGAATGCCTGTTAAACATCTTTGATTCACGAGTACCGATTTGGGTAGTGATCACTTCAATGAATGAAACCTGTTATCTTTACAACGGTTGACAATAAAGATGAGATGGTCAGGGATAGACTAGACAAAAACAGAATGTAACTTGAACACAACACATCCTCCAAATACGAACCTGATTGAAAGAAATAATGATAATCAAATCCTTGATGACAGCAACATTCATAACAGTGACAAAACAATTACATTGACAATAATGTTACGTTATTTTTAAAATGTTTCCTTTTCTTTTTCATAACTTCTTTAACACACTACTTCTCCGCTGCGAAGCGTGGGTATTTTGCTAGTATATATCTATACTAATAAAAGGCAAAGCCCTCACTCACTCACTCACTCACTGACTCACTCACTGACTCACTCACTCACTCACTCACTCACTCACTCACTCACTCACTGACTCATCACTAATTCTCCAACTTCCCGTGTGGGTGGAAGGCTGAAATTTGGCAGGTTGATTCCGTACAGCTTCCTTACAAAAGTTGGACAGGTTTTATATCGAAATTCTACGCGTAATGGTCATAACTGGAAGCAGTTTTTCTCCATTTACTGTAATGGAGATGAGCATCAAAGCCGTGGGGGCGGAGTTTCGTGTGACATCATCACGCCTCCCACGTAATCACGCAGTACATAGAAAACCAGGAAGACCTCAAAAAAGCGCTCAAGAAAACATGCATTATATAATTGAGAAGGCAGCGAAACAATAAGAAGCGAGTTCTGCTACTTCGGAAACAAAGCATGATGTAAACCTACACTTTGAATTAAGTTCATAGACAGGCTGCCGCTGGCGTTTGTAATTTAGTGCCTGCCCATATAAGGCCATCCGTCAGCGGCAATCCAATAGCAAACTGCCACGGGTAAATATTCACGGGTGAAGGACTGTGCTTATGGAGAGGAAGATGAGATGGTCAGGGTGGTGTTTGACACAAACTCAGCGAAACTGCCAGAGAAAGTTTTAAGTGCCAGGACTAAGGTAACATTAAATAAAGCTATGGACATACACGAGATGGCACCAGCACAGCTGGGAACCTTCGATGCAAGTACACCGAGTGGCTCACGTGAACTGATGCAGTGCACAGATAAAAGCAACAGTTCCAAAGAGCTGAACAAAACCGAATTACACAATTGAAAAGGCAGCAAAAATATGAAGCGTCTGATAAGCATATTCATAAATGCAGCTACTGTGGAAACAAAGCACACGGTGGAAAAAGTCAATGTCCGCTAAAGGAAGACAGCGAAAAAAAAACCCGTGCATGCAGTTTGTCACATCACAGATAAAAAGGAAGACGAGCTGTTTATTGATGCAGTAAGGAACTAATCGATGAATGAAACCTCTTATCTTTACAACGATTGACAAACACGGAATGTAACTTGAACACATCGTACAAATACGAGCCTGATTGAAAGAAATAATGATAATCAAATCCTTGATGACAGCAACATTCAATAACACTCACAAAACAATTACTGTATATTGACAATCATGTTACGTTATTTTTAAAATGTTCCCTTTTCTTTTCATAACTTCTACTTCTCCACTGCGATACGGGTATATATATATAAATGTATATCTATAGCCCGATCTACAATACATACTTTAGCATAGACAAGCGGTGGCGCAATTGTAGAGTCTTAAGCCTCTAACGCCGACATTGAGGTTCGATTCCGAGAGGGATGTACTGACTATGTATGCGCTACCGATTCATTTTACCTTCCCATCTCCTTGGTTTGGGGCGTATGAAAAATATTAGGTTAACGCAGAATCATGTTACGTTATTTTAAAATTTTCCTTTCTTAGCACAAGCACAGTTGAGAAGCTTCGATGCATGTACTCCATAGCGTTAAAAATAACGCATTTAATCACACTTTCAATTCCAAGCAAGCGGGAACTTTTGTCAATGCATGATTTCCTGGTACATCCATTACACTGATGCACACATCACAGCTACAAAAATGTTAGAGTCGGAATAAAGCGCGTTCCTACGACTGATCATTTCGACTACCCGCGAAGCCTTGATAAAAGCATGGTTTTGTGCACACTGAAAAGCAAGCAAAATTAGATGCATTACAGAAAGCGGACTTTGTGGCTCTTACTGGGGATCATTGGACTTCCGTGACCGTTAGTAATTCTAAATACATCTAATTACAAAATGTTCAATGATCACACTGTTTTAGCCTAATGTACAAAATAATTTTGGCTAATGTTACTCAGAGTTTAAAGAGTAAGCTGGTCAAATTACCTTTTATGTTTCTGACTTATTTTTTAAGAAGAAAAACTGCACTTTATGGTGAAATTTTGGTTATTATTATTTAAAGACAATACTATTCTGAAAATGTACTTAAAGTACTTAAACTACCACTTTATTTTTAAGTCTGCCCAATTTTAACCAGGGATGATATTTTTGTTTCTGTTTTGAATTCAAATGCAGTTTAAAGCTTTTTTCAGAAATTAAAACAGCTTCAGTTTACAATATTCATGTCCATGTCTATTATTTGATTCTGTAAGCCCACTAAAACCGTTTTAAATAAAAAAAAAAACATTTGCGATTTGGGGCAAATTTACGTGTGATTACATACGATTAATCAAGATTAATTCTTACACAGCCTCTAATTAATTGGATTAATTTTTTAATCGAGTCCCACCTAATATATATATATGTAGATATGTATATGTTGTATATACAGTATGTATATATGTGTGTGTGTATATATACAGTATGTGTATATATATGTATATGTATATATATGTATGTGTGTATATGTATATATATATATATATATATATATATATATATATATATATATATGCCAGCAACACTCATGACAATTACAAAACAATTACATTGTCAATCATGTTACGTTATTTTTAAAATGTTTGCTTTTCTTTTTCATAACTTCTTTAACACACTACTTCTCCGCTGCGAAGCGCGGGTATTCTGCTAGTATATATATAAAACTAGAGATCAACAAAGAGAAAATTAGTCACTTATCTTAAAATAGTTTTTTTTTTTTATTATTTCTAAGCTTTTGACTACCTACCAGGTGTCATCATCAGAGGAAAATGATTAGACAAACAGGAATCAAAGAAAATATACAGCTGGTGAAGGGTGGGGATGTAAGGGGAGGTTGTAAGGGGGTTGGGGGTGGATTAGTAAGGTGGCATTCGGAAGGTGTTTGTCATAGAGATGATCTTCTTTTTAAGCCTGCATATACTGGGTTCAATTCCAAGTGTCTGTTAATGGTGTTTTCATTACAGAGCCATGATTCAGCCACTTCTCTTGCACTCTTAGTGTTTGCCATAAATTTTACTTTCTCAGTGTCCCACTTAAATGTGTGTCCAGTCGAACTTATTGATGTGTAAATCAGTGACCGTGGGTCCATCCTTGTGACAGCATTGCAATGTTTCTGTATACGTGTTGCTAGTCTTTTAGATGTTTGTTCCATGTATACCATCGTGCATGCATTGCATGGAATTCTGTAAACTGTGTTTCTTGCCTCTGTGATTTACTTTTTTGCATTTAGCATTGAAAAGGACAGTCTATATAGTGTTTGCCAGTTTGTGTGCTATCTTGAGCCCAGATCTGGGGCCTTATGTATAAACGGTGCGTACGCACAGAAATGTTGCGTAAGAACTTTTCCACGTTCAAATCGCGATGTATAAAACCTACACTTGGCCACGGTACCTCATGTCTTGTCGTACGCAAGTTCTCCGCTCGGTTTTGCAAACTGGCGGCACCCAGCGTCAAAGCAGTGCTACTGTTCCTGTGCGGTTACTTATTTTCATGACGCGGCTTTATAAATACACAGAAACTAACCGCATATTGTTTATTAGTGTAATGCATCTGATTGTAATTAACTCGTAACAATATAATGGTCCAGGGAACAGCCATAGTATTCCAAATGCCATAACTGCTTTAGCGTTGTTACTCTCACTTCTTCTTCTTCTTCTTCTTCTTCTTTCAGCTCCTCCCGTTAGGAGTTGCCACAGCGGATCATCTTTTTCCATATTTCTCTCACTGCACCACTCGGAGTATTTATATCACTGTATCTGAGTGTGAATCACAGCAGCAGCTGATCAGAAAGAGAATTATCGGTATACGGCATTAAGCACACGCTGTCTCAGCCACTGCAAAACGTTTTAAAGCCTTTCTTGTATGGACCTCGCGGTTCAAAACAGTTTAATCCCAAGAACTTTAAATGCAGCCAATCAAGTGCACCTTGTAGAACTGTTTGTACTTATAAGTACAATCACCCCACTGTAAACTTGCACTACAGTTATAATATCTCACAACCTGGGCCACTTTATAAAGCGCGTATTTACATATGATGACGATATCATTTTTAAGGTGAAATGCAGCAAAATATGTTTGTTAAATTATACAGATAAAACTTTAACTTCATTTAAATAATCTATATTCTTCACTGGGAGTGTCTTTAAGGATAGAATAATTAAACATGTACTACGAAGATATTTCAATGTTCTTTAAGCGTTTTGAAGAATCGGCGCTAAGCTTACAGATGGCTTAACGTCTATTACAGAGCTGATTGTATGGCGATCGGTTACTTGGGGAAAGAAAAGCACTGACTGCAGTGACGGCTACGCCAATATATATTGAATATAAAACAGAAAGATAAAATAACAACACAGCTAAAAACACAGCGACAAATTTCGACAAAAGATAAATGCTTGTGTCATGAGCACGAGGCGGCTAGTGTCTGCAACATACGTGGCCATCCACCGTGCATAAGATACTTTACTGACATTGGCGGGCGAAGGAGCCACCGATTCTTCCTCTGCCCAGTGCCACCACAAGCTTAGAGCCGCCCCTGAGTACTGCTGCAATAAATTATTTCATCGAAGTGAAACATGTTTAATAACGTGCTTTAACTCCTATCATCATGAAAATGACATCACGTATACATCTCAGTATTTTAGTTATTCAGAGAGCTGTAATATCACGAATGTAATGGATTCTGTGTCCAGTTGGAGGAAGAGAGCCGGTTTAAGAAGCAAGTAGTGATTCACACACATAGAGCACATAGAAAATCAAATACAAAACAAAGCATTTAACGTGCTACTTTAATTACGATGTGATTTTAGAAACTGGTTAATTAAACAATTTTAAGATGAATTTTATGATGTTCTACTTTAATGACAAAATAAACTACGTGATTAAAGTGGAAATGTCGAGATTGAAGTTGACATTTCGTGCTTTTTCCCCACCGTGTGGCTTTTTCTCTGTACCCTAATAAGCTTTCATATGACACTCAGACAGTGGGCTACAACTCGGCTTTCCACGGCGACTTTGATATGTGACTTCTTTTTTATTTCCGGCACTGTGCGATTTTGTGGATGTGAGCTTTCATGTTTCTCCAACACGCTATATCACTCGATCAACTTCCTTTTGTTGATTATACCACGGTTTATTTGAACAAATAGTATGTTTTTCCTTTGCCTCCACTTGGTATTCGCTGAAATTCTTATATTTTCCCCGTGCTTTTCCCATTGTCTTTTCACAGAAGGCTGCGCTTAAAGGCGATTTATATTGATTTGCATATTCAAATAGGCGTAATTCTGGGAGGATTTGGGGTGTTACATAATGCGCATGCACGAGCGTTAGTTTTCACGCTGATCGGGATTTATGTAGCGGAAGAACGTGGAAGTTGGAGTACGCACAGATTCCTGCATCTGGATTTTTCTGTGCGTAAGCACATTTCGCTTTTGTGCTTACGCCATGTTATAGTGCGAGTTCTACGAACGGCGTTATACATGAGGCCCCTGGACAGGACGTGTGCAGTACTTTACAATAGGGATACTTTACAATAAGGGACGGTATGTGCAGTGGGGCACTGAGTTGGAGTCGACTGTTTACTGAGGTCGGCGACATCTACTATATAGGCATTATTTAATAAATGTTTTGGGGTAGCCATTTGATGTGAATAAATTAAAAAGATAATGTCTTTCCTTCTTTTTTGTGTCTATTGTGTTACAATGGGTGTTAATTCTTTTAAACAGAGACCTAACACAACTCCGTTTATGTGATGAAGAGTGGTTGCTGGAAAAGTGTAGTATTTTTTCAGCAAAACAACCCTTGCAATAAATACTTGTAACTAAACCAGTGTGGTTATATCTTTCAATAGAAATGTCAAGAAAACTGATGCATCCGTTTATTTCGTTTTCCATTGTGAATTGGATTGCAGGGAATACTGAGTTGATGTGGTTGTAGAATTCATTCAGCTGGTTACTTCTTCATATGGCAAATGTGTGGGTGGTCTCATGGCCCTGGAAACCATGCAGATTTTCTTTTTTTCTCCTGTCCTCTGGAGTTTTTTTTGTTTTTTCTTTCTATATATATGTATATATATATATTCATTATTTATCATTGTAAAGCACTTTGAGCTACATCATTTGTATGAAAATGTGCTATATAAATACTGTATATGTTGTTGTTGTATCCGAAGCTTAGGTGTTTAGGTTAGGTTAGGGGGTCTTTCCAGACTGTCTTAAGACTGCTGTAGTTAAACCCCTGCTCAAGAAAAATAATCTTGACCCCTCTGCCTTTGAAAATTTTAGACCCATTTCTAACCTGCCCTTCTTAAGTAAAATTCCAGAGAAGGCAGTCATTATGGAGTTAAAGGACCACCTCAATAAACAGGCTATTCTTGATAAATTTCAGTCAGGCTTCAGAACAAATCACAGTACAGAAACTGCACTTGTTAAAGTAGTAAATGACTTGCGGGTAAATGCAGACAGAGGCCATTTATCTGTTCTCATCCTCTTAGATCTGAGTGCTGCATTTGACACCATTGATCATAATATTCTTAGAAATAGCCTTAGTCAATGGGTTGGCCTTTCTGGCAGTGTCTTAAATTGGTTTGAATCCTACCTGGCAGGGAGAAAATTCTTTGTTAGTTGTGGTAATTACAACTCGAAGACACATGATATCCGATATGGTGTTCCACAAGGCTCTATCCTGGGTCTGTTGCTCTTCTCAATCTACATGCTTCCGTTAGGTCAGATTATCTCAGGTTACAACGTGAGTTACCACAGCTATGCTGATGACACACAGCTGTACTTATCAATAGCACCTGATGACTCCTACTCTTTCGATTCACTAACACAATGTCTTACTGGTATTTCTGAATGGATGAATAGTAATTTTCTCAAACTAAATAAAGAGAAAACTGAAATTTTAGTAATTGGCAATAATGGATTCAGTGAGGTTATCAGAAATAAACTTGATGCACTAGGATTAAAAGTTAAGACGGAAGTAAAAATTTAGGGGTAACCGTTGACTGTAATCTGAATTTTAAATCGCATATTCATCAGACCACTAGGACAGCATTTTTTCACTTAAGAAACATAGCTAAAGTTAGACCTCTTATATCATTGAAAGATGCGGAGAAATTAATTCACGCTTTTGTTTTCAGTAGACTAGATTACTGTAGCGCACTCCTCTCAGGACTACCCAAAAGACATAAATCATTTGCAACGAGTGCAGAATGCAGCTGCTAGAATCCTAACTGGGAAAAGAAAATCCGAACACATTTTTCCAGTTTTGATGTCACTACACTGGTTGCCTGTGTCATTAAGGATTGACTTTAAAATACTGCTTATGGTTTATAAAGCCTTAAATAATCTCGCTCCATCTTATATATCGGAATGCCTGATGCGTTATATTCCAAATCGTAACCTTAGATCTTCAAATGAGTGTCTCCTTATAATTCCAAAAGCTAAACTTAAAAGAAGTGGTGAGGCGGCCTTCTACTGTTGTGCACCCAAAATCTGGAATAGCCTGCCAGTAGGAATTCGCCAGGCAAATACAGTGGAGCACTTTAAAACACTGCTGAAAACACATTACTTTAACATGGCCTTTTTATTACTTCACTTTAACTTAATACTGATACTCTGTATGTTCAATTCTTCATAATAATTATTCACAGTGGCTCCAAAATCCATACTGACCCCTACTCTCTCTTCTGTTTCTTTTTCCGGTTTCTTTGTGGTGGCGGCCTGTGCCACCACCACCTACTCAAAGCATCATGATGCACCAACATTGATGGACTGAAAGCCAGAAGTCTACGTGACCATCATCATCAGGTCCTTCCATGAAAACCCTAAATACAAAGAGGACTGTTTGACTTATGTTAGGTAGATTGCCCAGAGGGGACTGGGCGGTCTCTTGGTCTGGAACCCCTACAGATTTTATTTTTTCTCCAGCCTTTGGAGTTTTTTTGTTTTTCTGTCCACCCTGGCCATCGGACCTTACTCTTATTCTATGTTAATTAATGTTGACTTATGTTTATCTTTTATTGTGTCTTCTATTTTTCTATTCATTTTGTAAAGCACTTTGAGCTACATTTTTTTGTATGAATATGTGCTATATAAATAAATGTTGATTGATTGAACACAAAAACACACGAATACACATCCACATACACGCACAGATTTTGAGATTTATAAATTAGATAAACAGTCCATTGAGCCCACCAGAGACCATAACTATCTATGTGTAATATATTGTCAGAATATTCAGATTTGGTTGTTCTTAAAGATTTTACTTTTCACAGTATGACTTGGCAACTTGTTCTGTGTAGTGATGGTGAAAATATAAGTATTTACATATGCACATAATCTACCTTTAGTCAATATTCACTTCTACTCAAGTGTTCTTCCATCTTCCATATTTAATCCCCAGCAGGCCACTGGTGTTAATGTCTCTGACCAAACAATAAGAAACAGACTTCATGAGGGTGACCTGAGGGCCCAACATCCTCTAGTGGGACCTGTGCTTAATGCCCGGTACCATGCAGCTCGATTGGCATTTGCCATAAAATACCAGAATTGGCAGGTCCACCACTGACGCCCTGTGCTTTTCACAGATGAGAGCAGGTTCACCCTGAGCACACGTGACAGACGTGAAAGGTCTGGAGAACTCGTGGAGAACCTTATGCTGCTTGTAACATCGTTCAGCATCACCGGTTTGGTGGTGGGTCAGTGATGATCTGGGGAGGCATATCCATGGAGGGACACACAGACCTCTACAGGCTAGACAATGGCACCTTGACTGCCATTAGATATCGGGATGAAATCTCTGGACCCGTTGTCAGAGGGCGCCCTGATGCCTTTGAAGCCATGGCCCTCAGCACTTCCTCCACATCCGGAAGTGCTGGGGGGAAGAAGACCAGGGACACCCGGAGTGCTTAAAGGTGCGCAGCTGGTACTTCCACCACACTGGGGAGTGTCGGCGGAGGCTTGTCAGGAAGCACCTGGAGCTCGTCCGGGTGTGGATAAAAGGGGCCGCCTCCCTCCATTCGGGGGCTGGAATCGGGTGAGGAGAAGGACAGAGCTCTGGAGAAGAGGCAAAGAGGCGGCCTGAAGAGAGAAAGAGGCAATGTGAGGCCTGGAATTTGGGGGAGTTTTGTGGGTTGTGTGCACTTTATTACTTTATTACTGTAAATATTAGTGTAAATAAACATGTGGTGGTGCTTTTCAACATGTCTACCTGTCTGTGTCCGGAGCTCATTCCACTATATATATATATATATATATATAAACTATACACTATATATATATTATATAAAATTAAAACTTAAAACGCCAAATTTGGTAATCCTTTCAGAATACCAAAAAAGAACAGACTTCTTGACATATCAGTTGTTATTTTTTGGAATGTTAAACAACTTATTTATTAGCCTGAAGTAATTATGATTAGCATAGGCATCAATATGGGAAAATAATGCAATTTTGTAATGTAAACATGACAGTGCTTTTAAAATTATCAATCATTGGTAACTCCATGCATAGAGTTAAGTTTGTGCCACACAGAAAAAGAACAAGAGAATTTTGTCATCATCACCCAGATAAGGCAGCTGTATTTTATTGAATTTGGCAAGATTAAAGACCTCTGTGGACTAAAGAAACATTTTAACAGAGGCTTAAATGGATTCAGCCTCATCTTCTTCTGCTTCCTTACAGAAACAAAAGGAAAAAGGAAGAAGAATAGAGGCGAGCTAAACACAGATGTACAAACATTCTGTCATTTGTGTTTGTTTTATTGCCGCAGCGTGACAGTGTCACTGTTGGCACAAGTGTAATCCAAGTAATCATGTTACATTAGATAATGGACATACAAAGTCAGCCTGCAGGCTCTTAGCTACCTGTTTGAACTTAGCTACCTTTATTTTCTTTTCTTTATATGCCTAAAATTGATATCTAGACATCATAGACATCACTAAGTTCTGTAATGGTCAGAAAACATTTTAATGAAAAGATAACACATTCAGCCTGCAGTTAGTACAATGTCATAATAAGTAATTCTAATATCTAAGCATACCTTCAAGATCATATTAAATCAGCAAGGAATATGCCCCAGGCTTTGATGTCCATTGTCAAAGCTTTACAAATATGGTGTTATATTTAAGTGATTTAATATATAATGTGCACAGATCTAGATCTTTAATTTATTCTTATATTTAGATATATATTTATTATTATTATTTATAACGACCTTTTGTGCACTTTGCACATGCTTAGTTTGCCATTACTTCGGAGTACTGCATTAAACGAAGGCATCTGTGTTTTTTACATTCATTGTTTGTGTATTTATTTTGTCATGGTGTTTTTTTTTTTGTGTATGTTAGTGTTGACCCTTGCCTAGGCGGCACATGGGCATTGGCTGGCACTGGGTTTGAGGTCAGAAGGGACTCTTTCAAAAAGAAACAGTCTGGTGATTGGGCACTTTCCTTAGTAAGTGACACAGGTGTTAAAGACAACCATTTGGTTTGCTTATGCCAAGCTGTAAGGTTCTTTGATAGAGGCAGCTGTCCACTTGTGGATAAAGCTGAACATGTTGGATGCTATTAACGAACAGCAGAACCGCCATAAAAATACACTGTTTTTAATACTTTTTCAGCTGAAGCTGAAAAGATTCGGGTCCTGGAATCATCACTTATAGTACAGTCTCTGCAAGCCAGAATTTGCCTTGGAGCTCTTTGTTATGTCCTTCTTTAAGAACACCAAAATTATGCTTTGGATTTCAGTTGTGGACTCACAACTGTATTATATTTAAACATTTTTGATACTTAAGAAATATATATATATATATATATATATATATATATATATATATATATATATATATATATATATATATATATATATATATATATATATATCTATATATACATTAAGTAAAAAATCAAAGAAGGTGGAAGAAATGCACATTGAGTATTACATAACGAATCTTTCCTAGTCTTAATAAGAAACTATTGTAAAAATTGATCATTTTAAAGCATTTTTTAGCTCATACTACATTAAGTGACTCCTTTGCTAATGCAGTAAAATTTCAGACACTTCCTTATAGTATGGTGTCTGCTTGATGACATCACATTCTTATTAGTACTGTATTAAACCACATGTCACAAGGCTATGACATAAAATGGTGACATGAAAAGGTATAAACATAATGATAAGAATAAACAATATTATACATTCATTAATGATAATTAAAAAGAAAAGAGACTCTAGCACTTATTACATGAAAAAATAATCAACAAATAATAAAAACGTTCTTGCAACATAACTCATTTTTAGTACCTAAGCCAATTCTACTCTCATCTGTGCACAGTGTCCTTCATCCTTGTCACTTGTGGTTTGATGGCTTTATTTTCAAAGGTTATTTTATTAAAATCTAGTGTACAGTATTTTATTGATCAGTTGATCACTTTTTGAGGTTTTCTATATTAATAATACAGGTACAAATAAGCCAATGTTCTCCACCATCTCTTAGCTCTGGAAAAATGGGTTGGGCTTGATTGAAATGATTTTGTAGAGTATACTGAAATTATGTGAAAACAATTAAAAGCTGGAAATTGCCTTTTGGTCATTCCTGTAGTTTTAATGGGAGAGTTTGTCTTGAGGCACAAAAAACCTATTAATATATAAAATTACTTCAGCAGAACTATATAGTGCCTGTGGCAAATGCAGACTTCAGTTACTTAATCCTTCTGTTGTCATGGCCCTTAGTCAATGATTTTAAGAATAATGTCTTCAAACATTTCGAGAATAGAATGAGACACGCAGTTCAGAAAGACCAGTGACTCGAAAGTGAGTGTGTGTGTGTGTGTGCGGGAGCACACTGTGTGATGAACTGGTGGTCCTTCCAGGTTTGACTTCCACACTGCAGTCAATACACCAGTTAATAAAAATCAAATAAACAAAATACTTAGCTTTGTATTTTCCCCAGAAAATTCAATCCACACATTCCATTTTTTAAACCATTTTTCCATTACATAATCACAGAGAAGTTTGAGCAGCTTTGGCAAAAGCCTGAAACCATCAATCGACTACGTGACACATTCCACAAGCATGCCTTTGTTAAACATGCTGCCTTTTTAGAAATGTTTAAGCTTAGATTTTGATGAGGGTTGAATGGCATTACGCACATTTTGTTGTTTTATATTATTTAACTTGAATAAAATGAGATTGAATGATTTCCTATCATTCAGGTTATGCTTACAACATGACACTTAGCGTGTCAGGAAAATGCTCTGCCTACAACAAAATCCATTTGTGGCTGACAGGTTATTATGTTTCATTCTACAAACACAGTCTCATCTACTGGAGTTCTAAATGCTTGAAGACATTGATTCCTAAAACCTCAGTGTGCTTGAAGGCTGTGAAAAGATTAGGATCAGCTGCTGGAATAGAATCAATTTTACCACATGGAAATATTTAACCAAACAATCAGCTAGTGCATTGTGAAAAGTGCCTAATGTGAACTGCAGCTGCTCCTGACTTCTGTGGATTTCTAAATCAGAGAAGCATCCCACACTGTATGTACAGCAAAGATCATCTAATTATATATATATATGTTACGGGTAAAGCCTGAAAATTAGGCAAACCTAGCATTACCCAGGTAAAGCTTGCATTATCCAACAGACCTTGGTAAAGATGGAATTAAATATGAGTTTTCTGACTCTACCTCAGACAACCTGTCTACAGACCCACATTGCATTAAAAAACTCATCAGAAACTTCAAAAGAATTTGTTGGACAGTTATCCTATCCAAAGATCTTGCCTATACATTAATCTCCTTTCTTGCTTAATGAATCTTAGCCTGAAAAGGTCTATTAATTTTGTACAGTTAAGATGTCTTACTTAGAGGTTTTCCAATGTTGTTATTTGTCCTAGTGTTTATATAAAGACAGGGAACTCCAGTTTCTGTATTTAATCTTGCCTGAAGAACGGTCCTGAGTTGTCTCAAAAGTTTGCATATTGTAATCTTTTTAGTTATCCAATAAAATGTGTCATTTTGCTTGACTTCTGATTTTACCTTGGTAATCTCTTTAGATAATGCAAGCTTTACCTGGGTAATGCTAGGTTTATCACACAACACCTTATTAATAGTGCAACAGATAAAAGGCACCTGTTGGATAACTTGGATAAGACTCTCCAGGGGCCTCATACATACTGTAAAACCGTGCGTAGAATTCACACTAAAACATGGCATAAGGACAAAAGCGGAAATGTTCGTACGCACAAAAAAATCCAGATGCATAAATCTGTGAGAACGCCAACTTCCATGTTCTTCCGCTCCATAAATCCCAGTCAGCCTGAAAAGTAACACACGTGCACGTGCCTGCTGCCACTCCCCAAACTCCTCCCAGAATTACACCTCTTTAAATATGCAAATCAATATAAATAGCCCTTAAGCTCAGCGTTTTGTGAAAAGACAATGGCAAAAGCACGTCAATAAAAGAATTTCAGCGAATACCAAGTGGAGGCAAAGAAAAACCTACTATTTGTTTGTTTAAACAGTGGTATAAACAGCAAAAGGAAGTTGATCGAGTGACATAGAGTGTCAGAGAAACTTGAAAGATCAAGTTCACAAAGTCGCACAGTGCCTGAAATAAAAAAGTTGTCAGATATCAAAGTCGCCGTGAAAAGGCGAGTCATAGCCCACCATCTGAGTGTCATATGAAAGCTTATTAGGGTACAGGGAAAAAAATGGGCACACAGTGGGAGAAAAGCACGAAATGTCAACTTTAATCTCGAAATTTCCACTTTAATCACATAGTTTATTTTGTCATTATAGTAGAACATCATAAACTTAACTTAAAATTGCTTAATTTACTAGTTTCTCAAATCCCATCGTAACTAAAGTAGCACATTAAATTCTTTGTTTTGTGCTCTATGTGTGTGAATCACTATGTGCTTCTTAAACAGGCTTTCTCTTCCTCCGACAGGACACAGAATCCATTACATTCATGATATTACAGCTCTCTGAGTAATTAAAATACTCAGATGCATACTTGATACAATTTTCATGATGATAGGAGTTAAAGCATGTTATTAAACATGGGAACACGATGGCGCAGTGATTGTTCTTGCCTCACACAAGATGCTTGCTGCGCCGTGCGTGACCTTTGATGAAATAATTTATTACAGCAGTACTGTCTCTTTTAAACATACTAAAATCCAATTCCTGTCCTTCCTTTACTTTCTCCAAGTAACCAATTGCCACACAATCAGCTCTGTAATAGACGTTAAGCCATCTGTAAGCTTAGAATGCCGATTGTTCAAAACTTTTAAGGAACATTGAAAAATCTTTGTAGTACCTGTTTAATTATTCTATCCATCTATCCTTCCCTGGACAGTGCAGTACCTCCCCCTGGATGCTGGATGGCCACCCCCCTGGGTTGGACCGGTGCCTCAGTCTCTTGCAGGGCTTAATGGGAGATGGAGTCCTTCACAGCCCTGTTGGGATCTGGGGTGGCTGCCAGGGTGCGCGGCATGGGTCCCTGAACCCAGCTGGACTAATTTTCAGCCTCACCTGGGTGTGCAGCCGGAAACAGGTGACCAAGCCATAAAAGGAGCCAGCAACCACCACTCAACAGCCAGATTTGGGAGGAGGAGGACAAAGTTTGTGGAGGAGTGGTGGTGGAACAGAGAAAGGAGTGTTGCAGTGTGGTTATGGTGCTTGGAACTGTGTTGCAGCTGGAGGGATTACGGGGAAGACGTGCCCTCCAGCTGAAAAAAAATAAAAGAGTCTTTATTTTATACATGCCTCCTGTGTCAAATCTTTATCGGGTTGGGTTCAATATAGTGTCTTTCTTACAGTGGTTATTTCTATTTATAAAGCTGCGTCAGGGATGTGGATCTAAAAAAGTAAGGGAAACCACACTGGACCAGTAGTACTGCTTTAATGCTGAATGCCGCCAGTCTGCAAAACTGAGAGCAGAACTTGCATATGCCAGGGTTTTAGCTAGCGTGAAAATGTGAGTGGCTTTACGCCAAGTTTAGGTTTTATACATCGCAATTTGAGCATGGAAATGGAAGTATGCAACATTTTTGTGCGTACACACCATTTATACATGAGGCCCCAGGACTCTGTACTACCTCAGTCCACATACAGGGTATTTAGAAAAAAGTGACTACCCTAGGATCGATCTTTAAATCTTTTGAATATCTGCTGCTTTTAAATCTGCGTCAAAAGACACTACTACATATAGTACCATTGTCAATGAATTTGTTAAATTTTGCAGGACATCAAATTTACATGTGTTTGGTGAGACAGCTGACTTGGGAATTCTGTCTTAATGTGACGCACTAAGCTGGATGGCCTTTCTACATCACAAGTACAATTTGGAAACACCACAAGTAGCTTCATCAACTAGCAGAGCTCTTTGAATCTCAATTGCCCTGTCCTCACAGATTTTACTTTAGACAGATTCACCCAGAACTCATCAACTGGCACATTTGTGTAGTTTGGGACCGGTCCTTCAAGGTTAATTGAGACATAATACAAAAGTGGAGCTGTTCTCTGGCATCTGCCTCAATCACATTTGGAAATCTCTCTGCCAAAGTCAAAATCTGCTTTGGATTCACCTGATCTTGTATTGACCAATGACAGATTTTTAAAGATTTTGTCACTGATTGGGAACTTCTTCAATATTTTTTGAAAGCTCCAGACATAGAATGCTCTGGCATCTTTAAAGAACTGCTCTCTTGCACTTCCTCGCTTAGCAGCTGCCTCCTTATCAGGTACCCAAAAAAAATTCTTTTCAGCTGGACAGTGAATTTCAGGGTTGCTCACATCTATCTCCCGAATGTTCTGTTCTCTCAGTGTCTTTGGTTCAATGAAACTGTTTGCTATGTCATACAGGATGACACAGATGAGGGCAGAGCATGCAAAGTGCATATTGAAAGTGCTTGGGTTGGGATTTGAACACAGGATGTCACATTTGTGAGGCAACAGCACTAACCACTATGTTTTCAGTTTTTTGTATTCTTTTATTCGTAATAAAAATAATAAAAACAGCATAATTATTACAATTATTTATCTGACTGATGCTTTTTGTCAAGGTAGTTTCCAAGATCAAAATATACAATATTTCACGAGTCATATCCTCAGGATTACAAAGTGATTTGGAGGTGTAATTAATCTAGCAGCTTTGAGCTTTAAAGTGCATTGTTTTAGCTACTACACCATGCTGCCTGCTGAACATCTTTACATACAATACATATAATTCATTTGTATGTTTTCTTCATATTGACTGATATTGTAAAAACAAATTAGCCCTTAGGGACTCCTTTCTGCTCATTCTGTGCATCAAAATAATACACCTAATGATTGATATTTATCTTATCACTCTGCTAAGAGGATTTAACTTCAGCTGCTCAAACAATCCCAATTAATACAATGACACTGAAGCAGTCACTTAAGCTGTTACACACACTACCAAATTCAATGAGATGAAATGCACAGTACCTTTCTTGCAATCCTTTCAATAACGACTCTTGCAACAGACGTTATGGGCCCTCCTTCTGGGTCATAAAAGGGGCTTTGAGGATGATCTAGACTTGTCAGTGGTCTGATTTTTTCTTGAGGAACAGTAGGCTTATTGGGTGACTAGAAGAAAAAGTACAAAAGAAGAAATGATTAAATGAGACTTCTAATTGTCTTAGAAAGTTTCAGCAAAAAGTTCCTGGGAATACAAAAATGCAGTGTATTCGCTAGGTGTAGCTTGACACAGACACTAAATTTGTCTTGATTTTTTTTTTTTACTTTACAAATTTTCATTAAATACAATTTACTATAATATTCACAGATTAATGGTATGGGGTGTTTCCTATCTCCATATCCAGCACAGCATGGTGCCAGTTGTTATTCTAAGATATCTGTCTTCATGCTTTGCATCACATCAGTATGCCAATTAGATCTATTGTAATTACATAGAAATGTTCAAAACATAAATTGACTCTAACCATAAAATTGTTGGCTTGCTGGAAATATCTCTCCCGCTGAGCTCTATTTCGAGCTTCATAAAGACATTACTGAAAGGAAGTGGAAGACACCTCAAAAATCAATACATGTATCACCCTTTTAAAGTATGAGGCTGCTCTACCAGTGACACACATTTGTATCAGTGTGTTTGAAGTTCTGTGCAAAAATTGTTTTTCTGATTAATCAGTAATGGTCTTCACGCTTGTACCAGTATTTACATCTTACTAATTTCAAGCTTGTTTTTTATTAAGTTTGCAAATTCTGGGCTAAGTAGACTGTATCATAAAAATTTTCATATCTGAATATGGCCACAAATCATATTCTTTTCTTCTCTTCTAGTAAAATCATTAACAATGTTGAACATCAAATAAAGGAAATTCTATTTTTTTAAGGGGCCTTATAATATTACAGAGACTTGGTTTTATTCTAACTCGCTTATTTTTCCACTCCCTGATTTGACTTCTTCAATCAGGTTTTATAATTATGTAGCATTTTAGGCTTGCCTTCAGAAAGACATTTTGTTTTCTTGTGAAATAAATAACACATTTATTACAGAACAAAACATATATATCTAATGACATACTTATGAAGTACTTATGAAATGGAGTAATAGTTTTAAATTCCCTATTAAATATTTGTACAGGAGCAAGTCAATCATGTGAACTAATCAAGAACAATGCAGGACAGAAAATAAGAAAAAGGATACAGGTGGGACGTGAGGCACAATGTCGCTAACTTGCAGTCCATATGCTACCATATGTGTTATTGAGGGAACATTGCCGAACACTAATAAGATCACCCTTTCTGAGTATTATTGTAGTAGCCTATAAATGTGAAACACCATCATAGTTTTAACTGATTTTTTTCATAGATGAATTAACTTTTCAGTGAGGTTGGATGTTTCTTTGTCTGAGGGCAATGAGAATGATCCACTAGTGTTGATGTTTTCCCTTATGAAACCTGCAAATTGCCAAGAATTTCTTGCCAGCCGATGAACCATTTATCCATCCATCCATTATCCAACCCGTTATATTCTAACTACAGGGTCACGGGGGTCTGCTGGAGCCAATCCCAGCCAACACAGGGCACAAGGCAGGAAACAAACCCCGGGCAGTGCGCCAGTCCACCGCAAGGCATGCACACACACACACACACAAACACCAAGAACCATTTAATTTTATATAATTCTAAATCACAGAACATTTACAGTTTATTTGTCTAAGAATTTTATATTAAGATTTTTTTTTCACTGACCTGTACAAAAATATGGTGAGAATAAGGGCAGACTCAGTCTTATTTCAGAGAGATTTTTCAGATTTCCAGATGTAGTTTGTCCCAACTCTTATGTTTTAACATTTGTTAAATATTTTTTAGTATTATGTTTTTCAACTCTCAAATTATTATTTTTTGTCTGAATTGACTGTATCTTATAATTGCAGTATTCTGTTGTATTTATTACAAGAATTTATTCACTCACCTGTTTCCACTATGCATTGTTTTATTGTTATTCATTTAGTGCTTGATCATGTTTATATAATCTATATAAATGCTTCTGAAACATTGCTTGAGGTCCATAATGCTTATAGAACTCATCATTGTATTCTATATTTAATGTATTTCAATTAAGCAGAGAAGAATGTCTCATTAATTGATTATAATATATATTGTATTTGGACTTCTTGGACAAATTAACACCAAACATTATCTCCTTGCTACCAGTATGTTTGACCTTTAAGTTCACCCATAAGGTTGTAGAGTTACACTCTACTCAATTCACCTTCTTCTGGTAAAGAATTCTGTATAAAACATTTTATTTTATGCAATTGTAACTTGGAATCAGTTTCAAAAACCAATTAAGCTCCAACAGTGGTTTAAACCTCAAAATATATACTGAATGATCAGAAATTGCATGATTGTAAATATTATTGTGATTTTATTTTTTATTTATTGTGTTACTGCATGCAGAGACTTGCTGTAAATGAGCCAGTGCAGGGTTTGCTGCTAAAATAAACAAACAAACAAATAAATAAATAAATAAATAAATAAGGACTAATATTTCCTAAATAGTTTACAGTTCTGAGAACAATTAGTGATGAGAGAGCTCCATGGTGTTCCAAACTCCTAACTGAACTAGATTTGACAGGATTACAGGTGCTCGTCATAAAATTAGAATATCATGACAAAGTTGATTTATTTCAGTAATTCCATTTGAAAAGTGAAACTTGTATATTAGTTTCATTCATTACACACAGACTGATGTATTTCAAATGTTTATTTCTTTTAATTTTGATGACTATAACTGACAACTAATGAAAGTCCCAAATTCAGTATCTCGGAAAATTAGAATATCAATTAAGACCAATACAAAAAAAGGATTTTTGGAAATGTTGGCCAACTGAAAGGTATGAACATGAAAAGTATGAGCATGTACAGCACTCAATATTTAGTTGGGGCTCCTTTGGCCTGGATTACTGCAGCAATGCGGCGTGGCATGGAGTTGATCTGTCTGTGTCACTGCTCAGGTGTTATGACTGCCCATGTTGCTCTGATAGTGGCCTTCAGCTCTTCTGAATTGTTGGGTCTGGCGTATTGCATCTTCCTCTTCACAATACCCCATAGATTTTCTATGGGGTTAAGGTCAGGCGAGTTTGCTGACCAATCAAGAACAAGGATACCAAGGTCCTTAAACCAGGTACTGGTAGCTTTGGCACTGTGTGCAGGTGCCAGGTCCTGTTGGAAAATGAAATCTGCCTCTCCATAAAGTTCGTCAGCAGCAGGAAGCATGAAGTGCTTTAAAACTTCCCGGTAGACGGCTGCGTTGACCTTGGACCTCAGAAAACACAATGGACCAACACCAGCAGATGACATGGCACCCCAAACCATCACTGACTGTGGAAACTTTACACTGGACCTCAAGCAACGTGGATTCTGTGCCTCTCCTCTCTTCCTCCAGACTTTGGGACCTTGATATTCAAAGGAAATGCAAAATTTACTTTCATCAGAGAACATAACTTTGGACCACTCAGCAGCAGTTTTGTCCTTAGCCCAGACGAGACGCTTCTGACGCTGTCTCTTGTTCAAGAGTGCTTGACACAAGGAATGCGACAGCTGAAACCCATGTCTTGCATACGTCTGTGCTTGGTGGTTCTTGAAGCATTGACTCCAGCTGCAGTCCACTCTTTGTGAATCTCCCCCACAGTTTTGAATGGGTTTTGTTTCACAATCCTCTCCAGGGTGCGGTTATCCCTATTGCTTGTACACTTTTTTCTACCACATCTTGTCCTTCCCTTCGCCTCTCTATTAATGTGCTTGGACACAGAGCTCTGTGAACAGCCAGCCTCTTTAGCAATGACCTTTTCTGTCTTGCCCTCCTTGTGCAAGATGTCAATGGTCGTCTTTTGGACAACTGTCAAGTCAGCAGTCTTCCCCATGATTGTGTAGCCTACAGAACTAGACTGAGAGACCATTTGAAGGCTTTTGCAGGTGTTTGAAGTTAATTAGCTGATTATAGTGTGGTACCAGGTGTCTTTAATATTGAACCTTTTCACAATATTCTAATTTTCCAAGATACTGAATTTGGGACTTTCATTAGTTGTCAGTTATAATCATCAAAATTAAAAGAAATAAACATTTGAAAAACATTAGTCTGTGTGTAATGAATGAATCTAATATACAAGTTTCACTTTTTGAATGGAATTACTGAAATAAATCAACTTTGTCATGATATTCTAATTTTATGACCAGCACCTGTATAAGGGTGGAATCATCTTTAATGTGTTCCTGAGGGCTAGGGAAACGTCTGCCAACTATACTGGAGCGATTATTGTGGCTAAAAAGGTGACCTGAGCTGTGCGTCAGTAATTCCAATCACTGCACCACTATGCCTCCATGATATCAAAGAAGAAAAAGCATAGTCAGGGACGCGCAAACATTTATTTCATCAAAACAAAGTGGAAATGCCAAAATCACAGAGAACAGTTGGAAAAAATATGTAAGTTATTTTATGTTGATGTATGTGATAAACTATTGCTTTGTGTGATTTTCAGAAAACAGAATGGCAGCAGCTCACTGTCCCTCTGCCCCCTCACAACCACTGCCACACAGGCCAATGCACGATGCAACAGATGTTTTATGTTGATTTACATGAGAAACTATTGCTTTGTGTGTTAAGAAAAATATTCAGCCATAGGAGAAAAGGAAAAAAAAAATCAGATCTAAAAGAATTAAAGGCAGAAAATTCAAAGTGGCGTGTCATGATCGAAGCCACCGGTTCGTTCTGTTTTTTTGAAGTCGCACTGAAGGCTCTCCAAACTGTCTGTGTTGATTCTTTGTACTTTTCCTTCTATCAAAAAGGTAAAGGAAAGATACTTGTAAATAGTAATAAACCTTTTTTTATTATTATTACTTCACAGATCCTCCTGTGTTTGGGTGGGGGATGTGGGGACAGGTTCTTTCAAAGTTTGTTTTCATTCTCCACGTGGCTAAGTACACATGTATAGGGCAGGAGCCTTCTTCTCTTAGACTGACATGGAACTTGAAGATCGACCTGCACATTTGGCGACAAGCAGAGATAACTTGTTATTTATACTGTATACAGTATATTTCATAAAAATAAAATTTGAGAACTTGCATTATTTACTTATATAAGCTCCTTAAATTGAGTTCACCTACTGTACACAGTATTAATGTGCATTTGTTTTTATGGAATGTGTAAAAAACTGGTATGGATACTGATGCTATAGCAGTTCATCAGCTGCCTTAGCACCTTTGGTTTCCATTAAGTCTACATGTTCTTTTTATATCCGCATGAGTTTTCTCTGCTAACCCAGAGATTCCCCAACCTCACCCCCATCCCGGTTTAATTCTGCAGTGTGTGAGCCAGTTGACTAGAGATACTAACTGTGTGTATGCGCAAGCTTCATAACCAGTCTGGAATGCAAATACTCAGCATTATATAACTGGGGGAGTTTCGTTCCCATCCAATGCTGGCTGTTACAGCTTTGGCGAATGTTGAGCTGGCCTCACAAAGCATTATGGGATGCTGGAAAAAAAAGTTCTGAACTGGCTGAATTATCGGTAAATAATTCGACAAACAAGGGTCGACTGCAAACACTGCAAATTCCCTGTGAATAACATTTTGGGAAAAATTTGCTGATCAACACTAATAATCATAAATTATATTTATCATTTATTTTTTATTTACATTTTATTTTTAGCTTTTTAAATAATATTATTACTTTGCTTTACAAATCAGATATCTTTACAGTTACTGTATGCCCACTTCAAGAAATAAGTTGAAGGTATAATTTGCATGTGTAATAGATTATTTTAGCAGGCAAATAATGTGTAGCTAAGTTTCATGCTCAGATGTACAAAGTTAACATTCTTTCATTTTCCAAATCCCTTATTTAAGTACAGGCTTACGGGATGGCTGAAGCCTGCAAGGAGTGAACCAACCCTAGAAAGGGTACCAATCAATTACAAGACTATCCCTTAAAAGTTGATTAAAAATAAGTTGAAATCAAACTTACACCAAAATCTATCTAAGAATAATTAATGTGAATTTCTAATTTTTGTTAATGCACCACACACATACACACCCATTTACTAAAGTTTCTTTGAAAAGCAAAAAGTACACCACTTGGCATGTCGAATTTGGCTTTCTAAAGATAGGAACGGGAGGACAACAAATTTAATTAAGCAAGAATTTTAATTAGATAATGCCATCCTATTTCTGAAAACATGCATTGTATATCATAGGACTCCTCTGTGGCATGTTAAACATTCTAAGATTCTCAGGATAATTAGCAGTTAATTAACTTGCTTTTGCAGTTTGTTTTCTAAGATTGCCCAAATTAGAACAACAATGACACTTTTAAATCTGTGAAAAATTTTAAGAAGATTATCTTTTAGGAAATGTAAGAAATGTCATACAGCGGAATGTTTGACCTTGAGTATTAGTCTATAAAAATGTTGTTAGGCTTATAATGTGACGTGCAACTGTCCTTCTTATCGTATCTCTGAATCTGCTGTATATACGTTCAGTATTAGCAAACTGTGGTGAAAATTATTTTCAGTATAAAAAGTATGAGTTTTTTTTTTCATGTTATTACCCCATCATTGTATTGTATTATATAAGGGACTGTCTTTAATACGGACTATATAATCTAAAGTTAAGCAAAATGACAACTTTTATTGGCTAACTAGAAAGATTACAATATGCAAGCTTTCGAGGCAACTCAGGCCCCTACTTTGGGCATTTTTGAAATGTTAGTGGTTTTACATTACAATATGGTTGCAGAGTTCTGTTTCAAAAGAGCTTCATGATGACCAATTGTACACAACGAGGAAAGGCCCAGTTGCTTTAAGTTCTGCAAGGCTGTAGTAGTGAGTACTTGGCCAGATACCTCATGTGATCGTAATGTATCTTTCAGACTCGGCTTGATTACATCTTGCCTGAAGAAGGGGCCTGAGTTGCTTCAAAAGCTTGCATATTGTAATCTTTCTAGTTAGCCAATAAAAGGTGTTATTTTGCTTAACTTCTTACTTTATCCATAATGGCTAACATCGCACAACATCCTAGTACTACAGGGATAATCTAATAATTAGAAAGCATTTGTCTTTATTGTCCAACATCTGGGTGTAACTGGGTGCAAGCATTAATACTGTATAAGAGTCAACCAAAATATTTTGTCTGAAAACATGTGAACAATAAAGAACATTCACTTTTAGAGTATGACTAGATCTTAATATAAATGCTTTTGGTATTTAATAAAGAAACTATATGAAATATGTTTTTCTCTAAATAGAGGATAGTCTTGAGTCATAAAATTCAAGATGGACGTTTTTTATTAACATCAGACTGGTAGAGCTACAACATGAGCTCAACTGAGCTCTTTATAGCAAGACTGACTAAAATTAATAGGGGAGCAGTGTATCATTTAGGTTCATTTACATAACATATTCAAATATATTTGAATTTACACTAATCAGCACACAGATAAATTATTTGTTCTAGTAACATCCTTAACGTCTTACATATAATCTAAAAGTCCTTAATTAGTTAAACATATTAAAAGTCTCAGGTAAAAAATGTTAATGTTTTCTGATCTCCAGGTACTGGTGCAATGAAGTCAGGATGTCCTAGTTTAACAGGCCAGCACTTTCAAGCCTTTTACAAAGTCACAGGATACATTTTTCCCCCCAAAAAAAACCATCACAACAAATCATCATTGTTGCAAAGAAATACTTCCTTGGCTCAATAAAGGTATCAAACAGAAATGATAATCTCACTGAGGCTCACTTTGTTTTTTAACTGTGGTTTCCTCTTGTACCTATACTATATTCTGGTTGGCAAATTTGCCTAGTTATTATCAACTTAGTATGTGCATGTGCATGACAGGCTCTTGGACTTCCTGACCAGAATACATTCTACACATGACAAATAATGTATATTTTTCAAAAAGTCCAATACTCTTTTATGTCAGGAAGACAAGTAGAAGAAAATGTTGCTCCCGTTTTAACGGAGCCAGTAACTGATATCTAGATGATATGTACTTGTGAAACTATTCAGGATTACAAGGTTTAGAGGTTGTTAATTAGATTAAAAAATCATTATAAGAAACCACGAGGCCTTATTTACTTTGCAGAATATGAAATTAGTCTAACCATGATTAAAAGATAATAACATAGCCGACAGTGTTTAAGTTTCAAGTACAAAGGTTGGAAGATCAAATGTTAGCTTTCAGAGCTTCCTGTGATCTCATCAATAAAAAATTCTAGATCTCTGGCAATTAAATTCTAATAATAATTATTATAATATTTGATATGCAGTCCACTAAGAAGGGCAGTGTGTAAAAAAGTAATCATTAGTAGTGCAGCATAATGAAAGCAGTCATTTTCATTTCATAGACATTAATGGATTAATCAATCAATGGTATTTTTATATGGTGCCTATAACTGTGAACAGAATATTAATGAGAAGTCGAATACAAAATGAAGTTAGCTACCACTGAAAAACAAGCTGTAAAACGGGGAACATCAAAGGTCAATAGAAGATCTGGAGTTTTAGTCAATCATTCAGAACTGCCACTCGTCAACAACAGGTGTCCCTACATAATGTTAATGAAATTTCAATAAATAATTGTGTTTGCAACACTTTTGGATCTTTAATAAGAATTACAAAATCAAGAAAAGATGGAGGGAATGCCAAAAACCTATACAAGGTATAGCATTTATATAAGTGATTAAAGTGATGTGATCCACTTATATAGAAAGGATAAGAAAGGAAATGCTGCTGCCATCATATGTGAATCAGAAAAAGATTACGACCCCGTAAAAATGACCAGAGAGCCATCGTGCATAGGCAATACTCATAACGAAATGGATATTTAGAGAACATTTGAGAAAGAGAAAGAAACAGCTGAGTTTTAGACCTGAGATACCATAGGGTAAATTGCCAGGTCACACAAAATAGCACAAGTACAGCTTAAAACTGTAAGAAGCAACTCAAGCACAAAAAAAAAAGATCAAAATGTCTCAGTGGACGCAGATGTTGTGAAAACAAGACTCAGAGAGAAGAAGGAGTACTGCACAGGAATAGACAAGGAGTGCTATACTGTAAATGTTACAGAATCCAACCATTTTCCAAGTAACACACAGTAAGTAACAGTGAGGCAAGTAACAATTTGTTGTTTTTTTTAAGCAATATCAATGAACAAAAAAAATTCTGATACTGAACAGGTTTTTATGCAAAACTCCATAGGCATATGTAGAATAGTTACCAGATTAAAAATGCATACAGTTCAGTACTGTGACTGAATAAACATATAATGAGAGAATTTGCAATACAGCCCATATAACAAGTTATGGTGGGGTATAGCTAAGCATTAAAGGTGTATGAATGTAATGAAATAAAATCCAGATATTACAACAGTGAAATGCTTATAGATTTATACATTTTGTTTACTCTCCAATGCATGGTTTGAAAACATGCTTAGATACAGATATCCGTAAGCAGGTTCCTACACCCTTCATATAAACAAATCCAGTAACTGTACATTTTGAGATGTTTTTAATGAAACAGCACTATTTTATGATTAGTCATCTTGTCTACTTACCAAGACACAGACCACTTAGACAGCACATTTGCTTTGTTGACAGACTAAACACATTATTAAGATGGATGCAAGGAAAGGGAGGAATTCCCAAAGAACATTTTGTTGTTGTTGTTGTGGTTTTTGTTTTGCAGTTGTAGCATTGAATTTAATGAGCATTCATTTAGTAATCATCAAGAGAACTGTTGGGGGCATTTAACAATCAGTACATGGGATTTATTGTTAATCTTTTCTCATGCTCATAGGACACATACAGGCCCTAAAATGAAACACAAGTATAATAGCAGGAATCTTATATTCCTTTTCCCCTTTTTGTTGTCTTTTTTTTTTTAACTCTGTGTTCGAGTGCTAGTCTTTCCCAGCGTCCTTTCCTTAAATTAGTCAAAGTTTGGATGCTTTGCTGTGTGCATCACCTTCTTTATAAATTCAATTATTTCCAATGCAATGTCCCACATGCATGTGTGATGCTTTGCCTAACATAACTCCATTTCTGCAACCACAAAATTGCAGCACCAACTAAAAACATGGAGAATGCTAAAAATTAAAGTAAGAAATAAAAATGAATAAACTCTCAGAAAATAATGCATTCATGACAATAATGTCACCATAATAACACAGTGTAAGTAAAAAATTAATAACTTTGTGAAACAAAAGCATATTTACGAATGAATAGATTCTTAAAAATGAGTTGTAAAGCATAAGTGAGCCTGAAATTCAACTTTGAAATGGGGTTGGGGGGAGTAATCCCCCCTTAAAGTTAACAGTTGGAATTTCAGACTCTTTGGGGGAATGAAAATGAGTTGGAGGTGTCAAAAACAGACACCTTAAAAAGCACTTTGATATTAATATTGATATTAACATTTCTTTCTGATGTTTACAGTACAAGTAACTTGTTATTTTTGTGATTTTAAATATTTCTTTATTTCTGTAGGTGTAAATTTCCACTCATGCTTAGCCAAAAAGTCGTACTTACTAAGGATAAAGTGTGTAAAATGAGATTATACAAAAAATCTAGACAATGTAAAATAAAAATATTCTGAGAATATTAATAATAAGAGCCTGGAAGTTTGAGTGCTGATAATTTAAAAAATCTGAGATATTTTATTAAAATATAGTTAACATATTTGAAGCTTAGGTAGCACAGTGGAGCAGAGTGATTAGCCACTGCCACTTTACAGATTCAGCATATTAGGTTCAACTTCAGAATCTTATCTTATCCGAGTTTGCATGTTCTCCTGTGTTTCTGTGCTTTCCTTCTTAGTACTCTGGTTTTAATTTGAAAATTTTGAAATGGCTCCAGTGTGGGTTTGTGCCTGAGTGAACCTCTGATGGATTGGCACTCTGTCCAGGCCCTTTTCCTGCATTGTGCCCTCCCAGTACTGCCAGAATTGGCTCTCACTCTATGCTCTTATGAATCTGAGTAAGTGGGTTTGAGAATGACTTTGACAGTTATTAGATTGCCAGTGAAAATAATTGCTTTGACATTACCATGAATTGTTCAAAAACTAAAGGACATTTCTAAAAGACCATAAGAGAATGTAAAGGTGAATAGTGGTATCTTATGGAAAAGTGCCATACAAAGTTTCCATTTTTCTGATGAATGCCCTTCTTTACAGAGTTACAAAGGTGGCAGCCATAGCCATGAGTATATCTACAGCAATTTTTCTAGTAAGTTATCCTTATGCATTGTATATCTTTTTGTAAATGTCACTGATTTTGCTATACAGATTCAAGTTTAAAGGCTGTCATTTAACTACACTTTACAATTACAAGTGTCTAAGTGTCACAATGCAGCCATAAATTGGCAGCAGGCAGTTCATCAAATACGAAGAAGCAAACCGAAATACATATTCACTGTAAGTTTCCTAAATGTTTGTGCTGATTTGAGTGTAAGTTTTACTTCACATGACAATTTCACAAAGTTTATCCAAATTCCTTAAAAAGCACAGTTTAAATGAAGTCAATTGCTGCATGTTTCAGCCAAAACTAACTGCTACAGGAAGGTGACATTGTACGCATTTCAATTTAATAAAATTAAAAAAAATGTAAAATGTAGCTGTTATAGGTAACAGATTAGGCACAACTATAAAATAGTCATTTAAAAAAAGATGCTGAATATTCTTACAACAACCAAGAGAGATTGTCTACCAAGTAAATATGTGCAGGAAATTTGCACATTAAAAATTCAGATTTGTGGGAATTATTATTTGTGCAGGATGCGTAGAACCCTGTGCTAAATTTCAAAGATCTTCATGTAAAATCAGAGTATGTCTCAAACCAAAAAACACATTAATTAAACCTTAACATTTGATTACATAACTTTCTTACAGAGAGGCTACAAAATGTGCGAGTCGGCAATAACACCTCTAAGACCATCACATTGAGCACAGGGACCCCACAAGGGTGGGTGCTCAGCCCGTTGCTCCTTACTCTGCAGACCCACGACTGTGTACCAATCTACAGTTCCAATCACATTGTCAAGTTTGCGGATGATATAACCGTTGTTGGCCTCATCACCATTAATGACGAAGCCAACTATAGAAACGAGGTGAGCCAGTTGGTCAAGTGGTGTAAAGACAACAATCTCTTTCCGAACGTGGGTAAGACCAAAGAGACTGTGGTCGATTTCAGGAGAAGTCATCCACAGCATCTCCCACTGACCATCGATGGTGTAGCTGTGGAAAGAGTGAGTAGCACCAAGTTCTTGCAGACGTACATCTCCGAGGACCTTTCCTGGTCAGATAACACCACATTACTGGCCAAGAAAGCTCAAACCTGCCTCTACTTCCTACGCAAACCGAAGAGAGCACAAGTTCCTCTCCTCATTATGTGCTCTTTCTACCGGGGCACAATCGAGAACATCCTCACTAGCTGCATCCCTGTATAGTATTGAGGCTGCACTGCCTCCTGTAGGAAGTCCCTGCAACGCATAGTGGATGCGGCCAGTAAGATCAATGGTGCCCCACTGCCCTCCCTCAAGGACATTTTCCACACCTGCCTCACCCGTAGAGCCATTAGCATTGCTGGGGTCTCTTCCCACCCCTTACATTCCCTCTTCAGCCTCCTCCCCTCAGGGAAAAGGTACCTGAGCCTCCGGGCCCATTCCACAAGACTGTCAGACTGCTTCATTCATCAAGCTCTCAGGATGTTGAACTCTGTCCACTATCTTCCCCCCTTGCCCCTGGAACATAACAAGAGTCATTATCTACCTAGTACCCTACTTCAGCTGGTATTATAAAAAGACTCAATATTACATCTGCTGCTGTCTGTCTTTTTGTACATCTCATAAGCTACTCTATCTATGTACCTTTTCACTTTTTACTGTAAGGGGCTTTTGCACTACTGTTTATTGCACATTGTACTTAGGTTTATTTTACAAGTTCTAATTTTATTTATCTTATATGTTATGCTTATACTTTTTATCTTTTATATTTTATTGCACCACGAAGATGAGAGAGAAACAGTATTTCAATCCTTCTGTATGTTCTGTACATATATTGAATTGACAATAAAAGGCTATTTGATTTTATTTGATTCAAGCCAGTCAAAGGATACTATTTCAGTGTCAAGGATAAAAGTTAATTATTGTTATTATTATTATTACTAGCAGAATACCCGCGCTTCGCAGCGGAGAAGTAGTGTGTTAAAGAAGGTACGAAAAAGAAAAGGAAAAATTTGAAAAACAACGTAACTTGATTGTTAATGTAATTGTTTTGTCATTGATATGAGTGTTGTTCTCATATCTATCTATCTATCTATATATATATATATATATATATGTTGTTTTCATATCTATCTATATATATATCTCTATCTATCTATCTATATATATATATGTTGTTTTCATATCTATCTATATATATATCTCTATCTATCTATCTATCTCTATATATATATATATATACCCACGCTTGGCAGCGGAGAAGTAGTGTGTTAAAGAAGGAAAGAGAAAGAAAAGGAAACATTTTGAAAATAACGTAACATGATTGTCAATGTAATTGTTTTGTCACTGTTATGAGTGTCGCTGTGATATATATATATATAGCAAAATACCCAGCTTAGCGATGTCATGTGTTAAAGAAGTTATGAAAAGAAAAGGAAACATTTTAAAAATAATGTAACATGATTGTCAAAGTAATTGTTTTGTGTATTTGGCGGCAGCGTCACAAAGTTTTTTTCGTCTAGCTGCATCAGAAAATGTACCACAACGTCTGACATGCCTCCTTTTTAGTGTTTTCTCACAGCTTGGATTGCTGCTGTCATATATATATACACACACACACACACACACACACACACACACATACATACATATATATACACATACATATCTTCATATCTACATATCTATATACATATCTACATATACACATATATATATATATATATATATATATATATATATATATATATATATATATATATACATACCTATCTAGGTGTATAGCTTTGGTCACTGAGTGCAAGGGAAAAATAATAAAATATAGTCTATAAGTTATTAAACAGTAAAACATTAACGTTTTAAGAAGTACAGGTACATTGAGCACTACTGGAGTGGTTTCAGGTAAACTACATTTTAAAGACTGTGTAACACAACAGGTAAGTAACTAACAGCAGCTAAAATGTATATGGATCATCTCTCGGTAGTTGATCCCTTTTGAAAGGCGCTACACGACGGCTGTGGTATAGAAATTACATTTTCTATGTGAACGATCAAATTTGTGCCTGTGGTAATGTGCCTTACCGGCATTTAAAGAAAATTAGTTTTGTGTCCTCTGCAGTGTTAAGAGAGAAAGGCTTTGGTTTGGGATAAAAGGAAAAAGGTGTAAAGAAAGGAAAGTTGCCTTTTTCTTTTATATAGTATAGAGAGATGTGTTCGCTGACGTTATGATCGCCTTGTGTAGACTGGTGAGACGCCCCGCCATTAATCGGCTGTGATGGCACTGTCAGTCCTCCACTCGTGCGTGTTTTCATAATCCGAGGTGAGGACCTCATAATCGTATACGTGCAAAAGAAAGTGTGAATCGCCTTAATATTATTTTGCCGTGGTGTAGAAAAGGGGTCCCGTGTTTGCACTTGTCTGGGCTATAGCGCAGGGGAGGATGAAAAAATTAAAAGTGCTCACTTTGACTTAAAGCAGAAGCGCAGTCAGCGTCTCAAAGGCGGCACAGCTATGCGGCGCTGGCTGCTCGACTTTGCTGGGCAGGAGACCACAGTTTTGCAGACACGTTCATGATATCAAAAGTCTCAGCGCTCTTTGGAGGTCATTCATATATTATATATATAGCAAAATCCCGCGTCTCGCAGGAGAAGTAGTGTGTTAAAGAAGTAATGAAAAGAAAAGGAAACATTTTAATAATAACGTAACATGATTGACATTGTCATGAGTGTTGCTGTCATATATATGCCTGCCTAAATAAGTCACCCTCGCTTTGCTCTTACTTTATTTACCATTCATTTAATCATGGCTATTGGCGGAAAAATTATAAAATGGAAGGAGGATGGCTTTACCAAAACAATTATTGATGGCGAATCGATTATTCATAAAGCTTGAATTGGTGATGTTTTTCTGTGTTAACCTCATATTTTTCAGACTTCTTCTCAAACTAAGGTGGTGCGAGGATAAAATGAATCGGGATGCGCTGATCAATGTAATCGTGTACAGTACCAGGAAATCATGCATTGACAAAAGCTCCCTTTGCTTGTAATGCAAAGTGTGATTAAATGCATTATTTTTTAACGCGTTATGGAGCACATGCATCGAAGCTTCTCAGCTGTGCTTGTGCTAAGAAAAGGACAGATTTTAAAAATAACGTAACACGATTGTCAATGTGACCTTTTGTAAGTAGTGTCTGGAGGATTCAGTGTGGAGAAACTCTATAGAGACAGCGTGTGTATTAACTTGTGGATTTTTCTGTGAGTATTTGGTGGCAGTCTGACAAAGTTGCTTCGAAGACGGCATTAGCGAGCTCAGCTCAGACCGAAATTAGATGAATGGGAGGGAGATGATGACGTGACTCCCCACCCGCCTTAACTGTCAATCCCCACAAACACAGTCTCGGAATTTGCATAAGCACACCCCTTCACCTACAATTTTAACTTAGTTATAAAGTGATCAAAACTCTCGTTTATATCCCGCGTCCTCTCATTAAACTTGTATCCCGCATTACCTGTGGGCATGTGAAACGCCAGCGTAGCCTGTCTATGAACTTAGTTTAAAGTTTAGGTTTACACCTTGCTTTCTTTCCGAGGCAGCAACACTCATGAATATGGTAGTATATGTCACTCGCTCGCTTCTTATTGTTTTTCGCTGCGTTCTCAATTATATAATGCATGTTTTCTTAAGCGCTTTTTGCAGGTCTTCCTGGTTTTCTACGCACTGCGTTGACAATCAGTTCACGTGATTACGTGGGAGGCGTGATGATGTCACACGAAACTCCGCCCTTCCAGCTCAACTCCATTACAGTTAATGGAGAAAATACCTTCCAGTTATGACCATTAGGCGTAGAATTTCGAAATGAAACCTGCCCAACTTTTGTAAGTAAGCTGTAAGGAATGAGCCTGCCAAATTTCAGCCTTCTACCTACGGGAAGTTGGAGAATTAGTGATGAGTGAGTGAGTGAGTGAGTGAGTGAGTGAGTGAGGGCTTTGCCTTTTATTAGTATAGATTATTAATAATAATAATAATAATAATACATTTTATTTATATAGTGCCTTTCCCATGTTCAAAGATTTCAAGCTCACAGAGTCATCCATACCACCAATATTAAACAGTCTTTAAATGCATGCTTATTTCTTTCTGCATCTTTTGAAATATAATATCTTTTCACAACTACTTTTTATCTGGTCTCTCCAAGATGAATACTTGTCTGGATTAGTCATTAAAAACTTAGCCAGACATGACGGTGTGATGGGGTTTAAAGTCTAGAGTCAGGACGGCAGATGGAGCAAAGGATCTTAGAGAAAGGGACCCCGATTGAGAATTGAGAAAGTGAGTAGAAGATAGAAATATGGGGGTATTGGTTGGTGGGTTTTGGGGAGGGTGCTCTTCAGAGGTGAGCAAGTGGACATCTGAGAGACAGTGGTTCAAACAACTGAACGCATAGGCACAGACAGGCAACAGAATTTTCTTTACTTCCATTCTTTTCAACAAGTAGTTTATTTTTTTATTTTCATATACTTTATTAATCCCAGAGGGGAAATTGTCTTTTCTTAACACCTTTGGAGATCAGAGTGCAGGGTCAGCCATTGCACAGCACCTCTGGACTAATTTTCAGGTTAAGAATCTTGCTCAAGGGCCCAACGTAATAGTATCTCGGGGGTATTTTTCGTAAGTGGATTACTCGTTTAGATGGATGTAATTGTTGATGATTTGGCATGATTTTGGATTTGTCGGTTTTTTAAAACTCTTGCTGGATGTGTTGTCATAGCAACTCATCCAAATCCTCATACATGCTCGGAGCAGGTTTGTTCTATGTAAACAAAGATTAGCTCACACACTTAATTAGTGTCCGTACATGGATTTCATTCAGTCATGGCTTCACCGTTCATGAATGAGCGACCAATTGATATTGGTGCGCAAATTATAAGAAGAGAATTTCATATAGAGAGGGTTTTGCGCGATGGGCAAGATCCTTTATTGCTCCCGGAGGAAATTCTTTTCTAAAGATACCGCTTTAAGCCGGGGGGAATATTGTACCTCAACAATTTATTAGCACCTTATATTCGAAGTCGGACTCTCACAACCACACAGACAGTATGTGTTGCTTTGAGGTTTTTTGCAAGCGGCACTTTTTTTATATACTGTAGGTGATGCGGAAAATCTATTTAAAAGTGCAGTTTGTCAGGCAATTCGTAAAGTCTGTTTGGCTCTGAAATTTTTCCTTCGGGTTTTCATAGAGTTTCCTGGATACCTGCGTGTGTAGACAATAAAAGAGGCGTTTCATGCCATTGCAGGTAGGTAATACACAGGCAAAAACACCCACAGTTCCATAAAGAATCTAACAATCTGCCTAACATTCTCATTATCAGGGATGATTTCCTCCTGATGAATAATCAGACACAGTGTCTTCATCAAATATTTGACCTTCGTCAATATCTCGTTGGTCAGACACAGGTTTTAGGGATATGACATTCCTTGCAACTGACCCAACAAAAAAAAAAGAGGGCTATATGGAACACAGCTATGGCACACATGGAGGACAAATATATGCAATGACCATCCTTTACCTGAAATGAAGTGGCCACTGCATCCTGCCACTGGTTCTGAGGAGGAGCTAACCCCTGGAATGCCCTCAGAAACAGGGCGATGGGCATTTTGCTGGAGAGCCAACTCTACTGCAGGGGTTAGGTCTGGACCGCGTGGACCTCCACCTATTTTTTGCTTGTCTGCCTTCTTATTAGCTTTAAAAGGAATGTTTTTTTATATTATATATGATTCTTTATGTCAACAATTCTTTAAATAGTTATATACTAATATTTACCAGTTTGAAGTATATTCTTGTACTTCACTTTAATCTTTTCCCATGTTCTCCTTGTGCTCATGTTTGATTTGGAATTATGACATATTAAATAATAATTAATCTGACACATAGGAAATTAAACAATGCACACTACTTATGTGTTTAATTTGTTGGCCACTTTTTGCCAGCTGTCTTTTCTGGTTTGGGCTGCTTTTGCAGTGTTATCCATTGTGCATATTAAATCTTGAAATTCCTGATATCCTTCAAGTAAAAGGTCCTGCTCCGCTTGTGTGAAAAAAATGCGCCTATTCTTTCGTCATTTTGTTACAGCCTATCAATGACTTGCTGATCATGTTTTCTAGACTCAATATATATGGGCTTTTTAGACAGCGCGGGCGAGCGCAATCATCTCGGATGATTAGATCCAGCTAGACTAATCTACTACACAGCTGTGTTTGAAAAACGGACTTATCCCGGATGAGTTTCACCGGCATTAACTCATCTGATCTCGGATGATTTAAGCGACGTACGGAAAATACCCCCCTCTTCTAGCAGTAACAAGATTTGAACCAGCAACCTTCCAAATACCAGCACAGATAATTAGCCTCAGATCCACCACTCCACCCTTGTCGTGATTTTTGTATTTTTGAAATAAATGCGTCATGTTTGAAATCACTGGCCTTCTTGGCTTTATTCTAATTACAATTTAAACTTTTTATATTCATTGTGCAGGCCAGGCAGACAAAAATGCTTTTACAGGTATCAGCTATCACAGATCAGACAGGACACATAACAAAGCAAATTACAAGGTTCCTTGGGCAGCCTGCTACATAATGTGGTCCATGTGTATTTTCTGGGGGCACAAAGGGTGTCACAATTAGGTCTTCTCAGGAGTGTCATATTGTGGAAGCAGATCTAACCCGAAGCCTGTTAAAACAGACTGAAAAACCCATCACACTCCAAGAAGTGGGTTTACCATTTATAAATCCCTAACTACTTGTTTTTCCTTGAAATGTGTTCATGTACTATATGTAAATTATAAAAATGTTTCTTTATGAAGAAGCCTTAAAAATACTGAAACGCTTCCAAAACTAGCTCAGAAACAGCAACCTGTTGCTGGAACTACTCTAATTCTCTGTTAACTTTAAGGGACAAAAAAACTAAAATAAAAGTCTAAATGTAGTATGACAATATTATTATTTAGTAATTTAATTATTTAAACTGAAATTAAACTTTCAGTAAGATAATATGAATAATTCAATAAAATAAAAACAGCAAGTGTCATATAATTCTGTAATGAGTTCTTTGCCTGGATTCCAAGAGGTTGATATGCAAATATTGGACTGGTGTTGTGGTAAATTAAGGGAGGACTAAGACTAATCAATCCTCTAGAAAATTCCAATGTATGATAAGCTACCATTGCCTTACGTTAACACACAATTAAATAGTAGATTCTCCACAATGAACATTGCAGCCAGTGTAATTTTTAAGGCCTTCAGAAATGGTCATTGCCCACGAAGGATTAATTAAATAAATAGCAAACAGTTAACGAGTGATTACAAGCTATCCATACCAATTTATTTACACTGAATGCGTAAGCATTAGTAGTACTGAATTGGCACACAACTTAAGTGTTATCTTTAGCACTATTATATTTTTCAAAACACACATTACAGCCTTTGGCATAGAGCCAAATTCATGGGCTACACCTGCAATAGCAGTTTACAATGTTAACCCAATATAATGTATATTTAGCGTTTTCACATATTAAAAAAAAATCTGATGCCATTGCTGAACATAAAACATCCATTGTCTGAAGAAGTGAATCCTTTTTAATACTATATTCACATTGCAGCTAAATGTGACTGTATCCTGATTTTTGCTTTGTATCTGATTGTTTTTTTTTTATGCTCAAAATTATTTTGTGACTGATCCAAACCTGATAGAAGAAGAGATATCTATCCTAAATGTGCCCCACATACACAAAATGAAAAAAATAATTCTGTCAGACAGATGCTGGTTTCTGCTCTGGATTACATTGTTTTAGTGCAGAATGTGAAATTGTTAAATTTGTGATAGCAAGTAAGAGAAACAGTAAATGAAAGACTAGAGCTGTTGCATATTTATTACTGGCTACACTCTGTACACAGAAACAAGTATTGGTGAGAGTGCAATGGGACAGGTTTGGATGCAAAACAGTTGTTGTGAAAGCAATATTGATCTTGTCTGAAAAGTTTTGATGGTATTTTTTCTTAATCACACTTCTTCAAATACATCAGGTCTGTGTCACATACAGTATAAGTAAAAAAATAGATATGGAGCTGCAGTCTGACCGTAGCCTTTTTTTGGTTTTAAAAATCAAGTGCATGAAACAGTGGTGTTCATGAAAAGGAATACCAATGTAAAACAAAAAAAATGACAATAATAATTCCACAAATTAAAAAATTATAATAAAAACAGCAGTGAAACTGTTTAG